>NW_017804120.1:39846-45951 GCF_001625305.1 Branchiostoma belcheri
TTTGCCCCCAACAGTTGAGGAAAGTCCTTTTCTTCCTAGTTGTTACAGTTTTCGCATCTATCATTGCAGTGGTTTGATTAAAAGTTCAAAATTCAATGTTTAAATTTCAACCCAGCCTTTTGTGTTGACTTCATGGCTCATTTCGTAGCATTTAAGCCTATAATAGGATGCCAAGACCTGTTTTTATTTTTATTTTTTTTCGCCCTGTCGCTTCATATAAAAATCCGAGAACCAACAAATTAAATTGGTGTGGCCTAAATGTACAAAATGTACAAATTGCTGAACTACAAGCTATATAAACACAAAATGCAGGTTAGTCAAAGTTAATGTTATAAAACAGTATATCACTTAAACTATACTCTACCAGCATGAATACTAGTACATGTGTAGTTGTAGTTAATCAATGCAATCAACCTCCAAAAAAAGGTAGATGTGTTTTGGTGAGTTTTGGCCCACCTCTGGAGTCAAGCAGTGACCAAATACTGGGTCACTTGTTCTACTTCTAGCATGTCCGCAGAACGTACTGCACCTGCACAAAACCAGTACATGTACTACATGATTGTATATGCATATGTATATAGTACATACTACATAGCACTTCGGCAGAATGTCTCATATAAGGTCCTATTCACGCATATAAGATTAACATCCCATCTGTAGCTGAACCAAATGAAACAAATACTTATGAATTGTCTGCAACTGGCAAAATTCTCCTGCAACATTGACCAAACATCCAGTGAAAACTGTGAAAAATCAGGGTTTTGCACAGGTGCAGTACGTTCTGCTGACGTGCTGCTTGTTCTGAAAAAGGCTAGGAAATTTATTTTCAGCTTACTGGTAATGTTATTCATCAATACTAGGAAATTGGTTACTCATAATGACATCATGGGCCAGCAAATATAACAGGCACCTGCACTGTTTGATTTGCATTCAGCAAAGAATTGTTAAGTACTGCTCCCATTGAACCGAATACCAGTACACTGACGTAGTAAGGCCACACCAATTTAATTTCTTGGTTAACGGATTTTTCTAGAAAAATAATGGAGCGGGCGGGCCTAGGCATCGTATTATGGCCCAAAATGGTACAATAGGAGCCATGAAGTCAACACACCAGGCTGGTTCAAAATTTAAACAATGAATTTTGAACTTATAATGATACCATTGCATTGAAAGATGGAATAACTGTAACAACTAGGATGAAAAGGTCTGTTTTCAACTGTTCATGGCAAAATATGAGCATTTTGCAGTTGATGCTGGATTTTTATTTTTATTTGCAAATCAGAAAAAAACTAGAGTTCCCCGATCTCATACCTTCGCCAAATGATGTTAATCTTTATGACTGACAAAGTTTAGATTAGATTATTCCCCCCTGATTTAAGAAATAGGAACCTAATTTTCATGAATTATATCATTTTATCATAATCTCAACCAAAAGAGTCTTATATTAACAAAGAATGCATTCTAGCATTTCCTAATAAATTATGCAAATGAGGTCCTGATTTGAATAAATTATGTTTAATGATGTTCACCTCAATTTAACTTTCAAATACCACAAGTATGAAATTCCAGGCAGTTATCATTACATAATTATAAAATTTTCTCATTAATTATGCAAATTAAGTCATTATTAACATAATCAACATCTTCCTGTGTTTCTCTCGTTGTCAATTACCAATGTCACAAGCTTCAATTGTCCTATCATGGAATGCAGCTGATTTCCCCATAAATTATGCAAATTACATCCATATTTGCATAATTGTCACATAACTATATCAAGCATCACGTAAGCTACCTACATACCAAAAATCATGACGATCCGTCGACCGGTTCTTGAGTTATCCCCTTTTGAATATTTTCACGAATTTATCCCTGCAGTTCCAGAGCATGCCGCTAGGGGGCCTAAACTCATGTCACTTCTTCCCCAGCACAAGAGCTACCTACCATCTAAATTTCATCATCATAGCATGTCTAGATCATGAGATATCAAAACCGGAAGTTCAGCTGCAGTACCATAACAAGCCGCTAGGGGGTCCAAAATCTAATCATTTTGAGGTATCATCAAGACCTACCCACCTACCAAGCATCAAGACAATCCATCAAGGCCTTCTCAAGTTATCGTGTTTACAGACAGACAGACAGACAGACAGACACACACACACACACACACACACATACACGAACGCCCCTGAAAACATAACCTTCTTGGCGAAGGTAATTAAGCGGCAAATCCGTTAACCAAGAAATTAAATTGGTGTGGCCTAACCTACATGTACGTACGTACGTACATGGCATGTTTGCATTTAATAGAAGGAACTGATATCGGTGATAATAGGAAAGCTGTCGCCATGTCCTGTGTTTCTGATTTAGTTTGAACTCACGTAGTCACAATAGGCCCATTGTGAAGTGGCTAAGTCACTGACAACACATGGTTATACATTTTGCTGTCAGTATGTTCATATGTTTATATGTTTTGAACCCTCTCAGACTAGTCGTCATGGACTGAACTAAAATTAAAAGGGTATCGAAATAAACGATTCTTATAAACGGATACATGTATGACAAAGACATATAGAACAACTGAAAGAAATACCATTTACACGTGGATCCTTACATAATTTTATCAATAACTGCTTATTAGTATGATATAAACTTGATTTGAGAATAGATTTTAAGGTAAAGCCTGTCTTTGATTGAGGTCATAAGGGTGTAACAGTGGGGGGTTTATAGGCGCTACCAACTGACCCGGCCGAGGGGTCTACAGGTCCTTTTCGGCTGAGCGGTTAGAGTGTCTGCCTGTGGACTGGTGCCCGGGTTTGGTCGTGGGTTCAAACCCCGGCCTGGGACCAGTGGGTTTTTACTGTTCCTCCTGTTTCTTACAAGGGCAGAGTGAATTGTAAGGATATTGGAAGGTGGAGCCTGTCCCTTTCCTTCTTCTACCATGTCCAGTCTTTTATGGGTCAGATTTTACACCCATTTTACACCTGGGTGGTGTGAGGAATGTCATCTCTTGCCAGGACTAGGAAGAACTTTATTGCACGACGATTGCACATGGTACAATGTATGGCAAACATTAAGAGAGAGTAATAACAATAAAATAAGTGTGTTGCATAAGACCTAATGTCGAATAAAACCTAACATATCTATATCATAATCATTCAAATAATAAGGGATATCACAGTTTTTGATAAAGTGTACCGTTACAATCGAGTGGGCTAATCACAAGTTTCGGCATTTTTTCTAGTAGCAAAGCATTCCTTTATATGTCTACCTATTTTTGCGTTGTGGGGACCATTACATGTAAAGATATATTCAAATCTGTCTCCAACAACGAGACTCTTAAAATCTATGGTACTTGATTCGAGAAATGTAAATAGCTTGTTACGTATAACATCATATTTGGTACATTCCATAACAAGATCTGAGAAGAGAGTTTAGAAATCATAATACACAAATTATGACTAAAACAATCTACAACTGTTTTCTGTCCCAAACAAGTCCTCTTTTTACGATTACGCGACTTGCTCCAAAGTGGCTGTTTGAAAAGCAAAACCTGCATTTTTGACATGCTCGTCAACCCCCGAACAAGCGTCGAATTCACACAGATTTTTCACTCGTCTGTGTCGGAGTGTAGGAACTAAAACAAACTTTGTGAGATTACCGATAACAACACAAAAACTTTGTCCATTATTGTGGTTATTTTTAGGCACGTGCTCCCATGCATAACGCGGCAACAAGGATTTTTCAAACTAGTTCGGTATTAGGGATGGGTCGGAATTAGGGCACCCCCCGTTACATTACATAAATGAATGGATAGACGAATGAATGAATGAATGAATGAACATCATTGTTCAACAATCATACCAAGTTACATGGTACAATGTGCAGTTAACCAACAATACTACAAAACTAATCTATCCTACAAGTAGTACAAGTCAACTACTAGTATCAATGACAGTATATAACCTTTATAATTGTTAGTTGGTAACATTTGCAAGCTTTTTTCTACTTTGCATAATTGCATTTCTCGTGTACCTGTTATGTAAAAACGACATCTTTGTTTCAAATTGTCTTAATTGTCTTAAGTGCATTTCAGTGTAATTATAAACAAACTGTGAAATACAGGTCTGCTTCCGTTCTAAGTCAACGATGAACTAAGGTTGTCTTCGGCCTAAATGGCGATATGAAATACTATCTGACCATCACATATTAAAACAAATTTCTAACGTTGGTAAATTGTATACGAAGGCACATTGTCTAACAATAATTTGCCGGTATACAATGTGACCCCACCCTACAAGTACTTGTTTGACACCCAAGTAGCATTTCCTAAAATTATTTTGCACAGTTTTAAGTATAATTTGCTAGAAAATATCTATAACCTAACAGATAGGCTGTAACCAGTAACGTTATACTTTAGAAACATTATCTAGGTCGCCCCCCTCCCCCTTCTGTTGACGATTGTTTAGACATATATACAGAGGATCTAGCCTTTAGCTCACCTGTTAAAACGCGGGATACTCTCTCCTAGACGCCAGGCCAGACGGAAACTGTACACACGAGCCACTCGGCGAATCAGACTTTGTTTATTCAGGAAATTCTGTCATTCAGAACCAGGCGGGCCAAAAAAAATGCCGGAAGCTTTGCGCGCAGAGCTGACAGGAGTAACATTAGCGCGTGGTTTGGGGACAGAGCATTCGGAAAGTGACAGGTGTTTTCGGAAGCGACACATGGCGTTTGTTATCATAAATACACCCGCTTCTAGCCACTCGGCGAATCAGACTTTGTTTATTCAGGAAATTCTGCCACTCAGAACCAGGCGGGCCAAAAAAAATGCCGGAAGTTTTGCGCGCAGAGTAACAGGAGTAACATTAGCGCGTGGTTTGGGTACAGCTCATTCGGGAAGTGACAGGTGTTTTCTGTGAAGCAACAGAGGCGACACCTGGCGTTTGAAATCATAAATGCACCCTCTTCTAGTATAGTTTTGTATAAAATTGCACTATCGGAGAAAACTACCATTAACCAACGATCTCTTGTCTGTCTGTCTGTTTGTTTGTTTGTTTGTTTGTTTGTTTCATTGTAATAATTAACAGGCCTAGGTAATAATGGCACCGTTTAATAGTTTTATGACCTCATTTTGCGCTTATAAATACAAATCCTTATTTGGTCTTCCTGACTTTTTAGTCAACATGTGAGTCACCATGTGACCAATGCAAGGTGGTCTAAATTTAGACGGCTGTCATCGTGGTAGGAAGTGAAATAGACTGTTTGTTTATATATAGTTTGACTTCTAACGTTAAAATAGGTCAAAATTGTCACTAACCTACAGTTAACACATGCGTTGTCGATACAAGAAAATTCCAAATGACCAACGGTTCTGTCCATTTTGTCCAAACATGATTGAAAATGAGCACCATTTTATAATGGATTGTACACTATACAATGATAAGCGCCTATTGCTGTTCACCTTTCTTTCCGCTTGTTCAATTGATTTCAATAAGATGCTATAGATAAATTCAACTACATTCTCAGGGGAGATAACCAATACAGTGTTCAAATAGGAAAATACATTAAAGAATGTTTCGATCTTAGAGAACACATGTTAGAGAATAGTTAGCCTTTATTGTTACATCATACATATACTCTGTACGTAAGATAACGTTATCCACACATGTGTTTAGCTTTGTTAGATCTTTAGTTAAGTTGTAGAAGACCATACAAAAGTCTCTGTACTTTTTTGTTGTGTCAATAAAGAATCATCTTTCTTGTAATGTCTCAGTGTCTTTGGGTTTCAAGGTCAGCAGATGCATATTTTAAGATAGTGTGTCAGTTTTTGAAGAATGTGAAAGACTTGACAGTGAAAGAACATTTGCCCTCTTTATTATCATGATACATGCGACTTTTGCGACTTTTTCTTGAGGTGTAGATGAAAATGTATTTTTACACACAAACATTTTGTGTACGCATACACAGACACATAACACACGCTCACAAACACACACACACACAAACACGCACGCATACACACAACAGACACGCACATGCACACAGACACACACACACACACACACATACACACACACATACACACACACACACACACACACA
>NW_017804120.1:45971-60904 GCF_001625305.1 Branchiostoma belcheri
TTTTCCCGGATTTCCCGGTACAATGAACCTGTAAATACTGTACATAGCGTCTGTCTTCTCTGTCACGACCAGTGGAAGATTAGCTTTCCAATGAGCTAAACTTTCACTTTTCACACACACACACACACACACACACGAACGCAATCTTTTAGGGGGTGGTGGATGTTGGGTGGCAACCGTAAAGCGAGTCAGGCTACACTTTTAAAGGCTACTGAGAAATAGCTTAAGGTCCAAAACAAAGAAAATTGCCTTATTTATGGAATTATCATGCTCTTTACCGTGACGCCTTCGCTGATAACGTCTAGGTCTATTTAAGTATGATATTTTTGTACTTACGCACAATGACTTGAGGCCGGGTCAAGGAAAGTCCAATGACAAAGAAAAATGCCCCTCGTGATACACAAACACAAAGGTGACGGATCACAGAAACTGAACGCGTCTAGCTACCGAACGGTATCGCGAAAGAAAAGAAGGTAGTATCGCGCCTCTACTTCGCCGGAATGGACGAGAAAAAGCTGAATCTTGAAACATGGTTGGAGTGTTGGGTAAGTGTTGTCTTGTTATGTACTGTCTGTTGAGACGCAGTAACCAGGATTCCTCGCCATAAGGTATAGATCTGACTTTTTGTTTTGTTTCACGAAGGCCTTGACAAAACCGACAGCACTAGTCTAGCCTCCTGTAGGCCTTATTTCTACGGGGGTACGGATCGTAGAATCGGTTACTTAAAAGGGAAGAATATTGATTGGCCGGGAAAGTCAGTCCACGGGAAGGTTAATTTTGTCCGTAAATGAACTCAGCGGTGGCCAATTATCATTCCTATTTGGCCAAATTACACTGACTACGCGCTTTCACATTCGTCGTAAGCCTGTGTGCCATTTCTATGTGAAAAGATTTTCAAGAACGCATAGACAAAAGCTGCCTTCGGTGAAAGCAACCTTTTCGAAATTAACTGAAAACGCCTTCATTTTTCACGACACATCTCTCGATTTCAAGGTCCATATATTTACAAACACACGTACATATGCACGCACACACACACACACACACACACACACACACACACACACACACACACACACACACATAGACCGATACGTGCGCGCGCGCAAGCACAAACACAGACATAAGCACACGCGCCAAATACACGCCCCCACACTTCACATGTACAGGGCTACTGAGAAATCGGGTCAATTCATCAAAGACAATGGCTCGCTTTATCGTTTATGAAAATCCTATTAATCATTAAGAACATTTTTATGTTCTTGGTCATGACGGCGTCACTTCTGTTCACTGTGAAAACTGGACCCGATATGCTTGCACGCAAATGAATTGAGCTCAAAGTGGTGTGGGAAACTCTTTCTTATGAAGTGACATTGATAGTAGCCTGGTTACCAAACCTATTATAGCTCCCGAGTCCTACATGCTATTTGCGGAGAGGCTGGGGACGTATTTATTTATTACTCCGTGAAGGAGGTCAGGACCTCCGGACGGAGTGTTGTGAACAGCCGTTTTCGTTTTCGCAAGCAAAACACTGGGTTCTCTTTGTGTAATATAATCGGCATGCAACTTCAATGCGCCGTCTGCGGGCATGCCCGTGTTGATGCACGAATGTGTATTTTTGCTGTTGCTGCTTTCGCGGTCAATGTAATATTTTAAATGCACCCCTACAATTTTGAGGCAAATTGGAATGGTCCAGAAAACCCGTTGTTTGAAATAGCGGGGGGGGGGGGTCGGGGAATCCTTCAAGCAGATGTGGAGAGGGGCCGATGTGGTGTAACATTATTATATGTCCGTGATGATGCACGTCTTTTTATTTTCACCGTAGCAGTTTCTATATCGAAGTAAATGCATATTTTAGAAACATCCCTACTTTTACAATCCAGTGGAATAGGCCGTAGGTTTAGGTAGTTGTTTGGTAGCAGAGGTTTTGTAAGCAGATATTAGGTGGCTGTTGTGCATAATGGTGGCGAGTATCTTTTGGGATTGTGGTTTGCACCTACTGCGATACCTTGTCAAATAAATAAAATGTAGTAAATGAAGGTATTGTTAT
Organism: Branchiostoma belcheri; assembly: GCF_001625305.1. Classification (NCBI taxonomy): domain Eukaryota; kingdom Metazoa; phylum Chordata; class Leptocardii; order Amphioxiformes; family Branchiostomatidae; genus Branchiostoma; species Branchiostoma belcheri. Next base: position 48,022 of record NW_017804120.1, read on the forward strand.
GAAAGCTGACTTTGTTCATTTATTTAGATTGTCGTGTTGTTGATTTTATGTAGCGTGCTGTGATTACACTAGTCAGTCTTAAACTGTTTCCCCAAGGGGGCGGCAAACCTCTGGGCAGGTGGCCACCAGGAGCGCGATTTTTTTAGTCAGGCTAGATTATTAGACCAGGGATTTAGCCAATTTTACTATACGTTGTTACCAGTTGTTAAGTGATCACACACTGTTTACATGCACTATTACTGTTCTCAATCTGCAAAGTATAAAACTTGAATTCACTGAGAATTGTCGCCTATGGACACTTGTTTTTATTTTTTTTGAGAACAGGCGAAAATCAATGCCATCCATAAAATTCAGTCTGTGGGGCCTAAAGGTAAGTTAACTGAGGATTTAGCACGATTATATTAGAAACGAGAAGAAACCGACTATACTGAATTGTAGGTATTTGACGATGTATATATGCATCGTTATCTGTCTTCCATACCTTTGTTGTAACCAGTACTTGACCCAGCGGGTATGTGTGTGCAATAAAAGGTCTTCATTCATTCATTTTGTAAACACAACATGAGGTTGACTAGTAAGTGTTTCCACTTTCGTCGTAGGCCGGTGTGTGATTTTGATGATGTCATAGGATTTCCAAACACGTCTAGGCCTACCGGCGAACTAAGTTTCAAAGCAGCACTTTTGGTTTTGTACGGCACAAGCACGGTTATAGAGGGGACTAGTACTGGGCATCTAAAGAAAGACAAATAACTAAGAACAAATGAAGTATTGTTGAGGGAGCTAACGGAGCTAACTGCTAATATGATAATATTAATTGTCTACTCTTCAGCCGGAGTTTCCAGAAATGAACGAAGACAACGTCAAGGTATTGTTGCTATGTTGTATCACCTTTGATATCAGCTTTTTATATCACCCATGAAATGTCCATATATTTCATTTTAGCTATTAAGTGTGAGTGTGTGTGTGTGTGTGTATGTGTGTGTGTATCTGTGCGTGTGTACATTGTATTTGTGTGTGTTTGTGTGTGTTCTGTGTGTGTGTGTGTGTGTGTGTGTGTGTGTGTGTGTGTGTGTGTGTCTTTAATTTTGCTGGTGTGGGATATGCTTCTGTGTTTGCCAACCTGGGGTGACGATTGTAAAGATGGAAAAAAATTGATTTTTTTAAAAACAAATTTAAAATATTTGTCGCTAAAGGAATACTTGAAGATCGTGGACAAGCTGAAGATATTCGTGAAAGTTGCAGACGAAAAAGGTGAGAAAGTTACTTTTCTGAATATATTTGCAACAGGTGCAACAGTTTGCATTATGCAAATAAAAATCCTAACCAATAATCCAGCTATCCAGCTGTTGTATTCTTAGTTATATGTCACTTCATACTATATTTATATCAATGTAAATCATTGTTTTCCCTTGTGTTTCTCCTTCTTTCCCTGCCATGTCGTAAAATGGATTCAATTTTAGGGCCAAATGGCCTGACATTTGCAGAAGGCTTTGGAAGATTCCATTACTGCATGGAGGTTGGAACACTTCACAATTTTTGGACAGGGGTGATTTAAGAACAATCCATTTGTGAGGGATGGGGACAGGCCCATTTTTGGTACAGGGATGTGGTAAAAGCCATCTACTGCATTTGCTCCAAAGGAAATGTAGGCTAGTTTATTGAAATTTCTTGTTTTCTCTATTTTTTTGAGGTTCGTCACCCAAAACAGCTCTTGCGGCCAGGGCAATCATGGAAGCAATGTATGGGCTCACCAGTGAGTGCAAAAGTCGGGAATTTGCAGCAACAATGGAACATACTCTGTCTGACCTACGGACCATTGCAGAACAGCTGTAAGCAAAAACAACAACAATGATATAGTTTATACAGAATCTGTGTGAAATATACGAATAAGTGATTTTAACCCCAGTTGTGGAAGAGGAGTATGTTCCATCACAAAAATGTTTTCTTTTGATAATACATTGACTCCCAGGATACATATTAAACCTCTTTTCCTTGACGCCTATACAATGTAACTTCAGAAAAAAAAAATGTTTTAAAAATTATTTGTCGCGTAACATGGCAATATTCGTTTTCTCAATTCTTCATTTTCATTTCATTTTCTTTAGATCGCAGCAAGATCCGGAAACGAGCTGGAAAAGCCTTGAAGGGGTAAGTTACGACAAAAAATGTAAGTTTTTGAGAGATTTTCAACTTCCTCTGCCATGATAACAATTGGTATTATCAATGCTGCATTTCTAGTTTTGAACTTTGATGACCTATGGACGTCTGGCAATAAAATCTGAAAATAGTTTTGTGTGAGATTATACATAAGCCCATCAATCCAATAGCATACTGGTATCTTTGAGACAAAAATGAGATTTTGCTTACATGTTTTGTATTATAGGCTGTTTGGTGGGGGTATACCCCAAAATTACAAGAGGAACCTCGTGTCGTTTGTTTTTTGAGCCATTTCAAACACTCCAAGTATGAAATGATGACGAAAGAAATGGCCCTAAATGTCAATATCAATAAGATTTCCCCAGCCAGACTATTTGTCGTTTTGCCGCCCTGAACTTGTATTGTCTTTAATCAGGTTTACCAAAGAAAAACATTGTTTTTAGTTTGTTTCCTTTTCTTCTTCCCCAAACAAATAAGGTCAATGACCCGAACCAGACGTCTATCACCATGGTAACTAGTGTTGGGTTGCATCATGTTGCAATTTTATAGTAGGAGGGATTTAGACTCCTGTCACCATGTATATGAATGTGTTTAAATAAGAATTAACCACATGCGAAGGCAAACATTAAGCATTTGCTTTTCAAGTGTTTCTAGTTTACACATGTAATTGCTTATGATAGATATGTCTATCAACACTACAGGTGTTGAACAGCATCAGGAGTTTCTTTGGCCAAGAAATTCAGGACATCCGTAAGGATTGTCACCACGACCCCAGGCAGGGGATAGAGTGCGTGACAAAGCAACTGCAAGACATGCACAAGGACTACATCACCAATCAGATCAAGTGGCAGGTGATTGTTACCTTCGCAAAGAAGGTTATGTTTTCGGTGGCGTATTTGTGTGTGTTTGTGTGTGTGTGTGTGTGTGTGTGTGTGTGTGTGTGTGTGTGTGTGTCAACACGATAACCCAAGAAGGATTGGGTGGATTGTCTTCAATATCTGGTAGTCTTCATGAGACTTCACAAAGAATTAGATTCTGGGCCCCCTAGCGGCTCGTTGTGGTACTATAGCGGAATTTTGGTTTTGAGATCTCCTGATCTAGACATGCCAGGGTCATGAATTTTAGGTGGTAGATTTTCTTAAAACTTCATTCAACACAAGGGGTTGTTCTCACCTAGCTATAGTCACTGGTCTTTTTAATTTAAACATTTATAACTACCAACACACAAGAGCTTTCATGATAACCATACAATATGATTATCTTTTAACAAGGAGGTTAAAATGTACATTTTTAAAATGTACATTTTTAACCTCCTTGGTTTTAATCACTGAAGTATTATTTCTTTACATATGAGCGGTCGTTCTTGTATTTTCAGTGTGGCCTCAGCTTGCTGATGGCTTTGTACACACTCTGGGAGTCCTGGACAACATTCTCCATCCTGCACGAGTTTTCTATTGCAAAAGAAAACTACAACAAGGCACTGGAGCAAGTCGTCGCCACGCTCTCAGACGTTGAGGAGAGACTTGTAGGGCTTATCAATGACTTTCATCAGGTAATCAGATTTATGTTCCGGATGTAACAGATGTTATAGTTTTGGGTGGCTGGGTTTTTGTGCTTCGTGAAGGGTGGGAGCATTGTTCTTGGTGACTGAGTTTTTGTTTTTCGTGGAGGGTGAAAGTACTGTTCTGGGTGGCTGAGTTTGTGTGTTTCGCGATCGTGGAGGGTGGAAGTACTGTTCTGGATGGCTGAGTTTGTGTGTTTCGTGGAGGGTGGAAGTACTGTTCTGGGTGGCTGAGTTTGTGTGTTTCGTGGAGGGTGGAAGTACTGTTCTGGGTGGCTGAGTTTGTGTGTTTCGTGGAGGGTGGAAGTACTGTTCTGGGTGGCTGAATTTGTGTGTTTCGTGGAGGGTGGAAGTACTGTTCTGGGTGGCTGAGTTTGTGTGTTTCGTGGAGGGTAGGAGTTAATTGACAGTTGATGGTTGACAGGGAGGCCAATGTTGAAGGCGAATTAACACGCGTTGGGTCCATGGGAGTAAGTGGGTGGTATGTGGAGTAATACGAGATGAAATTACATCGTACAATCAGCCTTCATAATTCCAAAAAGTTTCTTCCTTTCTTCCAAACAAAAATCAAAAAAGGTCACTGACCTGGACCAGATAGCTGTCACCATGGTAATGTATGCTGTAGCAGACACCCGGATTCCTTTACATTTATGTAGCAAGTGGCAGGACTGGGGCTGGTCAAAATATATACGAATGGGCTGAATAAAAACATTCACGAAGCCCTGAACATATTAACGGAGTATTCATCCCTCTCTGAGAGTTTTGAAATGTCCCTTCTTTTTTTTTTCAACATGCAGGGTCTCCCTGTGAAGACTGACGCTGTGCGCGTGCTCCTGGTTCACATGCAGAGAGGAACTATGGAACTGGACAAAGCCAGGTCTCTTCTTCAGGCGGACAAGAACAACGTCACTGCCAGGCGTTCGGAGCATCTTGCGGGATCTTTCGCCAGGTACGAGTATTATATATTATCCAAAAATGGGACACAAATATTTACCTTTACCTTTCAGTTAATTTTACACAGGGTCAAAATCATTTGCCGGTCGATCAGTGCAATTGAATAATTTTCTGCCTTGTCTTTATGTATACAGCGTGATCAACTCATACAGATCCATCTCTGAGTACCTCCTCGCAGCTTCAGCGGGAGTCAACCCCTTCTACCAAACCCTGGCGGCGGTGTCTGCGTCCGTGGGTGGTATATCGGCACTCGTACACGGTACCATGGCATACAAGTGTCACAAGGCCATTGCTGAGGCAGACGCACTTCTGACTGACATCAAGACCTATGAAACCAAGTAAGCTTCACTTCTTTTACTTTTTGTGTCCCTCCTTCGTATAAATTTTCAAGCTTCATGTATCTATAACTATTATCTTTCATACGAGACGTCTGCACATGTTTACTTTTGTAATAGTAATCTTCAGTGCAAGTTTATACCCGAGGGCTAATTGCAAACTGACAAGAACAGTCAGTACAGAATGTATTGAAGAATGGTATAAAACCATGTGATAACGTATAAAGGTCTACCTTTATATCTAAGCTCTAATCTATCTCCAAATAGAAAGGTAACATGATGTAACCCAACACTAGTTACCATGGTGATAGACGTCTGGTTCAGGTCATTGACCTTTTGTGTTTGGAGAAGAGGAAACTGAGCAAAAACAATATGTTTTTCCTTCGGTAAACATAATTAAAACGCGTGCTTATATGGGACAGAGAGAGGACATGAAAAACATAAACAAATAAGAGTATGTCAACTACCATTCAATTTGTAGTAAAGGTATATTCGGCATCATTTAGTTCTTCCAATTTTTTTTTTAATTTCAACAAGCCGTAACAACTGTAGTTATGTATAAATGTTTTATCCATGTTGATAACTATATTGTTCACGTTTTACAACCAGGTTGGAGAACACAGTGAAGAAAACCGAAGAGTTTCTGCGTCATCTTCACGAAAAAGTGAACAGCAAGAGCGCCACCGAGAGTGTAGCGGAGGAACAACAGATGACTGTCAACACTATGCTGGGCGTAGTGGCCGTCACTGTGGTCATACTTGCGGTACTGTGGGAGTACTTCACATACCGCTGATGGTCACGAGATAGCCTGTGAGAGTAGTACTGTGAGCTTTGTTTGTTTGATTGTGGTAGTAGTAGTAGAATGGTTTATTTCAATTCACTGAAAAAGTACAGCCCAGTTGCAGCCCGAAGGCCGAATTGTCAGGCTTGTTTACAAACTTACTAAGTTAAATAATGGCACCGTTTAATCATTTTATGACCTCATTTTGCGCTTATACACATCCTTATTTGGTCTTCCTGAGTTTTTAGTCAACATATGAGTCACCATGTGACCAATGCAAGGTGGTCTAAATTTAGACGGCTGTCATCGTGGTAGGAAATGAAGTAGACTGTTTGTTTATGTAGTTTGACTTCTTATATCAAGTAAAAGATCAATAATAGTCACTAACAGTTAACACATGCATTCTTCGTAAGTCTCTTTGCACATCGTTTGGGTTTTAAGGTCGATATATTTGAAGCCATATTTAATTTTGTAGCCATGCTATTTCAATTTTTAAAGAATGTGCAAGACTCTCAGTTTCACACGTGATTTAAAAGAAAATTTGTTCTCTGTATGAAATGGTACGTACAACTTTTGCCCTATAGAATTGTATCTGAAATGTATTATTTCACTCGATTGTGTTTTATTATTTGTATATTATGTCACCACCAGCACATATGACAATACATAAAACATCCAACGCCAGTAAAGCATATTGTGTAAATTAACATGTAATTTAATAATGACATAAGGTAATTTTGTTCCAATCAAAACTGATAGGGCGTTGACTATAGATGACACAAAAAGCATTTTGGATCAGTCAGAAAAGTTTGCAATTTAAGTAATAATTGAGAAAGGTAGATACCCTTGAAATAAATGCAGTAAAATATACTCCATTGTCCATATCAGTAACAAAATCAGTCGTTTTAATTGTAGCTATAGCTTGCTGTCGGCTGTATTAGTGCAGTGTAAGAAAATGACTAATGCTTTATGCACAGGTACAAGCTGGACTAAAAACTAGGTTAGGATTAATAAACAAGCTTTTTGTCGTTGAGGCTTTTTGTTGTTGTTTTTTGTTGTTGTTGTTGATGATGTTGTATGTAGCCATTGTTTTTACGTCTATTTTTCCACTAGATGTGTTCTCAATGCGTTATTTCTTCTACTACTAGGTGCGCATGTATATACATGTACTTTGCCTCATGATGGACAATCTAAAAATTATTGTTGAGCGGCGACATCTAGCGATTTACAGTTAAAGTAAAGTAAAAGTTAAAGTACATAGTCAGACTACAAACAATGGTACAATGTACAGAACTGCAAACAACGTTGATTGACGCCGTTTCGGTCCATTCGAAATTCTCTCAGATTTTTCTTGCTCCGTGATGCTTACTACTAATATTGGATGACAAAAAAAAATCCCTCTGAGAACAAATGAAGTCATATTTAGATTGATAGCCAGGGAATCGAATATTAATGGCTCAAATTACTTGATGAAATGAACTTGATGAAATTTAAACAGGGCAGAACATCATCATACAAATTCTACCCTAACATTAACAAACCAAAGCTCAACCACACCGAACCTATATCATATACCCTATCTCTAACTAGCAATGTCAGGATAACAGTACGATAAGGTCGGGTTTGATTATCAGAATAACATGTATAACTAGAGAATTAACATTTGCAAAGCAAATATATAATGTTTACCTTCGGACATGGTCTGCTCTGTTACTCAAACACATTCACATACATGTACTACAAGTATATGGTGACAGGAGTAGAGCAGACCATGAAATTGCAACATTATGTAACCCAACACCAGTCACCTTGGTGACAGACGTCAACAAATCATGTCATTGGCCAGGTCAGAAGTTAGTGTTTGGAACAGAAGAGGAGGAGGGAGAAACTGAGTTTTCCTTCGGTAAACATAATTATAGCATTGTGTTCATCGACAATTCAAACTCTACTACTGCCAAATTGATTCTTAATACGTTGATGAAGATTAGACATCCAGGTTAGACATGCTATGGTCTTGACTTTTTGAAGACACATAGCTTATCCTGTCAGGAATAAGTGGTGTGAAGTTGGTCTCCCTAGCAGCTTGTTCTGGAACTGCAGGGGACTTTCTGGCGAAACCTTTGAAAGTCAATAACTCCAGATAGGAACAACGTACTTTCATCATTTTGGTGTGTAGGTAGCTGAGAGAGAGTTGTACATAATTAAAGGAAAATTATGCAAATAATGACTTAATTTGCATAATTAAGGAGGGAATTCTATAATTACAGTGAATTCTTGTTTCTGTTGTTTAAGAGTACACTGAAAACATACCAATCATCCTAGTCCCCTATAGTTATTTCCTTCCTTCTTTAAGTTTGTACCAGTGCTTTGACGAGTAATCTTCTTGACATATCACTAACCAAATGTTAACGTTTTGTGTTATAAACGTCGCCAAAAATTAAACATAGCTTAACATTTGGTAGGATCACTCACAAAGTATACAAAGATATAGTCCAATTCAGTAATAGTCCAATTGGTAGCGATGGAATGAAAGATAGTGGTTTGTGTTACACGGTACCGGTCTTGTTGTACGTGTGTTAGTAAAGCAAATTTTATGGATGACATCCTCCGCAGACTCCAAATCTAATGCGAGCGGGCGAAAAAAAAAACAAGGCGAGCTGCATGAAAAAACAAGGTTCCTACATTTTAAACTTTTGACTCAATCATTGTACAAATGGTTTTGATTCAGTAGGAACATCACATATACACATCCAACATCACATATCACTGCATCAAAGTGAGAACAAAACATTAAATTAGAGCCTTTTCTTGTCTCCTCTATCTCTTCATATTTATCTGCCATCCACCTTCCGGCATGGCAACAGACATCTTTGCCCATTTTTGGCATGTTGACCACTGTCGGAAGGCAACAGAATTTCTTGGTTTTTTTTTTTTCAAAATCAGGCGAAAATTAATGTGCGCGCTGATGTCATCCATAAAAATTACTTGCTGTAGCCTTACAGTAACCAAAGTCAGGTGAAAAGCCGCCACACTACCGCGACTACGAGGATGACCAACCCCAGAACCACCAGCGGGTTACCACCTTGCTGACACGTAGCTACAGGCTCGGCAGTAGCTGGACTCTTGCTGGCTTAAGCACTGTTTATCTTCTCCTGAAGCAAGCTCAGAAACTCTTCGGTAGCCTGAGCAACACTGGCAAGCCTGACAACAATACAAGACGTTCAGAATTAGCAAGTTTTGTTTTCTTCGATGGACCTACCAGGGCGTTACTAGTACGTAGTACATGTAGTAGTACATGTTGAAGTCATGACTTTCACACTTCCCATAATGCCTAGTAAATATCACGGATATGACGTAAGAAGGGGACATACGTAATGCGACCGTGCGAGTAGGAGAGTCTTCGCTAGAAGGTAGAACGATAGAAGGTACGTCATTTTCTCTAATTCCAACAAAAATGCAATTATGACATGCGCTTTATACTAGATAAATAATGCAAAACAATATAGTTGACCAGTTTGTCGATAGAACTTGTTGGAAATATTACATCGAGGAAGGGGGAGGGGTTTGGTCAGTCATACGTCATATCCGTGATCTTAACTAGGCATTATGGGAAGTGTGAAAGCCATGAATAGTGGTAAAGTAAGGATGTATTTTTTTCTAAAAATTATAGAAGGTACCCCCCCCCCAGTCTAATTTCAAATCAGCATCTGCAATACCATCATCATCGAGTGACGAAGGATGATGTTATTGTCTGAAAGTGTTCTTGATTTTTTTCAGCTGTATGTTTAACGGTCCTCCTTTTTGTTACGCGCTGTCCAGCCTTTTCTTCTTAGTTCTTACCCTTCGTGTTTCACCGTAATAAGACAGTAGCGCTTTCCAGAAAAAGATTCAAGGTGTCTCTTACTTTAATTCGATTGTGGCGATACAATACACTGGCCACCCAGGCAGCATAGCTGATTTCGGGTGCCAAACAATACAAAGATACCAATACAGTAAACTAACAAGTAAAGATTAAGCTAAAATCAATCAGTTAACAATATAAAATACAACCAAGCATAATAAAGTACTCAATCAAGATAATAATAGCAATTATTGTTTTGGAGGTCAGAGGTCAAGGGCAATTGAATATAATACAATATGTGAGGAAATATATACATGTATAACGTAAGATTGTAAAAGGTTAATTTATGTGGTACCACGGGAAGGGCCATCTAAACGTTTTGTGGTGGAAATAAATGTCTCAAGTGCCTCAAATAGTTGCTTGTTAGTGTGCATGTTACAGCCTGGTAGCCCCTGTAGTAGAACAGATTCGGTTAGACGGTGTGGTGTGAGTTGCTCTACTGTGGAGGTTAAAATGTGACGCTGGCAGCTGTAGAGAGGACAGCGTAGCAACTAATGGGAAACAGTCTCAAGGTGTCTTACCTCTCTTCGTGTGCCTTCATCTTTTTCAGGAGTGCGTCTGCCTCTGCGATGGCCTTGTGGCACTGGTAAGCCATGGCGCCGTGAGCAATTGCCGAAACACCGCATATGGCCGCTGATGCCACTGTCAAGGCAGGATTCAGTCCAGCAGAACAAGCCATGAAGTACTCAGAGATGGAGCGGTATGTGGCGACAAGGCTGAAATCATGTCAACAAGCTCTTAGTATTGCTTACTTTGCTGCAAAGCAATGGTCTATTTGATAGGAAACTCACCAAATGGTCTTAATTACCACAACAAACGCTAGATTACGTCATGATCTTTATTTGATAAAAACAACATGGCAGGACAAGCTCCTGAATTGTGTTGTAAATTTACAGCAGTCTAAAATTCAGCAGTTTAACGATAAAATGCAATAAGTCATCATTGATTGAAATATAGTACCTGGTGACATGAATATAATTGAAATACAAGTTCACATACAAATACTCTGCAAAAGAATAATTTCAAACTCAATTTAGAACTGTTTCTGCTGCATCATAGTCATATTACAACTGTAATTTCCAACACAAGGAATATGTTTAGCAAATAGATCGAAAATCAATGACTTATGCATTTAAATGACGCAAAATGTTATGCCCATGCAAACTCACAGTATATGTTAGTGTATTTTGTTGTGTGGCGATGTTGAAATAAGTTTAAAAACATGAGTGCAGCACCACACGGCTGTTATTGTATTGTCATGTGTTGATGAATAAAAGAATTTATTTCTTGACGTTAGTAATCGTTGTTTAATTCTATGTTCTGAAGTTTTTTTAAAGCAAATTCCTTTGATGAATATTTCTAACTGAAAGGTGCTTTTAATGTAAATTAGTTGTAATTCAGACTTTCGATTGTCTGCCAACCGCAAATAAAGTTTCCTTGACTATCAAATCTAACCAGCTCTAGCTATTTGTATCATTTTTAGATCATATAAGTATTTCTGTTCAAACACGTGCTACATGTAAACACCTTTACCTGTGTTAACAAATTTTTATAACCTCTTACAAGTGAAAAAATCAGTTATCACCCTTGTAACTCATTTTTCACCAGTAAGATAATCGAAAAACTAGAAAGGCCGACATTTGCTTGGGAGGAAATACAGCATATTTCAGTCCATCTCCCTCCCACGCAAACGTGGACTATTCCAAACTTACCCAGTGCAAAACTGGCAAAGGTTCTCAAATAAATGAATTAAATAGTAGCTACAAGTATATGAGAACAAAGATGCAACAACAAGTACTTTGAATCTCTAAAGCTTCACTAATCTTATTACAGGTATGCAAAAACTAACAATCATGAGATTTGATACATTTTGAAGGTCTTAGGCACATAAAATTGAATGTGTGGGTCATTACGCACCACTTAGGTGCAATGTGACCTCAGGTAACCCGCAATGGAACACGTGTTCCATGGATGGAACCGGCCATTCTTTAGATAGAACATGGCGGGTACAGCACTTTTGGCCCTTTTTTTGCTGAAAATAGCCATTAAAGTCCCCCAAATGAGTCATTTGGAAGTGGTGTATGCCAAATATGTGACTGCTATTCTGTAGACACATGTTCAAGGTACCCTTATACCGAATTTCAGATAATTTGGTTGTAAAACCAGCGCTCAGGATCCAAAAATCCATTTTTTGGGCGAAAAATGCCCCATAAAACCTTCATAAAAATTTTTCAAAGGCATGTATCAAAAAAATGAAAAAAACGCCTGGGGGTATTGGCTCACTCTACCTACATGCCAAATTTCAAGTCATTTGGCTTAATGATGGCGGAGTTGAATCCCTCAGAGCGAGTGGCAGGAGAAGAAGAAGAAGAAGAAGAAGAAGAAGAAGAAGAAGAAGAAGGAGAAACATGAGGGAACACAATATATTTCATCCATACCATGGTATGGACTGAAATATAAAAAGACCCTTGCAACTCAATCTAAAGGGTTTGATATGTCCTCTACTAGGCTAAGCAAAAAACCTGTTAACACCCCTCTAACTCATTTATCACTAGTAAGAGAATCGATAGGACATTTTACTAGGAGAAAAAAATGAGTCAACACCTACGAGTAACTCATTTTTCACCAATAAATGATAATTTATTGGGTTAGGCTCATACAAGTATTAAATACTACGCGCCAGCACCACTTTTCCGCTTATTTCGTCTTTTGCACAGTATTTCAAATACTAACAAAATAAATGTGGTAAATAATCTGGTCTTATCTAACCTGGCGACGGTTCCAATGACATGTGCCGTACGTCTGAGACTGACGTTGTTCTTGTTCGCCTGGAGTAGTTCTTTTGCCGTATCCAGTTGCTCCCTCGCCCGCTGTAGTTTGGCAAGGAGTCTTTCTACGGTGATTGGGTTCACGGCTTGGCCCTGAATTCAAACAAGCAAGCATGCCTGTAGCCAGGGGGGGGGACCCCCCCCACACACACACAAGGCTCAAAGGTCCACTTTTTATGTAAAGGTCCAAGATTTTTCTTGAAAAGATGGACTGGAATATGAAAAACTGCTCCCTTTGTCATTGAATAAAAATTTATCTCTAATTTTTTTTCTTGAAAATCCTCTCAAAAATGCACGAAATGTCATTTTTCTAAATTTCCCGGGGGAGCATGACCCGGGGACCCCACTAGGAACCTCGTGCCTACG
>NW_017804120.1:60960-72039 GCF_001625305.1 Branchiostoma belcheri
CCTGGCTAAGGGCATGAGCAAGTCAAAGAACGGCACTGTCGTTATGCATGGTTGATGTGCAAATAGGCTTAACTCACAGGAAATTCAAACTCTACTACTGGATAAATTACGGAGATAATATCCGGACGTTTCGAGTGACATCCACCACTCTTCTTTAGCGTCACAAATGATCTAACAGAACTCGATACAAATGATCTAACAGAACTCGATAAATCATATGAGAACTCGATACAAATGATCTAACAGAACTCGATAAATCATATGAGAGTGGTGGATGTCACTCGAAACGTCCGGATATTATCTCCGTAATTTATCCAGTAGTAGAGTTTGAATTTCCTGTGAGTATCGTTTACCTGGATGTCTAGATCTATATCTAACCTTCATCAACGTGAATAGACTTAACATTCAAATTCACATCCTCCCATGGCAGGGGCAGCGGCTCCGAATTCCTTCTCCACCCCTTACCCCTGCCGAATAACCCCGCATCTTCTACTCTGCGACCTGATTCCAGGGACACGGTCTCAGCCAATCACGTATCACAGAGAAAATCGTCAACGCACTCCACATTAAATATTTATGAGCTACGCTAGCTATCGGAACCAATCATGTCGGCTCTTACATCGGCTGTTCAGTGACAAATAAAAACAAACATGGCGTCGTCTTGGGAAGAGAAGTTTGCGATGCAGGCCGCTGCGGGCGTCGGCGGGGCGCTAGCGTGTGCTGGAGGCTGCGCGCGGATCCCGCCGAGCACGGGGAAGGTGCCGGCGCGGAGAAAAGAGGGGGCGGCTCGGTGACTTTGCCCCGCACGGCCTCCCCAACGGGCTCATCACCGGGCGGCGGCGGAGTCGCCGGCGGCCAAATCAGAAATAGGGTCATGCCAAATAAGGAAAGCTCATGAATATTAATATTCCTGGGGTCGTAGAGTAGAAGATGCGGGGTTATTCGGCAGGGGTAAGGGGTGGAGAAGGAATTCGGAGCCGCTGCCCCTGCCATGGGAGGATGTCAAATTCAAGGTGACAGATGAAACGCATTTCATTTCAAATTGCCCCTTCTACGATCACAAAAGAAATGACTTGTTTGAAGAGGTCAACAAATTCCATCCTAATTTCTCCACGTTCGAATTCACAGACAAAAAGAAAACTTACTTTCAGTTACACACATTACAGAAATTTTTTATTTTATTTTGTTTCATGTACATGCACGTAGTAATCAACATTAATATACTCACCTTGCTGATGTCATTGCTAAGAGAAATGACCCTCTGCTCCACCTCTGACAGCGTTTCGGTGATTTCCTGTAGCTTTTTGTCGTAAGACTGTTCTCGATAGAGAACTTGTCTAAAATAGTAAACGTTGTCCAGCACTCAATGAATGTGCTCAAACCCAGAAACGCACTCATGCCCATCTGAAATCGCCATGGAATACGTCATGACATTTGTTATTTAGTTCTTCTAAAACACATAAAAAGCAAATTACGACTCCAGGGAGACTAGTATGTATAGATATTCTGAGTCTGTACAAACTAACCCAACACCAGTAACCATGGTGACAGACGGCAACAAATCGTGTCATTGGTCAGGTCAGAGGTCACTGAAGAAGAAACTGAGCAAAAGCAACATGCTTTCCTTCGGTAAACATAAATAGCTATAAGGGATTACCTGCCAGTTGATCTGCCTGGTGATGAATGTCTGGTGCATGCCCTTCAGTTTCTCACTGACACACTCGATCCCCTGCATTGGGTTTCCGTTACTTTCGTTGCGGATGTTCGTGGTCTCCAAGCCAAAGGTGGACTTAACTTTCTCGCACACCTTGATGAAGAGGCATACACATATTACTGTAATGTACATTACATGTACATGAGAGATGCTATTTGGAGGCAGAGAGTGTGTGTGCATGTCTGTTTGTGTACGTGTGGTGCGTGTGCGTGTGATGTGTGGTGTGGTGTGAGTGAGTCTGTGTGTGTGTGTATACGTGTGTGATGTGGTTTGTGTGCGTACGTGTGTGTGCTTGTGTGTGTGTGTGTGTGTGTGTGTGTGTGTGTGCTTGCGTGTGTTTGTGCTTGTGTGTGTGTGTGTGTGTGTGTGTCGTGTCGTGTGTTGTTGTCGTGTGTGTGTGTGTGTGTGTGTGTGTGTGTGTGTGTGTGTGTGTGTGTGTGTGTGTGTGTGTGTGTGTGTGTGTGCGCGTGCGTGTGCGTGTGCGTGTGCATGTGCGTGTGCGTGTGTGTGTGTGTGTGGTGTATGTGTGTGTGTGTGCGCGCGCGCGCGTGTGTGTGCACGTCGGTGTGGAGGTATGTCTGTGCTTGTGTTTGCTCTTTCAGAGGGCATGTTATCTCTTATTGCCTTGCGATTAACGTTGTTGAAATTAGAACTTCTTACATTGTATATAAGAAGTCATAAGAAGTAATGAGTGGATAATCATTCACCGGCAAGTGTACTTTGTGTCTTGTGAGCACTATATCATCATTGTATATGGTGATCTTGACACAAGAAGTATGTCTGAAAGAATATATCTTACCCCTTCAATGCATGCCCAGACTGTTTCCAAATCTTGCGAATCCTGCTGGGCTCTATTAAAATGACAACACATTCATGTATAGAGAGAAGAAGTAAAATCTGAGATTTTATACCTCCGGGCTTTTTATTGTATATTCTTATATGTTGTTGTCTTCGTCAGAAGGACTATGAAATTGTCTCGCCGGAGTGTGGGGAACTGCGGATTTTGCGCTATAACTCTGGAAGGCATGATTCGACGTCCATGATTTTTGGCAGGCAGATTACCGCTGTTGAGGCCGAAGTCAAGTACGAGTTTCGGCTTCGTGGGGGGTCCGTGCGTCACGTTAGTGCACCTTTTGTGTTTGTGGCTTGTTAGCAAGATAACTCAAGTATTTGTAAAATGTTGATTATAATTCTTGGTGTGGTGCTTACTATTGTCGGGACCAAGGTTAAGTTTGTTACTGAGCTTCGTGGGGGGTTTCGTTGTGACTACAGGGGGCATTTTGTTAATTTTTCTTGTGAGCAGGATAACTTTTGTATGTGTGGATGGAAGTTAATGAAATTTGATAGGCATGTTACTGTAGTGGTCTCCAAGATTGAGTTCAAAGATGAGAGTCGTGGAGGTCGTTATGTCCCCGTAATAGGACCTTTTGTGTTTAGAAATCCCCCACCTACATCTGCTTGGAGACAGCCGACAGCTGGATATAGCCGGGGAACCCCATAATGGGATGGGATCAAATGACGTTACATTGAGGGATTGTACTATAACTTCAGCAGGGGGAGGATAGGTTGGACATATGTCAGGTTATTTTCTACGGCCACACCAAGTAATTGCTATGGATGACGTCCACTGGAGGCCTTAAATCTAATTACCTTAAATTTAAGGCAAGCGCGCAATAAAAACACGAAGGGCCGAAAAACGAGATGCCTAGATTTGGAATATACTAGCTGTAGAAGTACAAATGTTAGAACACAAAGAACACTAGAAACAAGTCTTCTATTTGTCATAAAGACAAATTAACAAAAAAGCAGTAGTCACCCTGTTCTGATTCTTTCCTTTATTATTTTTTGTCGGCGCTGTCGTGACACTTTCAACACAGTAAGAATTTCTTGAACGTTTTTTTTCCCAGTAACAGTCCAATAACGTAGGGGGGGGGGGGCGTAACGACGGGTGACGACGCATCTGTATAATCTGCGGCAAACCGTTTCAGGGTGTTCTGTACCATAAAAATAGTACAGAGATTCTTTTGTTCTTTAGACCAAATTGATTATTAAAAAGAGTGAAGAATACGCATGTTAATTTCTCTACCTCTGACGAAGACATGAGATCTCCGACCTCTAGTTTGTTATGAATAGTTGATGGTGTTAGATTTTATGCGTTAGATTTAGCGTTCCAGGTTGTGTTAACACAGGTCAACATTTTCATCTGCAGCTTATAACATGTACGCAGGAACTTATGAAATTCTATTTAATCTGCCGCAAGGAACTCGTAATGAAACTCAGAATGACAACCGGAACCGTTAAATCTGACGTTAAAACCACAAACGAATATTTCGATCGAAAACATAGTGACTGGGGTCCGAAATGTCACATACAGAAGCTTGCTGCTTATAGTACGTCAAATATACAAGGGTTTACAAGAAGTTGTAGTAATATAGGCACGTATGCAAAAGTTTGCATAATACTCATTTGCATACTTGTGACTCGCTACCTTTACCATACACCTTGCCCCCGTTTTCACACTTCCGGGTTCGATCCAAGTCAAAAAAACACCATAAATCCGCAAAGAAATATATATTTTCACCAAAGGTCCTTTGAATTGTGCATATTTTCACTGAATCTGGCTATGCAGACCTGGAAAACAGCGTTTTGGTGCATATTTTTTTTAACAAAGAATGTATCGATACCAGACACCCTCTTTGCGAAATAGAAGGTCATACAAGTGGACCCGACCTATGATACTTTTAACACACCAAAGGTCAACGGTTGCGACCATTTTCACGCTCAAAGGGGTGTTTTGGGGCCACCAGAAGGCACCATTTTCCGCCCCAAAACACAATAAAATAAATACAATACAATACAATAAAAACAAAAGAACATGCATCATCTACAGCCCAATAGCAAAACATATACCGAGTCCCAAAAGAATCCGTCCACCCAAACGCGAGAAACAGCTGCGAACGTGAAAATCTAAATCTCTTACAAAGCCCTTCCGCGGAAGGATGTCTCCATCCCCGGAGGCAATAATTGAAAAACACATGTCTTAAACACGATTAATATCAAGACAATGAGCTCTTAACTGTAGGGTGAAGCCCACGCCAACAATTTGATTCAATGTATGTATGCCTCTCCATATTATATCTTATTGAATGTTTCTATTTTTTACTGCTTACTTACTGCTTAATTACATCTAGATTTAAGCAAAATGGCATTGGTTTCAATCTTCACCACCCGAACTTGGTACCCTAGCTGGTAATCAATTGGTTTTTACATTGTACCACCCAAACTTCCAATTTTGGTACCATAACTGGTAATTTCACTTTGCTTGTATTCTAACTGTTCAGTATAATGTTCTATTATGTGTGGAACACAACATCAGCTGGATTTGCTCCACGGACTGTCGTTGCAATTTGAAGAAAGAAAGAAATTTCACTTACAGTTGGTCTTTGATCCCCTTTAAGTCAGCCAAAGTGCTTTTCATAGTTGCTGCATAGTCTTGACTTCTGTACTCCTGGAAGATCCCTTCCATTGTCACCATGATGGCTTTCACGACAGGAACAGTCTCTGGAGACGTTGCTTAGCAACAAAATTGTAATACAATTAAAGTTCATCTGTGTTGCTAGTTACATGTTTAAAGTTAAAATTTTTGGTCCAACCCAAAAAATTATCTCACCTAGAGCTTTCGACCAGTCACTGTACTTAATAAAATAAGGATTTTGGACACTGATGAACAAGACTATTTCCTGAGAGGGGCGAAGGAGGCCATATACATCAGGGCTCACCACCCTTCACTTATCCGCGACGGGGGCCGACATCGTCTACCAGATAGCTTTGACCTGCAGTGTTGACGTCACACTTCAAAGAAGCCACGTGCAAGCCTCACTGGGCCAGCCAACTGAGGAAGACCAGAGTGACTGGTCGAAAGATCTAGGTGAGAGAGTTTTTTGTATTACTTGCTATTTTTTTTTTTTTGTAACTTACCGAACTGGATACATTTTGAAAGCTGTCAGAAGTTTCAAGTAATGACTGGATGCTACTTGAAACGTTTGTCAGTGAAAGGCGAAAAGTAGTGGATGCTGCTTCAAATGTCGGACAGGTGTCAAAACTATCCAGTTGGCTGGGCCACATCAATTCGATTTGTTGGTTCTCGGATTTTTTCAGAAAAAATATGAAGCGACAGGGCAAAAAAACAACAAATGTTATCATAGGACCAATGAAGTCAATATACCAGGCTGGTTTTAATTTAAAACAGTAATAGTTGAAATAATATATCTCACCTGTTTTTTCTGCAGCCTTCACAAACATCTTGAGCTTCTTCACGATCTCCAGGTATTCCTTTGGTGATATATTATTTCAACTTATGATATAATGATCTTTAAAGACCATTTGACACCAATAACATTAAATCACAACGTCAAATAAAAACAAAAATTAACTAGAAAAGTAACATTTGCAAAGCAAATGCATAATCTTTACCTTCGTATATGGTCTGCCCTGTTAATTCTTACTCAAATACATATATATGTTCATATACATCATATATATGGTCAGACAGGAGTGTAAATCCTTCCTACTATAAAATTGTAACATGATGTAACCCAACACCAGTTACCATGGTGAGAGACGTCATTAAATCAGGTCATTGGCCAGGTCAGAGGTCAGTGCTTTGAACGGAAGAAGAGGGAACGTAGCAAAATCAATATGTTTTCCTTCGGTAAACATAACTCTTGTTGTATGTGGCTACTTATTTTTTATGGATGATTATGTATTGTTTGCTTCTCGAAAGAACGTTATGTAGTCTGAGTTCACATTGTGATACGAAATTATGGGTAAATGTCATCAAAGTTAATTCTCATGTACCAGTGGCCTTTACACATGAACATGCACAATCCCATACACTGCACCGTAAACTCAGTGAACAGGCTTGTTGTGCAAAGTCTATGTATGTGAAGGACGTCTTCGGCCACGGTGACTAGTTATGAATATGGACAAAAATAATACCTTGATACATTCGTCATTGACTTCCGGTAGCTTCCCCTGAAAGAGGAATTGTTGTAGTTGTGTCAATTATATCAATGTAAAAATCTTGAACTGCTACTTTCATTATCATTGTTATACGTTGTCTTCGTCAGAAAGACTATGGAATTGTCTCGCCGTATTGTGGGTGACTGCAAATTTAGCGGAATAACTCTTGAAGGCATGATTCGACGTCCATGATTTTTGATAGGCAGATTACCGTTATTAAGGCCAAGGTCAAGTGCAAGTTTGGGCTTCGTGTGGGGTCTGTACGTCACTGCAGTGGACTTTTTGTGTTTGTGACTTGTGAGCAAAATAACTCGAGTATATTTAAATAGATGTTCATAATTTTTGGTAGGCAAGCTACCATGTACATGTAGAGGCCAAGGTCAAGTTCGTAAACGGGTCTCGTGAAGGGTCTCTATGTCGCTACAGTGGACCTTTTGTGTTAGATATATAATGGACTTTCTCCACCAACATCTGCATTGATTCACATGGGGGACAGCTGCCCCCGCATCTGGGATCAATTGCTTACAATAGAGGGACTCTCCTATAAATAATGGGGGGGGGGGAGTAAAAGTTGGACATGCGTCAGGCAGGTCATTCCCTAAATTGTAAGGCCAGACCAAGTAATTTTTATGGATGATGTCCACTGGAGACCTTAAATTTATTGCAAAAGCGTGATAAAATACATGAAGGGCAAAAAAAAAACTGATTAAGATGCATAGATTAGGAAATCCTACCTGTGGAAATACAAAGGTTAGGACGCAAATTAAATTAAAAGAACATAGTGTAACAACAAACGAAAACAGCAATAAATCTCCCCCTGTTCTGATTCTTTCCTTTTCTTCTCATTACATTTTAGGACACTGTCATGGAATAAAAAATGGTAAGAAAAAATTCTTTTGTACTTTTGTAGACCAAATTGATTTCTAGTATTATAAAACGTTCCTTTATCTAGAACAATGTCCCTCTGACGAAGGCATGAGATCTCCGACCTCTAATTGTACGTTTATCTGTGTCAAATTTTTCTTGCCATAATTTCATTTTCTTTTTAATTAATTGTTCACCTCGGTTTCTGTTCAACAAACGTTCCCCATTCTGTTAAATACTTCTGCTATCTTGAATCATATGTTGATTTAAATTACTTGATAGAAGCTATTCGTCGGCACGGTGTGGCACGAAACTTGGATTTACCGATACCAGTAGAGTTGTGTAATGTTTACTTTATTAATAAACACTTCTGAACTTTACAATGGCAGTAACTAAAAGTCAAGTACGATAATACCGGACTTTTAACGGTTGTAAAGGAAATTACTGCAATTGACCTTTATTTTCTACCATTGTAAAGCCAGATACTGTGTACATAGTAAACATTACCTGAGTTTACAACCATTGGTAAATCCAACTTTTCGTGCAGTGTTGTTTTAAATGCAGCAATAAAATTAGGCAGGCCAAATACCAGATCCAGTCCTATTAGCAATTAGATATAGTCGCAGTTTTAAAAGATTAAGCATTGTTAGGTGAGAACAAAGTCCATGTATAGTGTATTGCGTGCGTAGTCCAGTGGTTAGCAACCCTGCCTCTAGACTAAGAGGTTGGGAGTTCGAATCCCGGCTGATGTCGCTCACCCGACATGCACGCTACTGGAAAGGGTCGCAGTCCTTAGGACGAGACATTAAACCGTGGCCCACTGTTCATTATGCTTGTCAAAAAGAGCTACGGGAATTTCCCCAGTACTATAACAATGAAGCTTCAACGAGCTAAACTGGTTCGAGATCACTTTCGCTTTTACTTTCAGGCAATTGTCGATATGTGGCCCCAGGCTTAGGCAGGCCAAACACCAGGCCAAATTGGTGAAAGTGAGTTTCATCAATGCCCCCGGGCCCTGTTTAATATATAAGCAAATTAAAAATGAATTTCACTTTATCATGAAATGCTATAGATATGATGTTTAGATATGACCCTATATTCAAGAGGCGTTGGCATATACTGTGTCATGTACAACAAAAGTTCTTCTATATACACCACAATCATGTGTTTATATGTTCATGACAGACTTACATAGCATTCAAGCAGTGCCTCAAGGTCCAGATTCTCCATCTTGAGTGGCAAACCGTGAAAGTTATCCCTCGCGATTTTTGTACGTCCCTCAAGTCCCGTGACAGGTTCGATCAGGCAGCTTGTTGTTTCAAAACTGGACTTTCAACTTTTGAGTCGACCCCGGAAGTTGATCATCCACCATCGTGCAGAGACATTGTGTATTGAGACCCGTGTCTGATCCTCGATCTGTGACTTTATGAAGTGTTTTTGTATCGAAAGCGAATTCTGTAGCTAGCTCGAGCACCTTCGTATAGAGAGAAATAAAATAAAATAAATACGTCACCGAAACTACGCACATCTCTTCCCTCTGACGTTCATTAAAAGGGTGGATAGTCTGCAAGTTTCGGTGACGTGATTATGTCGTTATAGAATAAGTTACTGTACGTTTTTGATGA
This sequence comes from Branchiostoma belcheri, assembly GCF_001625305.1. Classification (NCBI taxonomy): domain Eukaryota; kingdom Metazoa; phylum Chordata; class Leptocardii; order Amphioxiformes; family Branchiostomatidae; genus Branchiostoma; species Branchiostoma belcheri. Next base: position 70,186 of record NW_017804120.1, read on the forward strand.
AGTTGTGTTGTTTGTGCAAACACTAAATTCGAGACGGAACATTTACTTTTGCTGTTATTCATAGCTAGCTGTATCGATGTAACTTCACATGTAAATCGCTAGATGTCGCTGTTTTAGTGTTGATTCTTGGACTTCTTGTATATTGTTCCGTCGTCAGGAAATTATATTGCAACAACCAAGACTAGTACTGGAATTGGCAACGTTTCACCTGTCGGAAACTGCCACGAAGGGTACCAGTCGCTAGTTTTTGCTCCCTTGCTTATACTGCATTCTATGAGTCTAGCATATTGAATTCCGTAATATATGCAGGTGCCATTCAGTTTTTACAACCAATCAAGACCAATTTCATGCTCAATAAACAAGTCATCCGCATCATCAACAAGTGTAAATTTGGAACGTGTCGCACTTACTTGTCGTGGTCATATTGTCATATCCATACCCAAGGGCCAATTGCAATTGACAAAATGATATTTATGAAGATTTGTGGAAGGATTGACATAATTATAACAGGTGACTATCACCTCTTCGAAGATGTCAAACCCGAGACCAGACTGTAAGGTTTGAACCACTCACACCGGGAAGGTCCCCTACTCTTTTCGATAACGGTGCGGTGGGATCTTTAACGTGCTCAAGGTTTGGCTCTCCTTAAACACGGGACCTCTGGCTTGTAACATCATATCCGAGATATCCGAGAAAACTGAGCGCTCACTAAAAACCAGGTTTCTAGAACATAGACGACCCAGTTCTGTTGCATCTGAGGTGTCACAGCACATCCACATAGAATCACCGGGACACACAGTGGATCTGGAGGGGGGCAGAATCTTGGATACCGAACAGGATTACTTCAAGAGAGGCATAAAAGAGGCCATACACATCAGGGCACTTCAACCATCGCTCAACCGGGACGGGGGGCGATATCGACTTCGGACGACCTTTGACCCTTTGCTGACGTCACACGTGGGAAAAATTACGTGTCCACAGCATTTGGGTCAGAAAGCTGAGGAAGACTGAGTGATTCAGTCGAAAATTCCTGGTGAGTCAAATTTTGAGTTGGAGAACAGTTTAAATTTTTCATAGTGCCGATGATGTCTTCATGTTATTACCTTCGCCAAAAATTGGAGAAGGTTATGTTTTCCTGGCCGTGTGTCTGTGTGTGTGTGTGTCTGTGTGTCTGTCAACAGCATAACTCGAGAAAGCTTAGATGGATTATCTTGATATTTGGTAGGTGGGTAGGTCTTGATGAGAGCTCGAACTGATTAGATTTTGGGCCCCCTGGCGGCTTGTCATGGTACTGCAGCTGAACTTCCTCATGATCTCATGATCCAGACATGCTAGGGTGACGAAATTTGGATGGCAGGTAGCTCTTGTGCTGGGGAAGAAGTGACGTGAGTTTGGGCCCCCTAGTTGCTTGCTCTGGAACTGCAGGGGGGTTTAAAGGACAAATGTTTAAAGGAGGATAACTCAAGAACCGATTGATGGATCATCATGATTTTTGGTATGTAGGTAGCTTGAGTAATGCTTGACATAATGATATTACAATTATGCAAATATGGATGTAATTTGCATAATTAATGAGGAAATTCTATTAATCAACTGCATTCCATGATAGGAAGTTCAAGCTTGCGACATATGTTATTAACAACGAGAGAAACACAGGCAGATATCGATTATGCAAATGAAGACTTAATTTGCATAATTAATGAGAAAATGTTATAATTGCATAGTGGTAACTGCCTGGAATTTTATACTTGGGGTGTTTGAAGTTTAGTGAAGGTGAACATAATTTAACATAACTTATTCAAATAAGGACCTCATTTGCATAATATATGAGGAAATGCTATAATGGCATTCCTT
>NW_017804120.1:72500-92625 GCF_001625305.1 Branchiostoma belcheri
CCCAACGTTGGGTTTGGTGGAAAAAAAATTCAGTGCAAAAGAGAAACCCCGATAAAAAAGCCTAAAAACAACGCTAAAAATACCCCAAAACCCAAACCTCTGCTTGGAGAGTACATAGAAAGCATTTCCAAGCTTCTTATTTTGCAAAAAGGAACTACAAAGGTCCACACAATCAATGGTATCTTGGAATATAACGTTACCCCAAAAGTGAAAAAAAGTATTTGGAAAAGGAAGTCTAGATTTTAGAGAGAGAGAGAGAGAGAGAGTAAGAGAGAGGCTGAGAGAGAAAGGCCAAAAGAGAACAAAAAGTTTTAAATCTTAAAGTGTTGTCTACAAATTGCATTGCTGTATTTGCTTTTTTTTCTGACTAGCAAGGAAAACAGAGGATAGAGGGCTAGCGGCCGGGGAAACATCTAGCTATGATACTTTTCCTTTTTCCTTTACCAAACAAAACTTTATATAGCAGCTCAGGTTTGCGTGAAGATGTATATTTTAAGCTATTTTTTCTCAAGGGGGTTTAGCATAACCTCATTCAAAAATCAAAGTCTTTTCAGCTGGAAGAGCATCTTTTGACTTGAATGAGTGAATCTAGTAACTGTGCCGAGATTTTGGCATCATTACCAGCGTTACCACACTTAAAGGATGTTCGGAAATGATTTGTACGTGTAAGGCCGGTAGTGTAAAACGTGTGGCGTGGCAGATCGATAATTTATCTAGGGCAGCCTGGCCCTCAGAAATGTGAGGACACGACTTTGCCATGACGTCCATCGGTCGAGACCAGAACGGGCTCAAAAAGAGGGAGACCAGACCATTTGACCTTGAAATGAGATATTTTTATATCTAGTTATGGTCACTTAAAAGCACTTTTATTGATTGGAATCTCTTTTGATAAATATTTATTTGCAATATATATATTTGTAGTCACATGTCTGCCAAATGCAGCTAGAATTAAAGGAAATCATAAATTATACACCCCCAAAATGCAATATAGAACGGGCCATTGCGCAACGTCCCCAGGGAACCAAAGCCAGACCTCCAGTGGTAGACCGCAGCAAGACCTCAAGACAGCAAATACTTACAAGATAAATACACCACGAGCCAATTTCTTCCTCAAAAAATTATTGAGTTAAAAATAATATAACTATCTATTTGTAAATTATTTTTGGGGCCTGGTTTAATTTTCGTAACCAGTTGTTGGGGAGGTTGAGTCCATTTGGTTGCGTTTGGGTGCGGTGGAGAAAAATGGCTGAAGAAGAAGGAGCGACCTGAGAGTTTTGTTCTCACCTGTTTACCACCGAAGGAACGCCCCTTTCTACATTTCCTCCCACAAGGTAAGTCCCTCGTTTCACAAAATCTTCATCTTATCGTCCAATTTCGATAATCTGAGGTAAAAACTGCGCGTGTCGTGCAAAATTAGCGCCGTTTTCTGAAGTGACCTACTTTTGGACCCTGTCGGAGAAATTTTCAGACGACAACATGGTCACGGCCACGTTGAAAACGAGATCAACTCCTCAAAATTCCCTCACAAAATCTCACGTAACTGCTTCCGATCGTCTCAGAAAATGGTGTAGACTTATTCTTCTTCGATTTGAGGTAAAGTATGGTAAGGATTATGCACAAGGTTGCGGCTTAACCCGATTTATTGTGTGCTCGGAGCACTAACATCGGTAAGTTGTCTGTCAACAACTCGCATTGCATACTCCTTTTCCACCAGGCGCCCTACTTACATGTTAGATAAGACTCTTAAGCAACATTCTTACGACCAGCTCGTGCAAAAAAAACTACACTGGGAAAATCGTACGCCTTTTCCCTAATGCATAATTGCAGTGGTTGTAAGACGATCTGAGCTAACATAATTATTTCACCTCAGAAAAAAAAATCTGGAAGCTCGACGTTGTTGTTGTTTTTGTTGTTGTTTGTTTAAGGGTATACGATGTCGTCTAGACGGTACACGCTATTTTAGCTATGGTTAATCCTGAGTAGAAGGAAAGAGAGGATTGTTTAGACATCGGGTGCTAAGTAAACAGTAGCTGCATGGCGGTGGTTGTTTGGGGGTCTGGTGACCTTGGGCGATTTGTGGGTGTGCCAGCGGAAAACACACGGACGTTTAGCGGTTTAAGAGACACAAACTACCGTAAATTGTTCCTCCTTCAACCACAAACACAACCTGCTACCGTCTTAGCACGTATCTGTGTCAGTCTGAGGAAAAAACTACAGTGTATAGTACTATTACAATAGCTAAGGGCCCCCCATAGGGGATTTTATGTTTACCACATCATAAGCTTATCTGTGGGCTTAATCTTTCTTTAATTTGCTAAGAAGTTTTAAGCTGGATTAGTTGCCTTTTGCTAATTGCTTCCCTGGTTATTGAAACCTGGTATTATTTTAACCATTTTTTTCTGATTTGTGTAGTTTTGAATGCTACCGAGATTAAGAATGAAGAAAATGGGGAGTGGAGGTAGATTTTTTAAAGCCGCGAGCAAAAAGCGGGTCACTCAGTCTTTTGGTCTTGAGCATTTTGTGCAGAATTTATGTTTGAAAATTGTACTTCACCATTTTTTGGTATTGCCATCTTTCAATTTACCATAAGTGATAATTGCATGTGTTATTCTATAGTTGAGGTAACTAAAGATGATACTGGCAGACTTGGAGTATTACATCTGAATATCATAATGACAACAGCTCAGATAATATATATCTCACACCAATATGTTACTGAAAATATGTATACAGAATATCTTGTGGTAAAGGTATCCTGGTTGTCATCCGAAAGTTATGTAATTACTTAACCGTATACTAAGTAGGTTGCATGGACCAGTGGTTTAGATGTCTACCCAGTGTTTCTAGGCCCAGCGGCTCAAAAGTTGGAATTTCGGCTTTTGTTGCACAGCATGCATGTCATCAGAAAACACCATGTGATAGCCAGAAGGCAAATTGGGAAGATATGTTAGCAGAAAGAAAAGAGTATAACATTCAATGTCAGTTATACACTTAAGTAAATTTTAGTACGCAAGAATAGGTGAAATTTCCTTGTACTGTGTCTGTCCCTAGTACATGATAGTATAACCTGTTTGAAAATGGCTTTTAAATACTAAAACTGGTTAAAAATGTCAATTTTCCCAAAAGTTTGAACAGTTTTAGCTGTCCCTTGATGGCTAAATGACATTTAAAAGTAGGAATGTGTCTTTAATTGAAAGGACGGTGTTAGTTCTAATGTTTTACTTATAATAATATGCATATTACTCTGCTGGGCAAAAAGTAATTCACTGACCCAAATAGAATGATATGACAGTTTTCTATCCCCTTCTGTTTGTCACTGATTCCTTTTTTTCCAATCAATTCCATAACTCCGATGAATTTGAATGCAAATTTTTCCGACACCCAATTTCACACTAGATTTACATGACAGTGACAGATATGATGAATAAAATAGGCGTGTTTGTAGAAAATTGCTTAGGGAGGGCCAAGCGGTACCTTTATTAATTTTCTCTTGATATAGGTGTAGGGGTCAAACTTGTATAAATAATGAAGATCTTATGGTAGAGAGATATTTTGAAAAACATATCAATTATACAAAGCTTTAAAGACATCCAGGGCGAATTTTACGATAGCAAAACAAATTACATTCTAGCTGAGGAAATCTGTCTGGTATTGACATTTAGTGCCATTTATTAGCATGTTTTCATCGTTATTTCCTACTTGAAGTGGCTGAAGTAGCCCCAAAACAAGCTACGTGAGGCGCCAATTTTATGGGCACCGGCCATAATATCTAGAACCAGCCTACGATAGAAAACAAACAACCGTTTTCTGTCAGCGACATTGCATCTTTGCCTCACAGGTACTGGTCTGTATACTGTGGGATAGGGTTAATTCAACTTACTATTTAAACCATGACCAGAAATTTGACTTTGAAAGTCCTGTTTTGTTGCCCCAAAATTGCAAATGGATGCCTTTAAGTTGTACGTTGAGAAATGACCAGTGCTGGTTTAGGGCCTTTGATGCCTTTAGACCTTAGTCAAAACAGATGGTTGCTGGGTCAGTTGCTAATTAACTCTGGTATTTTTAAAAGACCTTCAACCCCTCCGTAATCACTTTTCCGGAGAAGGTCTTTGTGGATCCTGTGTTTTTCCTAGAAAATGCCTGGTGGCTATGGTCAAGGGGTTACAAAGGAAGAAATTTTAGACCTGTTTTTTTTTCAGTTTTAAGGTATAGGGCACTCTTATTAACATAAGTTTAAATGGTTGCTTACATGAGCCTATCACTGTTATATAGTGTTCATAGTGTAAATTTAATTTCTTGGTTAACGGATTTTTCTAGAAAAATTATGGAGCAGGCAGGCAAAAAATAAAAAATAAAAATAAAAACAGGCCTAGGCATCCTATTATGGCCCCAAATGGTAGGATAGGAGCCATGAAGTCAACACAAAAGGCTGGTTCAAAATTTAACAATGAATTTTAAACTTTTGAAGATACCACTGCATTGATAGATGGAATAACTGTAACAACTAGGAAGAAATTTAAAAGGGCTGTTTTCAACTCTTCAGGGCAAAATATGAGCATTTTGCAGTTGATTCTATTTTTTTTTGCAAATCAGAAAAAAAATGAAGTGGGCGAATTTGTTTGCCAAGAAATGAAATTGGTGTGGCCTAAGCCATAAAAAGTTAGGCTGGAAGACTGAAAAAAATTTTGTCTGATAACTCCTTATTTGGTTATTTGTTGAGTGGATACCCAAGAGTAAGGTTTAAATATTGCCATCCTGCCTTTCCTTTGCCAATCTGCTGAGAATATATTGTTTTATCTGGGAAGCTTATCTAGTGATTTATACTTAATATGTTATAGTTCATAGAGATCATAGTCATTTTAGCATGGAAACCGAAACCTCGTAGATAACTCTTACATAATGTGCTATTGAGTGGAAGTTGTGCAGTATTTTACATGTATTACAAGATTGATAATATGGTGATTAAGTTTGAAATATGATTTTCCAGCCAACTTCTCGACAAGGCATGCCTCATTGGTATTTCATAACTATTATAAAATCTTGGCATCATGCAATTTGAGGCATATGTTTAAAATTATGTGCTGACAACTAATTTAACTCAGCTGCAAATCAAGATTCAAGGCTATGTTTTTCAACTAGACGTTGTCTTTTTAGGTCACAAAAACATAGGAGTTTGAATGAATTTCTGAAGGCTTAGCCCAATTAATATTGTCTCATGATGTGTGTTATATCAAAGTACATTTGATCTGACTTTCTGACCTGGCTAGTAAGATAGGTTGACAATACAATGTACCTCAGGTATTATACATGTGTTGCAAAACCTGTTCTGTTACCAGTCATGTGATGTTAGGGATTAGGGATGTCATTGTTGTCGCTGAAAAAATGATGGACAAACAACAACAATGGTATCAGTAATTACAGGGCTTCTTCTAGATCCTTCTTTTGTAGGTCTGTGTGCTACCTTCTAGCACTGTAATTATATTGTCACACATAACTAGTGCAAATTTTAATAAAAATATTCAACAATGGTTTTATATATAATGGTTTTTTATATAATATTCCCAGTGTTCTAGCTAGTGTCATTTGACAGAATTTCATAGCTCATGACGCACAAAAATTTTGCCCAATCCATCATCTTTAGTAGACAAAAATCAGCGTGTAAAGATATAGAAAGAGATGTCATTAAAGTAAGTTAAGTCTACCAGCAAAATTTGCCCCTCAAAATGCAAGAAATATTATTAAGGTTTCAAAATTTTTCAGCGAGAGCATGCCCGCAGACTATCTTCGGTGCTCGACATGTTGCTCCGTCAAACAAAATTGAGATGACGGAGAAAAATTTCTGACTGCCTAGAACGCTGTTTTATCTGATTGACTGGTTTGCAGCGACCCCGTTTTATACTAGATTAAAGGGTTCAAAAGTTTGAATTCGGGTCTGTAGTTGCTCACTGACTTGCATGCTTCTACTAAGTAAAAAGGTTATAATTTGTAATCCAAAATGGTTGTGTCAGCCATGGCGCACCTACATGGAAATTTGTTTATTGAATTTTTGAAAGCCGCAGATGTCAAATTTGTTTACTGTTCTGACAGTTCAAAGCTTTTTCTCCTAAATGTTATCTTGAAATGTGCGAGTCATTAAAAAAAATACATGTTGTACTAGTACTCAGGGCTCGAAATACTGGGTGCATGTGCACCTTAGTGCACACAAAACTGGAGCAGTGCACCCAATTTATTTCTGTGGGTGCATTGGTATTTTTTTACATACTAAATGTATAATAGTATACAGGATATTCTTGGAATCCGTCAGAAAAATAATAAAATCTTTGTTGTAGTAGTTCTGTATACGTAAGATTTTGAAGCTTTCTTATCATATTCAAGCTTAGAAGATAGAGGAGCAGTAAGATCTGTAATTAGGTTTTATTGTGTATGGTGCACCCAAAAAAATTTTTGTGCACATAATTTTTTAGGTTGGGTGCACCAGTGCACCTATTCCCAAAAATGAATTTCGAGCCCAGTGTGTACATACATGTATTGTATGTATTGTTTGTAGTTCGTAAAATTATATTGCAGACTGAAGGCATTTTTTTATAGCAGTTTTGGAAAAGAATATACGATTTTGCAGCTTTTGCAGGTGGTTGATTCTGTAACATTACTAGGCTGCTGGAAAGTTCCATAGCACAAAATCCGTACGATGACCTATAACAAATGTGAGTGTTCTGTGACATGCTTCAGAAATGTCAAGATGGCTGATTCGTACGTATGCAGAGTGTCATACTAGAGAGTTAAGAATCCACTGTAGGGTTTTCAGGAATGAATTAACCAGGATCTGTACTTCAGGGCTAGCTTGAAATGCCACTTGCATATATGCAGGTTAGTGCAGGTAGAATATTGGATCTGCGTAGGTATTTTCGCATGTCACACTGGCTTATGCGAGAACCAGTTGAAACCAGCACACAACACTTAATTAGGTGACATATGGCCCCAAAATCTTCTTCATTGCATCATCCTAGGATTACATTTCCAACCATTGTATTTGATGGACCAGCAAGCAAAGAAAATAAGCATACAAGTAAAATTTGTAATGTGCACTTCTGGCAGAAAAAAAAAGGATTTTGTGGGCTGTAATGTTAGCGTAGGAAGTCACCTATACTGAGGAGTGCTCTTCAAACATATACGTCATGCACCTAAGGTGGGCGTCATAACTTTGTCCTTGGGTAAAATCAATACTATGAGACTTCTCTAAAGCATTTGGAAAATGAGTTTCAGATCTTTCAGACAACCACGCGCCCTGTTAGATTCGTCAGTGGGGTTTGATAGATGTCGTCTTTCCCAGAAAATTGCTCTTGAAACCAGTTGGTTTGCATTGCTAACCCTGTGCATAATGACCTTTCTTTGAATGGCGCTAGACACGTAGGCGTTTTGTAACTTGTTAATATTCCTGACTGGTCTTGGTTGGTTGGACATTTCAAAATGTTTTCATCTTATATTTTGGTTACATAGCGTCAGATACTTTGAACAAAAACTGAGAAAAGAACTACTAATTTAACATTTGATTTGTTTGTACTTTATAGTAAATTATATACAAGTTTTAAGACTTGTTACATGTATGATGTACATGTTTGTTACAGTTACTTCATTGCTAAATTGGACTTTACTCCCACTTGCAATTGTGTATACAATGTGAATGATGTCACTGTTGTGCATACAATTGCATAATTATGACCACATGATATATGCATAATGATGACAAATTCCTGCATATGGTGACCTATATTCAGAGGTATGTTGTACAGCCATGGTTGATATAATTCTTATGATATAATTCTATGAATATGACAGTCTGATCATGACGTGTTCAAATGAAAAATTTAAGCCATTTGTCTAACATCCAAAATGATAGCAACATCATCACATATGTTGTTATCAGCTATTACAGTTATTGTAATGACTAGATGAAAATTAATGCATCGTATCTAATTGCATTTTAAATGGTAATGCCAATCCCTGAAATATTCAGTATGATAATATATTAATGAAATTAGTTTTGCCCTTCTACCTGACACCTTGCTAATGACAGTAACACTTTAAATCCAGATGACTTGATTCAAAACCCAGGAAGCACTTTTTAAAGTATAATCTTTAATCATAAAAGAATATTCCAGTGATAGTGTTAATGAAATTATATGAAAGAGCCCATTCTAGAAGATGACAGCTGTTTATGATACAATGTCAATGATGCTACAAGTATTTAAGCCACTTTAAGTCATTGCCAATGGGCAAGGCCATATAGCTTCTGTCTACTTTGTCATTTGTTCTCAGGATATTGATGAATATTTGATAGGTATTTGAATGGTTTTCCATGTTTCCATAAGCGGATGCCTGATACCATTGTATTAATTTGGCAGCAAATATTGACAACTAGTTTTGAAAAGCTGCGTGACATGAAATTATAATTCCTGTCATTAAAAAATTTAAGACTGTCAATGGTACCTTGTTGGTAGAAATTACTTTCCCACCAGTCCAAGGTACCCAAAATTATTGTTAATTTATCATATCTAAGTCTTATACTAGTTATAGGATAACGTAATAAATTATTTTCTATCTTTTTCGTGGTTGGTGCAAGCAAACGTATGTGTAAATGCCATGAATATTTTCAGTAATAATGAGTTATAGATCATTAATTGTGCTGACAGGCAAAAAGGTGAAAGTTGAAAACATATGTCTTCCCTACCTTTTAATTTTGACACTGCAATAACCTGATATGTGACCTAATTTGGGGCTGAAACCTCATCAGTCATTCTAAGGCTCATCAAGCATAATTAGTTGTTTAGCAGTACATAAATCAGTGAAAACTAACTGCCAAAATGCCCGTACTACTTTCTTTCTGTACAACCTACAACCTGAAAATTTCTCCCTTATTTTTCACAAAAGCTTCCTTATTGACTCTTGAATTCTCAAAGTAATTAGCTAGATTTTTTGCAAAATGATCCCCCTGTTTAGTTTACATAGTATGGTACTAGCTCAGACCTCCATGGCAATTTAAATTTTCTGTATTATAATCATGTCTGAATTTTAAATATTAACGGTGACTTATATCAAAGGTTATCAGGTCAGTGGAAAATGTGATTAATTAGTACCATGTTGTTTCAGAAGTAGGACAAACCTTACACTGTTTAGTGTGTTTCTAAATTCTAGTTAATTATTGATAGGGCATGTGTTTGTGTGTCAATGTTGGCGTGGCATCTCTGTAACAAGTCTCTACATGCAAAATTACATGTTTTAAAGCCTGGCAGTAGGAGACTAGGTTGTTGTTGACATTGTTGTGAGTTACAGCTCGTTGCGCTTGATCTTCATTGTTCGGAGGCAGCGACTGTAAACACTTCTCTAACGACAATATTTCTATAACCTTTGTAACCGTCCAAAATTCTGCCCTTACAAGAAGTGAACATATTATCAGTACGCCTTTTGGGTGAAAGGTTGCATCTCGAAGGAGTTTTGAGGCCACAAGAATGTACGAAGTATAAACAAAGGGAGTTGACAAGGCCTGGGAGTTGGCCCAGGTAAAGTATTATCTATGTAGGACAGGTATGTAAAGAATGGTGCGAACAATATACGAGCCAACTTTGCCTGAAGCGATGCGTACCGGCTTAGGTTTGAGCACAATCACTGTCGCTGTCGTTCTTTCTACACAATCACACTGCCAGTCATTTGAAATGTAAGTGGATTAAATCTATTATAGTAATAATTAGTATCACTGGCTTTACAACTGTTACTTGTTGTGGCAAGGTTTCGATTTCAATGATTGATAGAATTTTAGTAGTAGTTACCAAGCCATGTGCGAGTTCTAGCTCTTTCAGTTTGGTCATACCTTGTCTAGTTTTGTAATTTGATTAACTACATGAACTTCCCTGTCAACATGGATATAGCTAAATCAATTTCAGTTTGCTGGAACAAACTGTTTGTTACCTGAGGTTGTAATATATAAAATTTATGGTAACATAAAAAAGGATTAAATCTATTCCAGATAGAGTTTAAAACAGGAAATCTGTTGCACTGCAGGTCTTGAACCCTGCTGTGCCAGAACGTCGTAAAAAAGTCGTTATGTGCATGTAAGGGTAAAATTATACAATGTACACATAGTGTATTTACATGGTACAAAAGGTATCAAATTCTGGTGATACCACATGTGTATTTTTTATACATGAAAGTTGTCGCCTTTGTTTGTGTACACTTTACTATTGAGCTAAAATTTACATTTTTATCTTGTATTTATAAACCTGGCTAGTGCAGCAATGTCATGTTACTTGTAATATTGTCTGTGACAACTGCAAAATATAAGCAGACAATTTTTAGATTGGGTGCACCAGTGCACCTATTCCCAAAAAGGAATTTCGAATTCTAGCCCTGTACATGTACATTGTGTCCGTTAAGTATTATATTGTGACATTATAACCCACTGCCCCATAGCCTCAAATTTTCAAAAGCCAAGATACCTTTACATGTGACTAGGCACTTTAATAAGCCTTTTTGTTACCATACATTGCCAAGGTCTGATTAAAAATGTATGATAATACTGTTTTCACTGGCAGTTCCTAGAATTGTAAAGGTAAAGGCCATTGGGGCAGTGGGTTGTTATTTTATTACCCTCTGTGTCTAGACATGGAGGCACAACATGTATGCATGCTACATAGTCATGTAAATGTAATTTATTGTGCATGTAACTCATAGTAAGCCAGATTTCTTCAAATGGTTTTGTGTACAAGAGGTACAGATTGATAAAAAAATGTAAAAGGTTGCAAAATCTCTCATTTTATCCTCTTCATGCATAAACTAACAATGTACATGCCCTCATTATAATGCCTCATTGCCTAGTACTCATTACAGAGTTCTGACCATTTTGTGCTGATGTGTTATACAGAAAGTAGAACGAAGCGCTACACTAGCAAGAGCACGAATTTCATATCGATCTGACTGAGCTGGCACAGACTTATCAGACGGATGCGAATAAAATGGCTAATGCCATTTTCAGATTAAAATATTTTGGTTTTGAAAGCAGTATTTGTAATTCCACAGGCCCTTTCTGCCTGAAAGACCCAAATCACAAAGCTGTATACGTACATGTGAATGGAATACTGTAGTATCCGTATCAAGCAGAATTTCAGAATGCTTACATTGACGTTTTTCTGTTCTTTTTAACCATTATTTTTAATTAGTATCCATTTTACTGTATAACACTACTGGTGCCATTTGTAACTGTGTTAGTGTTACAGTAGATGACTGTCTACTGGTAAAAGCAGTCCCTTCCAATATGCATACAGCTCCCAAATTTACTGATTTCAGTGCAACCTTGCTGAATTTGTCCTTGCACACAGACTTGGAGATAAAATATGCTTGCATGATATGCAATTTTACAGATTACAAGGAACATACAAGCCACAGACCACCAATTGTTGCGTGCGTAGAAACACATAATCTGCCTTTCCAGGGAGCAGAAGTATATCTACTTAGCTCTTGACTCGGAATAAACCCTCTGGATTGTTGTTTAGGTATGTGATATGAATGTGTGTGGTTTACAGCTTATATCCCAATGATCTGCTTGTGTGGTGAAATTTCCCACATTTGTGGCAAAGTTGCAATATTTTTTTACCAGATACCAGAAATTAAACAAAAGAAATTGTTGGTAAGAGTACCAGGGTAGTCATCTTCCAATTCAGAGCCTAATATGTATCAATTTGGTTGAATGCTCCAACATGTCTATCCATATAGGCTGAGGTTATGATTTTAAAGAAATTAGTTCTTGGTTTATGAAATAAAGTCAAAACATTTAAATTTGTTTGCCTTCTCTTTGGCATTCCAACAGGTTGTTGAATGTAATTCAGGAGTCAAAATGCATTTTTCAGTTTTCTGCAATATTTCAGAATGTTAAAATTCTGTTCTGCTGTTTGGAAATATTTTCTGCAAATGCACAAGCGTCCAATTTACTACAACCTTCTCAAACCAATAATTCCTATTATATATTTACGCCAAATAGCTTTTTTTTATTCTCTTAGCCTAATTTTAATTTTTGTCTTTACAGATATTTCTCTGTAGCAAAATATTGAATCCCAAGGCCACACCAATTTAATTTGTTGGTTCTTGGATTTGCCTCTTCGTTTTTTTCTGATTTGCAAAAAAAAAAAAATTGATTCTGGTCCTGAATCAACTGAAAAATGCTCATGTTTTGCCCCCCAACAGTTGAGGAAAGTCCTTTTCTTCCTAGTTGTTACAGTTTTCCCATCTATCATTGCAGTGGTTTGATTAAAAGTTCAAAATTCAATGTTTAAATTTTAACCCAGCCTTTTGTGTTGACTTAATGGCTCAGTTTGTAGCATTTAAGCCTATAATAGGATGCCTAGACCTGTTTTTATTTTTATTTTTTTTCGCCCTGTCGCTTCATATTTTTTCTGAAAAAATCCGAGAACCAACAAATTAAATTGGTGTGGCCCAAGCCTGACTTTTTTTTCATTCTGCAAAATTGCAGGTTGTTCAATTCTTCTTTAGCAATCTTGAAAATCACTGAAAAATGCAGACTGCAGGCCGGTATTTGGGACACTGTAATTAGAGGATTGTGTGCTGAGGAATGGGCTTGTCAGAAAACCAGACATACCAGTTTCCTTTCCCATGTAGACAAAGTAGATGTGCTCTGAATCTGAATTCATTGCCTGATTACTGTTATTTAACTTTCATCTGTGTCTGTACTTTTTCACAGCTGTCCTCAGGTTGATTTCACTAGTACCATTTTTTAAAAAGATTTTCTGTTTCACTTAACTTTCAGGTTGTATTTATTATTTTTTTTATGGGTGCCTGTGATCTTTTACATCTGCCTAACCTGCAAGCATGGCAACAATAATTTTTTTACACAAAAGATTTGATAAACTTTGGTATGCAGGTGAAGAGAGGTACCAGACAGGCTACATTTGCAAGCCAGTGCAGCATATTTCATACCATATCTTTCCCCATGCAAAGAAAGAACTGTTGCATAACCCTTTTTCAGGAAAAAAATGCACATGGCCCACTCTAACTACATGCCAAATTTCAGGTTATTTGGTTGAAAACTGTTGAATCTATTTGACCAAGTGGCATGAGAAAGAAGTAGAAAAAGAAGTAAACTAAGGGAAAAGTATTTTTCTTTCTTACACCCTTGGTATGGTGCAAAATATAAAGTCTGAACAACACCTTCGTTAAATCAAACGTTGTGTTAAGAAGTTTATTGTTGTCGGTTGTTTGAGGACACCCTTTGTTAACTGATATTTGGACACACCTTTTCATCAACAGGTGTCCTCGGATGACCATCTTGACATTGTTCTTTTATCATCCTTTTTATCACTTTCTGTTTCATCTTTATTACTTTCTTTGTCATCACTTTCTTTTGAAATGATCACGAGCTTCAGCTGACTCATCCCAACTGAGCATGCGCATTTATATGCTGACTGCACGGGCAAACTTCACAAGCCAGTTCATATGGTACAAACATGTTTATTACACAGGACAATACAATTACAAGTGATTGCCTTGACGTCATGGCCAGCTGGTACTGGTTAGGCAAAAAAAGGGGTTATTTGCAGTTGATTTGCCTACCAATAATTTGCATATGTCGTCAAATAATTGTAATCATGATAATGCCAACAAAAACAGCGGTCGCTTGCATTGTATTCCTCCCATTCTGGCTTTCACGTAAAATTTTCTACAAAGTGTTCTAGATTTTTTCTGCACTAGTTTATACTTGAATGTCATTGGCTGTCAGGGTCGCAGACAAATGTGTTCAGCCACTTTATTGGTCCGCTGCCAAGTTAAGCTTTATCGAGGTGTACAGCTGCAATAGGTTGTTGAATAACTACCTGTAAGAAGTGTTTTTGAACCATCAATTTTGAACACTGTGGTGCTGGGATCTCGCAGTAAATCGTAAGTCAACAGTCTAGTTCACTTTACTATTGAAAACCTTACTGTTCAAGAATTTAGATAAACTCAGGTCTGTTGGAAGGTTAATCCTTGGTCACGTACATTTTACTAAACACCTACCATGTTTGTTTCTTTTGTAACGATATCCCCAAAGTGTAAATCACTTTAAATTATATTCACGGTACTTTAAATTTTATATTTGCAGTTTTCGTGGTCACTTCTAGTACCATGAATTTATGGTAACTGTGAACAAATAATTTGCTGAATACTTTTTGCCACCGCGAACATTTGCTACCGCAAATATAAAATGATGTACAGTACCTACAAGTAGATTTGAGAAATGCATGCAGAAGTTACATTTTTTTATAGTGTACCTGTTTCTTCTTATCTATGACATATGATGATACGATTCTCACAAAAACCCCTCCATTGATTATGTAGGTGCATTGTGCGATGTATGTGACCAAGACAACAGTACTAATGCATAATATGTCTAGCCAATTCTATTTTCAACATTCTGTAGATAGGCTGACCTGTTTCTTGATCCTGCATAGCTTACATTTACATACACACTGCAGTGCTCTAAATGTTCGGTTTTTCCTTAAGGCACTGTCACAGTTGATAGCATCAGGCAATAAACTACATAGAAGCACAGATGTTGAGCATGTGCGATTTGGCACAGATAGACCTGAGTACCAGTATTCTAGCCAGTGTGTGTCTCATTTTTTACGAAATTTTGCCACTAATGACAGACAAAAATTTTTCCCAATATGTCATCCATGGTAGTGCTGCATACCTAAACCCACTTTTAGGTTCAGGTCCGGATTCAAGTCCAGAGGTTTAGGTTCAGGTCCGGACTTGTAAGTCCGGACCTAAGCCCATGGCATATACAAAATTGCATGATGGCAAGCTTACAATTTTGTCTGGGTGAAACTTTGGCCACATACCATGGAAGCCGGTACTTGACGATGCCCGATGGCAATGTTTTCTTCATTTTTCAGCAAAGATTTTGCAATCTACAGGAGGTTTTAGGTGGTTTAGAAAGAAAAGGGGTATGTGAAATGGTCTTGGACTCGGTTCTTGACTTTTAGTCCGGATCCGAATCCAGTGAACCGGTATGCAGCACTAATCCATGGCAGACAAAAGTCTGCATGATTATTGTAAAGTTATCGTAAAAGATGACATTGAACCAAGCTTAGTCTACGAGCAAAATTTGCCCCGTAAATTCAAAATGCAGGAAGTAGGGTTTCAGGGGTTTTAGATTTTCAAAATTATGACGATGGAAAAATATTTTTACAATTTTAGGTTGGTTAGAACTGAAAAACTAAAAATTCAGAGATTTAGTATCATTTACAATTTTTTTATCTGGTTGGAAGTATAGTAATAATAATTCTTGCTCTGTTGTCGACTCTTCTAAGATGAATTATATAGTTTTTACCAGCTTACCATCCTGATTTATATGCAATGTTCCTTGTTGCTACAATAAGGAGAAATATCAAACATTTTTTTATTGAATGCAAATGTTGCAGTTTATACTTACCTGAAGTTGATGATTTTGTTTATTTTCTGGCAAGACGTTTTCATGCCTGGTTTGATTTTCAGTGAAGTAGTTTAGCACAAGTTTCACACGCAGGGAAAACCCCCTGTGGTAGCCTCCTGGTATGGTGAAACACTAGACAAGGGTCTGTAATGATCGTAAGATGTATGCAGCGGGTCAAGGCCTGTGTCCCCACATGGGGAACAGCTGGTAATGATTAATGGCTTTTTTCCTGGTGCCAAGGACAAGTTTAAGAATGCAGCTTCTAGCAAGAGCTGTCAATTTTGCGCTGGTAGGTAGCAAAATTTGCTACACAAATCATCTCTGGAAAAGTTGTGTTTATCATCAAGGCATGTGAGGGGGTAAAAGGGTTATCGCAAGGTGGCACATTTAATCAAAGTCACTCCGAGAACTTTTAAGAGGAAAGACTTGTTTTGTACTTGTAACAAGGCTTCTGGGTCAGGGTTGTATAAATACATTACCACTATATGTACAGCTCCTGCTACTTACTTATAGGTCGTCTGAGGACAGTCAAGCCTTTTAAGGGCTGCCTGGAGATGGAAAAGGGATTGACTTGTAATTTCTTGTTAACAGTATCTCTGACTTGCATAACATCTCAGCATTGATGCATTGTGTGAAGTATACATCAACTTGATTTTAGTATGTATAACCTGCTCTAGAACACCATAATCCTATTTCATATAGCTGCTGGTGTGATAGAATGTTCTGCAAGATGTGTTTGAGGTATGCGATAAGTATGAAATTTCTCATTTTTACTGGTATGTACTCTGAATCTTCTTTTCAAAGTACACTCTCAGGTAAGTTTCAAAGTTAACATGCAGTTAGCATGTAGAAAAAAGGATTTTGAGCCTCGACCTGCTGTAACCATTTAGCAATTTGTCGAACTAGAATTTATAACCGTCTGTAGTCAGAAATGCCAAAGTCCTCTGGCAGTCTTGTTGGTGGTTGAATAGAAACTTGGTAGACGAGACAAAACAAGTTTTTTTTAATGTCTAAGTACTTTATGATATATACATACGATTTTAATAGTTGCCAGGCAGGCTGACTGCTCAATAATGTGCTTGACGGAGTGTGTTATATGAGTTTTTCTTTCCTTGTGGATATACAATATACAAGTGTGACAATCGTAATTTGTATGTGTAAGTGCCAAGCCTTGACTGAGTAATTTTGGCACATTGCCATGTAGCCATTGTGGGAACAAGTTGTTTATATTATAGGTGAGGAGAAACCAGCAAGGCCTATGAAAAAAAATGTTGTGTTTCCTGTTTCAATCCTGAAAAAAATTAGGGTCAGTAGGTATAGGATCATTTTTGTTTTCTTTTTTTAGACTTAGGCGATCTCTAGTGAGTCAACTTATACAATGCTGTTTAAGTAAAACTTGCGTGAGCACACTTCTATTTTCAGTGTCAATGTTGAAAAAATGATTGTACAATGTTTCATCACTCAGGTGTCAGATCATGGAGCTAGAAAAGGTTGATCAGCTTGAAAAATTCATGTTCCTTGCAGGGATCCACAAAAAAAAAGACTAGGGTCGGCAGTTTTTTCTAGGGTCGATCAGGAAACAGGAAACACAACATTTTATTTCCTATGCCCAAGTCATGTTAATTTCATTTTCCTTCGGGCGCCACCAGTCAACTTAGTGGGCGGGCATGTTCTCAGATCTTCTTTCAGAGACCAATAATGAAATCTTGAACGCGGAAACAAAAAAGCACAATGCTACCTAACACTGGTAACAGATTAAAACTTTACTGTGCTGACTTTTGTCGGCTTGCGTGTCTTACTCGCCAAGTTCATATTAAGGAGGGCCTGCAAGCCCTTTTTCGTAAGGCGTAATCAGGCCGTTTTAGACTTCGTAATTCGTAGGCAACCTCCGCAAAAATCAACGTAATTCGTAATTGGACATTAGCCGCAAATCGTAAAGTCGTAATCAGCTCTGAGACTTTAACGTAATTCGTAATAGGCGGCGAAAATTTTGCGTAATTCGTAATCACTACCCCCCCTTGCAGGCCCTCAATAAGTAGTCTTTGCATTGCAAGTCTACTTTGTTGTAGTTTTCTTAAGACAAGTATGCAGACAGATTGAATTGCATGTTGTAAACACCTTAATGGCAGACACGCCAAAGGTAATTACAGGTATTTCAAAGTTGTATACATTACTGCTCTCTCCTCTCTCATTCCCACCTTGAATTAGCATGAAGCAAGTTGGAGCAAAGGAATGGAAAGGAAAGTGATCTTGATCCAGTTTTAGCTCCCTGAAGATCTAATCTCCCACTGGTTGACAGAGAAGACAGACGCTATGTTACAGGTTCATTGTATTCTTTGGTTCTCTTTTTGACAAGCACAATGAACAGTAACCCCACGGCTTAATGTTCCGTCAGAAGTTCTGCGCATGTGACTTATATTAGTATATATAATTCCAGTATCAATAAAATATTACTTGTCGGGTGCATACTAACTAGTAAGCGATCATGTTACAGCTGGGATTCAAACTCCCAACCTCTTGGTCCAGTGGCACTGGGCCTCTAACCACTGGACTACACACATGCTTGATTGATCTTACCAGGCAAATGCTAAGTTTACATATTAGATTATGTCAACATTGCTATGTTGTACACGTCAAACTTGTGTGTTATTACGTACAGGGTTCTAGCCAGCTGAAATTTTTGCGTCATCTCAGTTTTGTTTGACGTAACATCATGCAGAGGTGTGACAATCCTAGGGGGGTCCGGGGGGGGGGCATGTCCCCTTGGAAAATCTGAAATCTTGACCCTCTGAAACGCAATTCCTGCATTTTGAGGGGAAACTTTGGTGGTAGAATTTAAGCTTAGTTTAATGACATCTCTTGCCATATTTTTACACGCAAAATTCTGCCAAAAGACAAAAAGACAGATGCTTGCTAGCACACTAATAACAAGTATGTAACATGTATATACGCCCAAGTGCTTTGTTGTACTTCTTGAAACAAGATTACATTGGACATATTCAAGTCCCAACAAGTTAATTTGGACCACTCCACCATACAGTAATATTTACTTTTGGTTTTACCGGTACTTAGTCCTGTATGACATTGCTTAGTTGCCAGTATCAGAAGACCTAGACCCCACAAACTCTTTTCACAAAATTCTTGGACGCAGTTACGAGTAATATTGTAGTCAAAGACAACAATGATAAAATTCATCAATGTTTTTCAAGACACAAGTGTGAAAAATTTAAGTCTTGTTGGAGTTTGACCTACTAGATGCATTTCGATTCAGACTTTGTACCCTTTTACAAATGTATATAGCATCAATTTGAGTGTAGTTGCTTACTAGCCTAGTTTGTACATTGTACCATAATATATACAAATTGTACCATAATATGCATGCTACGTTGTGTCACTTCCAAAAATACTACTAAGGTGCAGCATATTTTTTAATTTGTTCAAACTGGATATATATATGATTGGCCCAAGCCAGACTCAACCTGTCACTTTATATACTAATCTGTACTGCACAGCAATATTTATGTTACCAGACATAACTGGGTTACTAGTCTAGGGTCAGAGGACCTATGTTTTAGTATGTAGATTCCTTTAAGAAAAAGGAATTTACATCGCGAATTTAATTTCCAAGATGAGTCGTAATAAGTCTTATATATGAATTTGTCAAGTATACACCAGGTCCTGGTCAAATATCATGTGAAAAAATAAGAAGCAAAAAACAGCAATAATTTTTTTATTCTATCAAAAGAAAATTCCCATCAGAACTAGGCTATACGTTGATCTCGGATGTATTGATCTACAATAATTATATAAACATGACATGAAGGAACTGTATTCATTTTGATTGACAGCATATCAATCGATTTTTGTGCACAGATATGTGTAAGATTTGTGTCATTAGCTTATTGTATCCTTTCATAATTATAATATTTTTTTAAGTACGTTCACACAGCTGAGTTAGTATGTTGGTGAAGGTTAGACATCCAGGTAAAAAGATATGCCAAAAACAGTTACTCATTAAGCAACTGGATATGATTTTGTAAACAGTCAGATGTTTCAGGTAGCATCCACTACCTTTCGCAAGTGATACTAGAGAACTTGTGCAGAAATGCAGGTTTATACATTGTAAGCAAGAACTCGGGATGTCTAATTAATAACCTTCACTGAAACATTTTGAAGGATGATGTACTAAAGGTGAAGGTGAGACATCCAGGTAAAAAAATATGCCAAAAACAGTTACTCATTAAGCAACTGGATATGATTTTGGAAACGGTCAGACGTTTCAGGTACAGTACAGGCCACGAAATACGCATCAAGTTCTGCGGGACGTACCGCGATATTCCGCAGGACGTCCCGCAATATTCCGCAGGACGTCCCGCAATATTCCGCAGGACGTTCCGCAATCTTACGCACGGCGTTCCGCAATCTTACGCACGGCGTTCCGCAATCTTACGCACGGCGTTCTGCGGTATTTCGCAGGGCGTACCGCGGTATTCCGCACGACGTCCCGCAGTGCACCTGAGAGCACTTTCGCAGAACTTTGCGAAAGTTCCGCAGAACACCTCTCCGTAAGGCCGCGTTTCCGCAGAAATACGTCCTTTTCATATGTCAGGCCACCCGCGCCGTGGGCGGAGAAAGATCACACCCGGTTTG
>NW_017804120.1:92645-100475 GCF_001625305.1 Branchiostoma belcheri
TTTACTTTTGGTTTTACTGGTACTTAGTCCTGTCTGACATTGCTTAGTTGCCAGTATCAGAAGATCTAGACCCCACAAACTTTTTTCACAAAATTCTTGGATGCAGTTACTAAAAATATGGGATATTGTAGTCAAAGACAACAATGATAAAAATCACATCAATGTTTTTTAAGACACAAGTGTGAAAAATTTAAGTCTTGTTGGAGTTTGACCTACTAGCTGCATTTCGATTCAGACTTTGTACCCTTTTGTATACTGTCAATTTGCCTGAGTGTAGTTGCTTGCTAGCTGAGTTTGTACATTGCACCATATTACAGGGCTCAAAATTCATTTTTGGGAATGGCACTGGTGAACCCTAGCTAAGATATTAGGTTCACAAAAATTTTTTTGGGTGCATCATGATATAAAGCAAAACCTAATTACAGATCTTACTTCTTTTCTTTTTTGAATCTGAAATGGGCACTAACTTACATATACAACAAAGATTTAATTATTTTTCTGACACTTAAATGCTAAGAATATCCTGCATACTATTATACATTTGATATGTACAAAAATACCTAAAAAAATACTTGCACCCACAGAAAAAAATTGGGTGCACATACGTACAGCTCCAATTTTGCGTGCACTTAGTCTAAGGTGCACATGCACCCAGTATTTCCAGCCCTGCATAGTAATAGATACTGCCTTGTGTCATTTCCAATGGTTAAAAAAATACTATATAGTATTAAGCTCCAGCAGTTATACTTTTATTTGTTCAAACTGAATAGATTAGCCCAAATAAGACTCAACCTGTCACTTTATAACTAATCTGTACCGCACAGCAATATTTATGTTACCAGACATAATTGGGTTACTAGTCTAGTTTTAATTTGAAGATTCCATTAGGAAAAGTGACAACATCTCATCCAATTTCTAAGATGTTTTCCTAGTAAGTCTCATATATGAATTTGTGTACTTAGTAGGTCAACTAAAATTATGAAAAAATAAGAAGCGAAAAAAAAAACAGCAATGATTTTTTATTCCAGCAAATAAAAAGAACCATCAGAACTAGGCTATACGTTGCTTTCGGATATATTGATCTACAATAATATTTCATATTTAATATTGAACAAACATTACATCAAGGAACTATATATAAACATGGTTTCATTTTGATTGACAGTGTATCAATCGATTTTTGTGGACAGACTTGTGTAAAATTTGTGTCAAGCTCATTGTATATTTTCCCAAGTACGTTCACATAGCCGAGTTAGTATGTTGGTGAAGGTTAGACATCCAGGTAAAAAGATATGCCAAAAACAGTTACTCATTAAGCAACTGGATATGATTTTGTAAACAGTCAGATGTTTCAGGTAGCATCCACTACCTTTCATAAGTGACACTAGAGAACTTGTGCAGAAATGCAGGTTTATAAGCAAGAACTCGGAATCTCTAATTAATAACCTTCACTGAAACATTTTGAAGGATGATGTACTAAAGGTGAAGGTGAGACATCCAGGTAAAAAAATATGCCAAAAACTGTTACCCAAGCTACTGGATATGATTTTGGAAACGGTCAGACGTTTCAGGTAGCATCCACTACCATTCGTCAGTGACACTAGTACTGTTGAGTTAGTAAACTGAAAAATAATAACAATAATTTGCTGCTCATGTTAAGAAAATAGTCAGAAGTTGATTGACCTCACTGACACAGAATGTTTTTTGGTTTACACTGATATCACAATTGTATAAATATTACACAAAGGACCTATAAACATGTAAATGTTTTGACTGTCAGAATTTTGATTTATCGTCATCATTATCATCATCATCATACATCAGTTGATCACGTGTTAAGTCCACGACATGTACACGTGGTCTGCAACTAACGCAGAAATGGCGTCAGCTGAGGTCACAATTATTGGTGGTCTGAAATTTGTGTAAAAATTATGTCAAATTCATTTTTCTACGTTTCATACAGATAGTCAAGATAGTAATGTGAAAAATAAGATGCAAGAAACTTGCTGTTCACGCGAAGAAAATATTCAGCTTGACCTCACTGACAATTTTTTCATGACGTTAATTTTATATGCAAATATTACATAGAGGACCTATAAACATTTATACATTTTGATTGTCAGTATTTTGATTGATGACCATTATCACTATCATCATGATACAGTAAATGTGGATTGGAATTAGTCGATCCCATGTTTAGTCCATGCCAGGTAGTCAGAAATTTTGTGCGATCAAGTCAGTGAAGTCACTATTGATATATAATCTAGAATTCTTGTAAATTTTGTGTCAGGCTCATTGTAAATTCATTATCAAAACTTCTTAGAAATTAAGAAATTTATCCTGTTTTTTTTATTATGTCTCAGGGGTTCTGATGTGAAAAGCCAGACAAGATGAGCGGACGAAGCTCCGATACGGCGCCGCTTGCGCGAAAGCGGAAGCTCTCGGACTCCCAAGACAAGTAAGTACCATTTTAAAGATATTGTTGTTTTTTAATCAACCAATACCCCCTTGAAATGTGGCCAAAATTCTTGGGAACAAAAATGGAATTGTTATTTTAAAACATACAGCATTATGCAAAAAATCAGCTTGAAGAAGCTGTACCATTTGTTGAATGAAGTTTTGATGATGAAATAAAGTAGAACTTGAGTTTTTGTGCTTACAAGTTAGCGTAGAGAGTCCAGAAAAGTATTATGAAAGGTTATAGTGTAATAACATGCACTCTGTGAGAGTACCTATGTACAAAGTGCCTTACCCTCACATGCCCCCAGCAAATGTATAGAATGAACATGTACAAATGTATACCGTATGGTAAAGTTGATTGTGTGTCTACATGTATGTATGACCACAGGTTTTATGTAGAATTATTTGGGCGTATTTTGACATCTGGAGAATATACTGTATGGCAGATGCTACCTTAATCCATCTGTTGTACAAATTGCATGTAATAACTGATATGTCTGCCAAATAATTACATTTCATTTCGATGCCTTACACAATGTACATGAAGCACATCTGTTCAGTTACCATTATTGTACATTAGGTGTTCTTTTTGAACCGACACACAAACGAAAATATTACTTCCCAAAGACCACATGTAAATTCAATATTCAATAATTTTTCAGCTAACGTAAATTTACAAGAAGTGGTAGCAAAATGAAATTTTGGGACATTCGAACAAACCATTTTGGTTGCCAAATGGGTATTTGCATGACATGGGCTAGCAATGCAATCTGCAGGCCTGCCTTATAGAATTCATGTTCAATTTGCTTTTTGTCCAAAACCATAGCTCATATATATATAGCTTGTGCATCTAATATATTTTGTCCTTGCGGTAGAATTCTGGCTCCAGCCAATTTTACAAATTGTAGAAAATGATTACAACTGTGCTCTTATAATTTTCAATTTTCCTGGACATGCATGCTACATTCATTCAGGGCTCTAGCAAGCTTTTTTTTTTTTTGTTAGCCCAGGTTCATGATTGGACCTGGGGGAGAGTGCTTGCCATGTAAGGGGGGTTCAGGGCAAATTTTAAATTTTCAAGCCTTTAAAACATTTTGAGGGGCAAATCATGGGGTTGAGTCAGTGTTTGTTGGTGGTCCTTTGGATGTATTTTTTTTTTTTCCATGATTTTTGTTAATTCTGTTTATCAAGGTTGACGTATTGGTGTAAAAAAATTTCCGGCACATGCTGCTAAGTTCCTGTTATTGACGGAAAAACGGGTTCAGGATAGAGCCCTGCATTCAATATGGACAGCATGTCGGAAGTGACGTCTAACACCTACATCCTACCTCCGACATACACCTCATGTACGTCAAACCAACCTTTGTCCATACCGCGGCATTCTTAATTGACGTCATACCAGAAAATTGAGCCGCATCCAATCCATATGCAATTCAACTTACAAGAGCATCATTTACATTAATACGTGTATCGTTGCATATGAGTCATTCCTACTTACCATATCCCTGTGTTTGAAAGTATTTTGTGGGTGTGCAATTTGATTCAAGTGTGTGGGGTTTACTTTAGTTTGTAGTCTCTAATGTGCAAGATTCAATTTTTGATCTGAGTTCGTCTTCTTTTCAATTGTTTCCTTCATCCACACTAAACTAAATTGTGGCTTAAAGGCTTACAGTATCAGTGTCCTTATATGCACTTAAGTGTCCTCACACTACCTTGTCACACAGCCAAGAAGACGTTGAACCATGATACTGAAAATTGTAAAACATTTTTATGGCGTCACCACACCACGAAAACCAAATGACCCGAAATTCAACCTAAGGGTAGCTTGGCACCAAATTCTTAGACTATAGTGTTCACTATTCAGATTCAGCCCTTTAGAATACTTTTATTTACCTTAGACTTAATTTTATGGATGACATCCGCGTGCGCATTGATTTTTGCCTGTTCTCAAAAAAAAAAAAAAGATCACGTCCTCTGAGGTCTGGCTCTTAGGCCTGGGTAGTTAGCGACAATATGGAGCTGGTGGTACCTCTAGCTTTCTCGGGGAAGGCACCCAGGCTACCAAAGCTCCACGACTCAAGACCCCAGTACACACGTACAGCGCCGATTTATAAATTCCGCAAAAGGCTAGCATGTGTCGGCTTGTCGTATACATGTATGTTGCTATGTACTGCCGCAAATTCAGGATACCAGCTTTGTATACCTGTGGTTTAGTAGTATTTTATTTTTGGCTGGAATTTTATTTGTCCCCAACTGACAGTTCTATAGACACTGGTTCTATAGCAGAAGGCGTTAGAAGATTCCATTGTTGCATTGGGGTATAGACTATTGCGACACTTTACATTTTAGACAGGGGTGATTTATAGGAACAGTCCATTTGTGCGGGAGGTAGACAGGTCCATTTTTTGTACGGGGGATGAAGTGAAGCCATCTGCTGCATTTGCTCCCTAGCAAATGTCGGCCTTTCTAGTTGATGGATATGTTGCGTGACTGACCATGTTGTGTTTATTTGACATGTGTCATTTAACCTGGTGTCTGTAATTATTGTTATTCCATCATTATTTATGACATGACGTCAGAAACAGATGGGCTTCCAAAAATCAAGCGGTATTCTAGAAAGTTGAAATAAACACTGAATCTACTGAGTATATACTAACCAAGCCAAAGTTTTATTTTTAGTGAATGCGTGACTGAGTGTGTGTTCTAAGTTTGTATCTGACTGTTTCTCAATTCTACAGTATTTTTTTTTATTTATTTATTCGTTTATCAAAGAGATGTACATACAGCAAAAAAACAGTGTGGCAAGCCCCCCTTAATACAAATATACTAATACACAGAATACATATTTGTGATGTGACATTTTACGAAGAATGTTTGTCTCGAAAATCATGAAAATAATGCATTACAGAAATAAGGTTTCTTATTCAATGCTGTACTCTTATAGATGTCATATTTTGCAGAAAGTAAACAGTGTTTACTTTCTGCAAAATTCTACAGTATACTTCGAACTGAAAATACTGAATTTAAAGTTATGTGTCATAAATTTTTCATGACAAATTCATCGGGCACGCTGAAATGACTTGCTGACCTACATGTATCGGACAAAGAGAGTGCCAAGGACTTTCTGTTTTTCTAGCAGTTTCAGCAATTATTTGGTAAAGCCTCATTGAACACATAGATTATTGTTCAGTAGCAACAGGTTGCTATAGTATAAATCAATGGGGACCTGGTAACTGAGGGATGATCATCTTGTCATGCAAATTTGATAGATTGTATCTTGGTAATGGTGTACACAAACGTATGTTTGCCAAATAATTTTTACACCCACACACCTACAAGTTTGGAATACCTACCTGCAACATACGATTTGCAGACCGACAGATTTTTGAGATGAGAGAAAAATAATTTCTGATTCCAGAACGTCTTGTAACATAACAGCTGTGTTCTAGCCGGCCTGAAATCTTGTTGCATCATCTCAATTTTGTTTGATGTAAATGTTGAGCTCCAGTTCGAAAATACTAACTTAAAAGGGGGATATGATCCCTCAGGAAAATTTGGAAATCTTACCCCCTAAAAAGAAAATTTTGCCAATAGACTAAGCTTAGTTTAATGACAACTCGTTTCATATCTTGTCTGTCAAAGATGTTGGATCAAGCAAAATTTTTGTCTGTCACGAGGAGCAAAACTTCAGAAAGACAGACACTATCAAAAACACTGCACTACAGGGCCGGCTTAAATAGCTAGGAATACAATCATTTAATTTATGTTATTATTGGAAACCTTTTACTGGTATCCTACTTGGTACAGTAGTGATTTTTTAACTCCAGTTTCCTCCCATCTGTCCATAACAGGTGTATGAAATCAATTGTATGTTACTGTGTGGGTAAGACAACCAAAATTAATCACAATTAGGCAGAACATTTTGCAGATTGTCAAAGTTGGCATATGCATGATCCTGCATTTTTGTCTTTTTGCCAAAATAGTTGATCAAAGTCATCTGTAATGTGTGCAACTACTACAGTCATGTGCTACTAGTGGGCGTAAACAGATTGTGTATAATGTGTGACTGTTTAAAGCATACTTGGGCCACACCAATTTAACTTCTTGGTTAACGGATTTGCCCGCTTCATTTTTTCTGATTTGCAAAGAAAAAAAATTCAGAATCAACTGCAAAATGCGCATATTTTGCCCTGAACAGTTGAAAACAGTCCTTTTCTTCCTAATTGTTACAGTTATTCCATCTATCAATGCAGTGGTATCATTAAAAGTTCAAAATTCATTGTTTAAATTTTGAACCAGCCTGGTGTGTTGACTTCATGGCTCCTATCATTGTACCATTTTGGGCCATAATAGGATGCCTAGGTCTGTTTTTATTTTTCGCCCGCCCGCTCCATTATTTTGCTAGAAAAATCCGTTAACCAGCAAATTAAATTGGTGTGGCCTTAGGAGTTTTGAAAGAAAATTGGGACATTCTAAGGCTTAGGCCTAGGGATGAAGGGGATATTATTGTTAGACAGTAGCTTACCACATGTGGTTTTAGTAGCATCACTGGTCAATCCAAATTTTCCGCTTGTCACATATCTGCTCTCAAGGGTAGGAGGGCACATGTGGTGGGAGCATGAGGGCACCAGGCCTGTTCCCCTGTTTAGAAAACCCCCTGTGTATGCTCATTTTTCATAACAATTGGCCCACTCTCTGAAACTTTCACAAAGTAGTAATACAGTGAACTCACGTATTTACTATGTCTCATGTTCACTTTACAACATATAAATTTTACCGGCACCAAGAACTCAGGATTTAGGAAGTATGGATGACACACTTGAGGGCTCGAAATACTGGGTGCATGTGCACCTTAGTGCACCAAGAATTGGAGCTGTGCACCCAATTTCTTTCTGTGGGTGCACCAGTGCACCCAAATATTTTTGTAGCTATTTCTGTACATATCAAATGTATGATAGTATACAGCATATTTTTGGCATCTAAGTGCCAGAAAAATCAGAAAATCTTTGTTGTAGTACCAGTTTAAGACTTTGAAGTTAGCTCCCGTTTCAGATTTAAGCTCCGAAGAGGAGCAGTAACTTGAGTTAGATCTAATGATCTGTTATTAGTGTTTTATATGGTGCACCCAATACCCAGTACATGGACCAGTACAGGTTAGGTGCAGGTAGACATCAGAAATACCTGCACAGCTCCAATTTTACCTGCTCTAACCTGCATATACCCAGTACATGGACCAGTGCAGGTTAGGTGCAGGTAGACATCAGAAATACCTGCACAGCTCCAATTTTACCTTCACTAACCTGCATATACCCAGTACATGGACCAGTGCAGGTTAGGTGCAGGTAGACATCAGAAATACCTGCACAGCCC
>NW_017804120.1:100495-106209 GCF_001625305.1 Branchiostoma belcheri
CTTACAAAATTATAATAATTTTTCTTTTTGAGTCAAAAACCGACCGTGAATTTAAGGCATGAGTTACCGATTTATATTTCTTCTACGGCAGATATTTCTTGTTTCGTCACGTCCCATGACGTCCTGTGAGAGCGGTAGGCCGCCGCTGGTACAAATTATGTACAAGACATCGTCTGCCCACTGCTACACTTTGTTGACATACATTGTATTACACAACGTAATTTTCCGCTAGAAATAACTATAGAATAGCATTAAAAGATAGCACAATTCGCTTCACACAGTCGACACATGGATAAACCACAAAGTTATTTTACGAATCACATGTCCACTTGCCTCTGGTGCTGTTATTTTTCAAGGGGCAACATCACAACACATTAGCGGACGCCCCAGGAGGTGGCAAATTGCTATTGTCTTGTCGGCGCGCAAAACAAACATGAAATCCGACCCTATCACATTAACGCAAACGGTAACGCGTTAGAAATAATTTCTGACGATTTTCTAACCATTTTCTGACGAAAATCTAACCAAATACTGACGATTTTCTAACCATTTTCTGACGAAAAAATAACTCGTTAGTAACGGGGTACCCGGTTAACTATAACGCGAACGGTACTGTATATCCATATATAGCGTGAGCATCTAATATTTTGTCCTTGCGGTAGAATTCTGGCTCCAGCCAATTTTACAAATTGTAGAAAATGATTACAACTGTGCTCTTATAATTTTCATATCCTAGACATACATGCTACATTCATTCAGGGCTCTAGCAAGCTCTTTTTTTTTTTTTTGTTAGCCCAGGTAGGTTCATGATTGGACCTGGGGGAGAGTGCTTGCAATGTAAGGGGGGGTTCAGGGCAAATTTTAAATTTTCAAGCCTTTAAAACATTTTGAGGGGCAAATCATGGGGTTGAGTCAGTGTTTGTTGGTGGTCCTTTGGATGTATTTTTTTTTTTTCAAGATTTTTTGTCAATTTTGTTCATCAAGGTTGACGCATTGGTGTTAAAAAAATTTCCGGCACATGCTGCTAAGTTCCTGTTATTGACAGAAAAACGGGTTCAGGATAGAGCCCTGCATTCAATATGGACAGCATGTCGGAAGTGACGTCTAACACCTACATCCTACCTCCAGCATACGCCTCATGTACGTCAAACCAACCTTTGTCCATGCCGCAGCGTTCTTAATTGACGTCATACCAGAAAATTGAGCCGCATCCAATCCATATGTAATTCAACTTACAGAAGCATCATTTACATTAATACGTGTATCGTTGCATATGAGTCATTCCTACTTACCATATCCCTGTGTTTGAAAGTATTTTGTGGGTGTGCAATTTGATTCAAGTGTGTGGGGGTTTACTTAAGTTTGTAGTCTCTAATGTGCAAGATTCAATTTTTGATCTGAGTTCGTCTTCTTTTCAATTGTTTCTTTCATCCACACTAAACTAAATTTACTCTAGGTTTAAAGGCTTACAGTATCAGTGTCCTTATGTGCACTTAAGTGTCCTCACACTACCTTGTCACATAGCCAAGAAGACATTGAACCATGATACTGAAAATTGTAAAACATTTTTATAGCGTCACCACACCACGAAAACCAAATGACCCGAAATTCAACCTAAGGGTAGCTTGGCACCAAATTCTTAAGACTATAGTGTTCACTATTCAGATTCAGCCCTTTAGAATACTTTTATTTACCTTAGACTTAATTTTATGGATGACATCCGCGTGCGCATTGATTTTTGCCTGTTCTCAAAAAAAAAAAAGATCACGTCCTCTGAGGCTTTGGTCTGGCTCTTAGGCCTGGGTAGTTAGTGACAATATGGAGCCGGTGGTACCTCTAGCTTTCTCGGGGAAGGCACCCTGGCTACCAAAGCTCCACGACTCAAGACCCCAGTACACACGTACAGCGCCGATTTATAAATTCCGCAAAAAGCTAGCATGTGTCGGCTTGTCGTATACATGTATGTCGCTATGTACTGGGCCAGCACCGCAAATTCAGGATACCAGCTTTGTATACCTGTGGTTTAGTAGTATTTTATTTCTGGCTGGAATTTTTTTATTTGTCCGTGCACACTAGTTTGGGGGTCTTCAGAGAATGTCATCCTTAAAATTAACTCGGTGTGGCCTTACTTTGAGTAAAAACAGCGATTGTAGCTTCAAAACCCAAATCCCCAACTGACAGTTCTATAGAACACTTGTTCTATAGCAGAAGGCGTTGGAAGATTCCATTGCTTCATGGAGGTATATACAGGGGTGATTTAATAACAGTCCATTTGTGCGGGAGGGGGATAGGTCCATTTTTAGTCCGGGGGATGTGGTGAAGCCATCTGCTGCATTAGCTCCCGAGCAAATGTCGGCCTTTCTAGTTGATGGATATGTTGCGTGACTGACCATGTTGTGTTTATTTGACATGTGTCATTTAACCTGGTGTCTGTAATTATTGTTATTCCATCATTATTTATGACATGATGTCAGAAACAGATGGGCTTCCAAAAATCAAGCGGTATTCTAGAAAGTTGAAATAAACACTGAATCTACTGAGTATATATTAACCATGCCAAAGTTTTATTTTTAGTAAATGCGTGACTGAGTACATGTGTTCTAAGTTTGTATCTGACTGTTTCTCAATTCTACAGTATACTTAGAACTGAAAATACTGAATTTAAAGTTATGTGTCATGTGACAAATTCATCGGACACGCTGAAATGGCTTGCTGACCTACATGTATCGGACAAAGAGAGTGCCAAGGACTTTCTGTTTTTCTAGCAGTTTAAGCAATTATTTGGTAAAGCCTCATTGAACACATAGATTATTGTTCAGTAGCAACAGGTTGCTATAGTATAAATCAATGGGGACCTGGTAACTGAGGGATGATCATCTTGTCATGCAAATTTGATAGATTGTATCTTGGTAATGGTGTACACAAACGTATGTTTGCCAAATAATTTTTACACCCACGCACCTACAAGTTTAGAATACCTACCTGCAACATAATGATTTACAGACCGACAGATTTTTGAAATGAGAGAAAAATAACTTCTGATTCCAGACCGTCTTGTAACATAACAGCAGTGTTCTAGTCGGCCTGAAATCTTGTTGCATCATCTCAATTTTGTTTGATGTAAATGTTGAGCTCCAGTTCGAAAATACTAACTTAAAAGGGGGATATGATCCCTCAGGAAAATTTGGAAATCTTACCCCCTAAAAAGCAAATTTTGCCCATAGACTAAGCTTAGTTTAATGACAACTCGTTTCATATCTTGTCTATCAAAGATGTTGGAACAGGCAAAATTTTTGTCTGTCACGAGGAGCAAAATTTCAGAAAGACAGACACTGTCAAAAACACTGCACTACAGGGCCGGCTTAAATAGCTAGGAATACAATGTTATTATGGGAAACCTTTTACTGGTATCCTATTTGGTACAGTAGTGATTTTTTAACTCCAGTTTTCTCCCATCCGTCTATAACAGGTGTATGAAATCAATCTTATGTTACTGTGTGGGTAAGACGACTTAAATTAATCACAATTAGATGGAGCATTTTGCAGATTGTCAAAGTTGGCATATGCATGATCCTGCGTTTTTGTCTTTTTGCCAAAAAAGTTGATCAAAGTCATCTGTAATGTGTGCAACTACTACAGTCATGTCCTACTAGTGAGCGTAAACAGATTGTGTATAATGTGTGACTGTTTAAAGCATACTTGGGCCACACCAATTTAATTTCTTGGTTAACGGATTTGTCCGCTTCATTTTTTCTGATTTGCAAAGAAAAAAAAATTCAGAATCAACTGCAAAATGCTCATATTTTGCCCTGAACAGTTGAAAACAGTCCTTTTCTTCCTAGTTGTTACAGTTATTCCATCTATCAATGCAGTGGTATCATTAAAAGTTCAAAATTCATTGTTTAAATTTTGAACCAGCCTGGTGTGTTGACTTCATGGCTCCTATCATACCATTTTGGGCCATAATAGGATGCCTAGGTCTGTTTTTATTTTTCGCCCGCCCGCTCCATTATTTTTCTAGAAAAATCCGTTAACCAGCAAATTAAATTGGTGTGGCCTTAGGAGTTTTGAAAGAAAATTGGGGCATTCTAAGGCTTAGGGATAAAGGGGATATTATTGTGAGACAGTAGCTTACCACATGTGGTTTTAGTAGCATCACTGGTCAATCCAAATTTTCCGCTTGTCACATATCTGCTCTCAAGGGTAGGAGGGCACATGTGGTGGGAGCATGAGGGCACCAGGCCTAGTTTCCCTGTTTAGAAAACCCCCTGTGTATGCTCATTTTTCATAACAATTGACCCACTCTATGAAACTTTCACAAAGTAGTAATACAGTGAACTCACATATTTACTATGTCTCATGTTCACTTTACAACATATAAATTTTACCGGCACATGGACCAGTGCAGGTTAGATGCAGGTAGACATCAGAAATACCTGCACAGCTCCAATTTTACCTGCACTAACCTGCATATACCCAGTACATGGACCAGTGCAGGGTAGGTGCAGATAATCAGAAATACCTGCACAGCTCCAATTTTACCTTCACTAACCTGCATATACCCAGTACATGGACCAGTGCAGGTTAGATGCAGGTAGACATCAGAAATACCTGCACAGCTCCAATTTTACCTGCACTAACCTGCATATACCCAGCACATTGGCCAGTGCAGGTTAGGTGTAGGTAGTCAACTAAAATACCTGCACAGCTCCAATTTTACCTGCAGTTAGGTGCTATTCCAAGCCTTGGATGGTCTGAGTAACCTTGGTCTAATCACCCTAACCATGTTTTTTTCCTCTTCAGTACTGTGATGAGCAAATGTGTCCAGGAGAAACGAAGACGGGAACAGGAAAAGATGTACATAGAAGAGCTGGCTGAACTCATCTCCTCCAACATGGAAAACCTCATGACCATTAAAGCAGACAAATGTGCCATTCTACAGGAGGCAGTCAAACAGATCAAGGCTTTGCGACATCAAGGTAGGACAATTTCTCTGCCCGGTGGTAGATTTCATTTTGTAGAAGCCGTAGTGGTAGCCAGTATTTGATTATACTGTTGCAGAGTCCCTGGCAAGAGTGGACAGCTTCCCAAAATAATTTCATCAGGTTGGTATAATATACAGTCATGTAGGATACGGTGATTTTCTAAGTATACACATTACGCAACCATAACTTTTCTCAATTGACTAATATTTTGATGCCTATCATCTGTATCATTCTGTATAGCTGAAATAACCGCCCTTTGGTGTAACACACCAGCTTCTGTATCTGTATAGCCGGTATAACTGCCCTTCGGCGTAACACACCAGCTTCTGTATCTGTATAGCCGGTATAACCACCCTTCGGCGTAACACACCAGCTTATGTCAGGTACCTTTTTTAGAACCCTCTAATGCTTAGGTCACATTTCCAAACTGGTGCCCAGCGTTGCTGTTTGTGTGAATGAAATGTAAACAATTCCTATCAACAATATGCAGATAAATTGTATTCCTGATGAGTTTTTTTTGCCTTTTTTTGTTGTTGTGTTTTATAACTTACTTTTTGTCTGAAAAATACCATGCCAGGTTTTGGTAAGGGATCATGACCTTAACATAATTATACCAGGCCAGGTTTTGGTAAGGGATCATGGCCTTAACATAATTATAGTAATGGTGATGATACAGCCTCTATGTCTTTGAAGTCATGTCAGTCATCGTAAATTTTCTGACGGTTAATG
>NW_017804120.1:106259-107066 GCF_001625305.1 Branchiostoma belcheri
ACCGTAAAATTTCGTACAATTCGCAAAGTTACCATTCTGGGATTTAGATGTTTAAAATATACATTCTAAGGAACAGTTACGTATGTAGTTTGTGTGGTTTTGAGTTAATTAGCGCGAGGATTGGCGAGAATGCAGAGGGTTCGTAGCGGTGGACGTGTGTTGCACTCGAGTGGGAGGGAGCGCTTCGTAACGTGCGTCCAGAAATGCCGGACAATTTTGATCGTGAAAAATCGTACAATTTGTAAATATAGCGATCTTGGATTCGGATATATTGAGAAATACATTTGTAAGGAACAGATTCATGTATTGTTTGTGTAGTTTTGAATAAACCTGCGCGAGGATGTAGAGGGTGCGATGTAGTGGGTGCGATGAAAATGGAGTCGATTTTTTTGCCAAAAAAAAACAAAAAACGGCAACGCACCCGAAAAATAAATAAACACGGTACGGGACAACCCGAACTTGACGTGTTTATGCAAAATTTGACGCAGATTCATTTGTTCTCAGACTATAAAAGTTGACTCTGTGAAAAATTTTGGGATGAAATCGGGACAAGAAAATTACAAAGCCGCGCCGGCCGTGCAGGGCGGAACAAGCTACTGTCGTCTAGCAATCTTCAGGCGGTGTCTCTGGGCGGAGTCTCAACTCTTCTGCGGTCCGGCTGGTGGGCGGGTCCCCGTATGCGCGCTGTGATTGGCGCGCCGGAACGCCACGTGGTCTGCGGCGCCAGGGAGTCTACCAGTGCCGCTGCTGCTACGTGCTGTTACTATGGCGACGTGCGTGGGAACGCCCGGCCCAACAGCGTGGCGA
>NW_017804120.1:107086-110412 GCF_001625305.1 Branchiostoma belcheri
ACCTGCACAGCCCCAATTTTACCTGCACTAACCTGCATATACCCAGTACATAGACCAGTGCAGGTTACAGTAGGTGCAGGTAGACATCAGAAATACCTGCACAGCTCCAATTTTACCTGCAGTAACCTGCATATACCCAGTACATGGACCAGTGCAGGTTAGGTGAAGGTAGACATCAGAAATACCTGCACAGCTCCAATTTTACCTGCAGTAACCTGCATATACCCAGTACATGGACCAGTGCAGGTTAGGTGAAGGTAGACATCAGAAATACCTGCACAGCTCCAATTTTACCTGCACTAACCTGGATATACCCAGTACATGGACCAGTGCAGGTTAGGTGCAGGTAGACATCAGAAATACCTGCACAGCTCTAATAGTGCATATAACCAGTACATGGACCAGTGCAGGTTAGGTGCAGGTAGACAATCTGTTGACCAAATACCAGCACTTTACCCGCAGTAATTAAGGTGCTATTCCAAGCCTTGGATGGTCTGAGTAACCTTGGTGTAATCACTCTAACCATGTTTTTTTTTCCGCTCCAGTACTGTGATGAGCAAATGTGTCCAGGAGAAACGAAGACGGGAGCAGGAAAAGATGTACATAGAAGAGCTGGCTGAACTCATCTCCTCCAACATGGAAAACCTCATGACCATCAAAGCTGACAAATGTGCCATTCTACAGGAGGCTGTTAAACAGATCAAGGCCCTGCGACACCAAGGTAAGATTATTTCTCTGCCCTGTGGTAGATTTCATTTTGTAGAAGTGGTATAGCCAGTATTTGATTATACTGTAACAGTTGCAGGCAACAGTGGGCAGCTCTCAAAAATAATTTCATCAGGTTGGTATAATATACCAGTGGTCGAAATACTTTTTTTCAGTGCTCTGCAATATTGCAGAAGAGTCAAAATTTTGTTCTGCAATTTGGAAATACTTTCTGCAACTACACAAGCCTCCATACTACAATCTTGCAGGTTCATAAGCATGAACTATTGATTGATATGCAAATTAGTGAAGACAAATTAATTTTTTGAAGTCCAAAAGGAAACAAAAGATAGACAAGTCAAGACAAGGTTGATGCAAATTAGTGAAGAAGCTCCTGTTGTTTCAGAACAGGAGCTTAAGTGTTGTCTGTCCTTGGGGCCAAAAGCGCCAAATCCCAAGTGCCAATTTTTCCCAATTGTATAAATTTTTCTTCTGCAATCTTGAAAATCTATCTGCAGATTGCAGACTGCAGACAGGTATTTCGAACACTGTATACAGTCATGTAGGATATTGGAATTTTCTAAATATACACAGCCAGTACTTCTCTCACTTAACTTATATTTCGATGCCTAGTACCATCTGTATCTGTATCTGTATAGCCGGTATAACCGCCCTTTGGCGCAACACACCAGCAGCTTATGTCAGGCACCTTTGTTAGAACCCTCTAATGCTTACATGTAGGTCACATTTCCAAACCGGGGCCTAGATGTTTGCGTAAATGAAATGGAAACAATTCCTATCAACAATATGCAGATAAATTGTATTCCTGATGAGTTTTTTTTGCCTTTTTTTGTTGTCTTTTAATATTTTTATATCATACTTTTTGTCCCTGGAAAATACCAGGCCAGGTTTTGGTAAGGGATCATGTCCTTAACATAATTATACCAGGCCAGGTTTTGGTAAGGGATCATGACCTGAACATAATTATAGTAATGGTGATGATACAGCCTCTATGGTCTTTGAAGTCATGTCAGTCATCGTAAATTTTCTGATGGTTAATGGTTCCTAATTACAGTCCAGGTGAGATGTTATGATAATGATCATTTAATATAATTGAACTTAGAATGAAAGTGCCAGGTGGGGTGTGGGGAAAAAAATGGTGTGGACCTTTACATGCAATGCCAAGGACTGAATGACCTTCAGATAAAATTAATGGTCTCATGTCTTTTTGAAAATTGTTCATGGTAGCAAATGTTAGCGGTCTGAGAGAAATGGACATGTTTGCAGGACTATACATTCATGGTAGCAGCAGGAACAACAAAATTAGAAAGAAAGTCGGTGAATTGTTAATATTAATGGTAAGATCGCGGTACAGAAATGACTAGTATGCAAACTGCAAATATAAAAAAGCACTGCAAAAAATCGTGATTTACAGTATTTGAAGCGTTTGTAAATTTTTTGTTTCAGTCATTATTTTGAGTTTCTTCATTCTATCTTTGCATTTTCACCATAAGGTAACAGACATTGTAGCAGGATTTGAAAACAGGACATGAGAACCTTTTTTGGGACCTTTTATCTAACTTTCTATCAGTACACTCGACATGCCTATTTTTAAGATAATAACAGAAACACAAGCAAATACACAAAAGAGATATGATGAAAACAAAAGTACAAGACAGTAAATTTAAGTGCCAGGTGGGGCTGTTTGCACTGTTGTCAAGGACTGAATGTCATTCAAATACCAGCGACAAATAATATCAAAGATCTCATTTCTTTGTGAAGTACTTTATTATTTTTGCATTACACTTCCTAATTAAGCTTCAATAAGTCAACAGACTTGCATAGAGCAGGAAAGAGATTATCATAACCTTTTCTGGGACCTTTTATCTAACTTCCTGTCAGAGGCTATTAGTATTAAAAGGTGTGTGGACCTTTGCATGTAATGCCTAGAACTGAATGACATTCACCTACAATAGAAAGGTTTCCTCAAACAAAAGATATCTGAAGTGGAATCTGCATTGAAGTTTTTATGTGCTGTATACAGCAGTGCCACCTACAGGCAAATATCCATACTCAGGGTTCTCCCCAGACGATGGAACAAGGGCGCTGCGCCCTTATACTCCTAGCTCAGCGCCCTCATACTCATTTTCAAATCTAGGGTGTTGCATCCCGATTTTTCTACAAAATTTCGCTAAAATTCGATAAAATTTCCTGATTTCGGGGCTTAGTGGCGTCTATTTTCCCGCCGGCATTGTCTCTGAAAACTTGTGAATGGGGCGATAATCGAGTAAACAATGAGTATTTCGCACGACGCTACTGAGAGAATCGCTGTCATTGGTGGAACATCGGGCTCCCCGCTAGCGTTTTGAAGTCGTGTAAAGAAAGCTAATTGTCTGATTTCTTTGTAAACCAAAGCCCTCGACCCTGATAATAAGTTTAAAAATAAAAGCCGATACGTTTACGAACTTATAAACCGTAGAAAATTCCCTACCGTACCGCGACATTATGAAGCATGTGGCGGCCGCGAAATTCGTTGACGCGACAGAAAATGTCTGGTTCATGATAGCGGTATTTCCCATGAAAATAACGTATACGATTTATTTTTCCCCTGCTGTCGGTTT
>NW_017804120.1:111393-112448 GCF_001625305.1 Branchiostoma belcheri
CGAGCAACCTCCATGGAGGAGCTCTGCAGAGCTCCTCCATGGAGGTTGCTCGTGCAGCCCCTATTGTTGCATTTTCACCATAAGGTAACAGACATTGTAGCAGGATTTGAAAACAGGACATGAGAACCTTTTTTGGGACCTTTAATCTAACTTTCTATCAGTACACTCGACATGCCTATTTTTAAAATAACAACAGAAACACAAGCAAATACACAAAGAGATACAATGAAAACAAAAGTTCCGTACAAGGCAATAAAGTGCCAGGTGAGGGTATTAAAAAGGGTTTGCTCCGTTGTATTGTCAAGGACTGAATGTCATTCAAATACCAGGGACAAATAATATTGAAGCTCTCATTTCTTTGTGAATTACTTGAATGTTTAGTTTTTTTGAATTACACTTCCCACTTAAGCTTCAATAAGTCAACAGACTTGCATAGAGCTTGAAAGAGATAAACTTTTCCGGGACCCTTTAGCTTTATGTAACTTCCTGTCAGAGACTATTAAAAGGTGTGTGGACCTTTGCATGTAATGCCTAGAACTGAATGACATTCACCTACAATAGAAAGGTTGCCTCAAACAAAAGATATCTGATGTAGAATCTGCATTGAAGTTTTTATGTGCTGTATACAGCAGTGCCACCTAGAGGCAAATATCCATACTGCAGGATATAGCAGCATAATTTGCATTTCCACTGTTATAATGCAGTATGTCCCTAACTGCAATGCCACCTAGAGGTGAACATGTGTACTGCAGGTTCTTACTACAGAGTTTCTCAGTTGTCAATATGCTTTTCAGTAGTGATGCAGAGGTACAGCAATGTATCCAAAGCTAATTTGTCTTCTCGTTACAAGTTAGAATATACTATAGCAGTGGTCAAAATCCTTTTTTTCAGTGCTCTGTAATATTGCAGAAGAGTCAAAATTTTGTTCTGCAATTTGAAAATACTTTCTGCAAATACACAAGCCTCCATACTACAACCTTCTCAAACCATTAATGTCTTTGTTACATCATATATGGCTTTGTAAATCTGTAGCATTACTGGAATTCTTTTAAGTT
>NW_017804120.1:112498-114309 GCF_001625305.1 Branchiostoma belcheri
TTTGATGGTACTCTTGATGGTACTTTGATAATTATAAGGGACTTGTTTACAAGTTGGTGATAACATAAGGATTAGCATTAGGATAAGGTTTTGTCCCAGCTTCTCTACATTTTCCCATAATTGCTTGCCTCAAGTTCCAAGTGGAAAATGTATGACTTAATGTCATATTCTGTTTCAATTGTCGAACTTGAAGGCACCGTTGGCCCCCGGCTAGGGGTCAGAGCGTGGAACCTATGCCCAATTTTTTCCTGTATGTTAACATTTTTTTCTGGCAGTTCAAAACCTGAAGTTGCAGGAAATGGCTTCCATTTGTATTTGTTGGAGTCTCTTAAGCTATTATGTGTAAGTTGTATATTTAGGAAAGACAGAAGGCTGAAATTGCAGGAAATGGCCTCCATTTCTATTTATAACAGTCAAAATGCTATAGCTTCCTCCTCCGGAGGGGGGGTGCCCCCCCGGCGATGCGCGTTGCGCGCCGCTTAGTGTGTGCTCGGTAAGTTTCCTCCCTCATACTAAAATTTTCTGGGGAGAACCCTGATACTGCAGGATATAGCAGCATAATTTGCATTTCCACTGTTGAAAATGTAGTATGTCCCTAACTGCAATGCCACCTAGAGGTGAACGTGTGTACTGCAGGTTCTTACTGCAGAGTTTCCTCAATTGTCAATATGCTTTTTAGTATATGCAGAGGTTGAATTACAAAGTACAGTAAAACTAATTTGGCTTCTTGTCACAAGTTAGAATATACTATGATAGATCTCCAGTGTCAAATATGTGTAAACAGTGTCCATAAAATTTGGAAAATCATCCTCCAAGTTAAAAGTTAAATTTTCTGGTCATGTTTCTTGCAGAGGAATCAGCAGCAAGAGAAGCAGTGCAGCAGTCTGATGTGTCATCAAGTGGCCAGTCTCTTCTGCCCAGTAATGTGCTGGGCAATCTACTCTTAGAGGTAAGGGTTACTTTAACTGCAAATTGGATGCTACCTTACAGCCCACAAATGTATTGCTTTCAGACATTTAGATAAGGGGAAAACAGATAGCACAGTGGAAAACCAAGGCTCAGTTTTTTGGCATTGTTATTTTTATCAATCTCCGCAATCCGTAATTCATAAATGTTTTAAAGCTGCAATGTATAACATTATGATGATGCAAGAAGTCAATTTTCTGTACATTTCTTTACAAAGTACAAAGTACATTGAATCAATCCTCTATTGCAAATAAGTATCAGTCAGGCATGGGAGGTGCCCAAATATTTTCACCATACAAGTGTGTTTAAAGGTTAAAAACACAGCTTTTAGTCATGTTTGTTTACGTTCTTGGTATTTTGTGGTGGTACCACAAAATAAACTGGGCAATTTCATTGCCAACAACTAGAGTTCCCCGATCTCATACCTTCGCCAAATGATGTTAATCTTTATGACTGACAACTTATAGATTAGATTATTCCCCCCCTAATCTAAGAAATAGGAACCTAATTTTCATGAATTATATCATTTTATCATAATCTCAACCAAAAAAACAGTCTTATAGTAACAAACAATGCATTCTAGCATTTCCTGATAGATTATGCAAATGAGGTCCTGATTTGAATAAATTATGTTTAATGATGTTCACCTCAATTTAACTTTCAAATACCACAAGTATGAAATTCCAGGCAGTTATCATTACATAATTATAAAATTTTTCTCATTAATTATGCAAATTAGGTCATTATTAACATAATCAATATCTTCCTGTGTTTCTCTCGTTGTCAATTACCAATGTCACAAGCTTTAATTGTCCTATCATGGAATGCAGCTGATTTATAGAATT
>NW_017804120.1:114329-115279 GCF_001625305.1 Branchiostoma belcheri
GGTTAACTTTAAATAGCAATATCTCGGCAACGAGAAAGAATATCGACATTTGGTTTGCAGTTTTGAACTTCTGACCGGAAGGGCTTTCCAATGGTACCATGGTTTCCCTGTTTTCAGGAGGTGTTAGGGTTAGGGTTTTGAGGGGGGTTAGGGTTAGGGTTGTACAAAGGGAGGCCATTCAGAAGTTTGGCCCGCACACAGCAAATTACCTTTACCCCTCATATACGGACTGCACAAGTCCTGAAAAAGGACTGTGCATGTCCCGAAAGAGGGGGTTTCCCTTTAGGGACCGAATAGAGGGGGTTCCCTTTAGGGTGTGTGTGGCTCCACTAACAAAGGGAGGCCATGAAGATGGCCCGCACACATAAAATTACCTTTACCTCCCCAGTGGGACTGAGGACCGGTGGACCCTATCCCCACCAATGGCCCTCAGTTTGTCCCGCTGGGAGGGTTTCCCTGACCATGGGTGTGTGCGTGGGCAGTGGACAGTCTAGCGCTGTACGAGGTAAGGACGACCTCGCCCTCCACGAGTCCTGCGACTCCACTGGTGCCAGCTGTATCGGCTTTGCCTTTCCGCTGGGCCACCCCGGTGGGGTGGAGAGGGGGGGCTTGCTGCGTGGGAAACAGCCTGTCCCCCAGATATCTCTCTCCTGTTCCCAGGCTAGAAACTTCCCTCTACGTCCCTGTACTTATTACTCCGTGAAGGAGGTCAGGACCTCCGGACGGAGTGTTGTAATCGGCTGATTTTTCATGTTCGCAGTCAAAACACTGGGTTCTCTTCGTGTAATCGGCACGCAATTTTATACGCCGTCTGCGGGCATGCCCGTGTTGATGCACGAATGTGTATTTTTGCCGTTGCTGCTTTCGCGGTCAATGTAATATCGCAGACGCACCCCTACAATTACGAGGCGAATTGGAACGGTCCAGAAAAACGCGTTGTTTGGAATAGC
>NW_017804120.1:115304-120806 GCF_001625305.1 Branchiostoma belcheri
CAAGACAATCCATCAAGGCCTTCTCAAGTTATCGTGTTGACAGACACACACACACACACACACACACACACACACACACATACACGAACGCCCCTGAAAACATAACCTTCTTGGCGAAGGTAATAAATGTCAGAAATGTGGAACAAATATGCTAAAAAGAAGATTTAGTAAAATGGCAATCACAATATGAAGATTTTTTTTCAGTTTAAGATATTTCACTTTTTGGTGCAAAACAATTGTTACATAATGCCCCTTTAACACACTACTAAATGGTGTCT
The DNA here is from genome assembly GCF_001625305.1 of Branchiostoma belcheri. Lineage (NCBI taxonomy): Eukaryota > Metazoa > Chordata > Leptocardii > Amphioxiformes > Branchiostomatidae > Branchiostoma > Branchiostoma belcheri. Next base: position 115,583 of record NW_017804120.1, read on the forward strand.
GTCATTCTGATTCCTTTCTACAGGCGCTGAATGGCTTCCTGTTTGTGGTGAACAGCCAGGGCAAGTTGGAGTTCATCTCTAACAATGTGCAGAACTACCTGAGCTACACACATGATGAACTGATGGGCTCCAGTGTGTATAACATCATCCATGTGGGAGACCACACCCAGTTTGTCAACTGTCTACTCCCCATGTCACTCGGTAAGGCTTCATGTTCAAGGATTGTGTTTGCCTTCACGGAAGGGAAACATATTGTTTTCAGTCAGTTTTTGGCGATGCCTCAGGGGCGGAGGCATTTTTATCTTTTGAGGCACTGTTGCAGCAGTCATTATGGTGGCTTCAGGCTTTATTAATATAATATACAAATGCATTTGAGTAAGAATAAACATTATTGTATTTACCGAAGGAAAACGTATTGTTTTTGCTCTGTTTCCTCTTCTTCTTTACCAAACAAATAAGATCAATGACCTGAACCAGACGTATGTCACCATGGTAACTAGTGTTAGGTTACATCATGTTGTAATTTTATAGCAGGAGGGATTTAGACTCTAGTCTGACCATATGAATGTATTTGAGTAAAAATTGACGTAACAACTAGTATTGCAAGGTTTAAATAGTGCTATGTGTATTTTACAAATTTTTGCATTGTGAGAGTATTTTTTCCTTTCCTTCTTAAGGTAATGGCGTGGGTTGGGGAGCGGACGCCACGGGAAAGAAGTGTCGTTCGTTCCAGTGTCGCATGATGGTGAAGCTGGAACCAGAAGAAGACATGGAGAAACATCGCACACAGACGCCACAGTACAAGACCATGCAGTGCTCTGCTGTCTACCATCCACACCCCACTAAAGGGAAAACTGAGGACGGCAATGATGGTGAGTCTGAAGAAGTGTAGTTCATTTTAGTGTCGCATTGTTGTTCCAATTTCTTTGTGGGATACTGTGGCAAAATGGCAGAGCGCTCGACTCCGAACCAAGAGGTCCCGAGTTCAAATCCTGCAATGCTACCAATGTTGTGCCCTTGGAAAAGGCACTGAACACAAATTTCCTCACTTAACTCAGGTGAAAATGAGTATGTCTATTGTCTGTTTGTGTGTTTGTCTTTTGTGTTGGTCATGGCATAATAGTAAGTTGAAAAAGTGTGTTGTCACCATGTGATGTGAGAAATGTTTGGATAAAAAAAGTCTACCAGGATGGGATTGTGTGGCATAATGGGTCCTGGGTTCAAATCCACCACTATGGCCCTATGTTGTACCATTGAAAAAGGCACTTGACATGGTGGCAAGGTGGTTTAGTGGTTAGCGATGTTGACACAGATTCCAGTGGTTCTGGGTTCAAATCCCTGGGAGGGCTCTGTGTTGTGCCCTTGGGAGTGGTATGAATGCTATCCCAGCCTGTCCCAAGTACTGAAATGCTATCCCTGTCCCAAATAGTAGTACTGAAATGCTATCCCTGCCTAGTACTGAAATGCTATCCCTGTCCCTACTACTGAAATGCTATCCTTGTCCCTAGTACTGCAATGCTATCCCTGTCCCTAGTACTGAAATGCTATCCCTGTCCCTAGTACTGAAATGCTATCCCTGTACTAGTACTGAAATGCAATCCCTGCCTAGTACTGAAATGCTATCCCTGTCCCTAGTACTGAAATGCTATCCCTGTACTAGTACTGAAATGCTATCCCTGTCCCTAGTACTGAAATGCTATCCCTGTACTAGTACTGAAATGCAATCCCTGCCTAGTACTGAAATGCTATCCCTGTCCCTACTACTGAAATGCTATCTCTGTCCCAAGCACGGAAATGCCATAACTCCCTAGTACTGAAATGCTATCCCTGTCCCTAGCACTGAAATACTATCCCTGCCCCTAGCACTGAAATGCTATCCCTGTACCTAGTACTGAAATACTATCAGTCTCTAGCACTGAAATACTATCCCTATACCTAGTACTGAAATGCTATCCCTGTCCCTAGTACTGAAATACTATCAGTCTCTAGCACTGAAATACTATCCCTATACCTAGTACTGAAATGCTATCCCTGTCCCCAGTACTGAAATGCTATCCCTGTCTCTAGTACTGAAATGCTAGCCCTGCCTAGGACTGAAAAGCTATCCCTGTCCCAAGTACTGAAATACTATCCCTGTCCCTAGTACCGAAATACTATCCCTGCCTAGTACTGAAATGCTATCCCTGCATAGTATTGAAATGCTATCCCTGTCAGTAGTACTGAACTGATATCAGGAAAGAGACTTGTATGTTTTCTGAAAAGGTGATAAGTCAATCCATCCACAAATGTCAATGTCTTATGGCTATATGATAATCTGTGATATTCCTGTTTAGTTCCAGAAGCATGTCTGGTATGCATTGCCAGTAAAGTAGCGGAATCAACCGACGTAGAGGCAGTCATGCCGCTAGAACAGTTCTCCACGCGACAGGACATCAACGGTAAAATCCTCGCGGTGGACACCAGCGGGCTCAGCACGTCCGTACCGCACGGGGAAATCGTGCGGCGCTGTCTCACGGAGCTGTACAAGGACTGCGAAGCCTGGGTCATGTCCAAACACCACAAAGAAGGTGGGAACTACTTTCATTGTCTTTTTCTCAACCAGGGATTTTTGTCTTAAGTTCCTACACTGTCTTGGTGTATTGGGTAGTGACCATCACTGTTTCTAAAGCCCTTGGGCCACATCAATCTTCTAGAAGCCTGGATTTTTTTCTCTCATTTCAATTTTGTTTGACGTAACCATGGACATTCCCTTTATGATGACTGTCCTTGACAAAACATCATTTCGAGCCCTGAAGGCGCAACAAGAAAGTGTAGAAATCTTGACCTTCGGAAATGCTATTTCCTGCAATTTGAGGGGCAAATTTTGCTGTAGACTAAACTTAGTAGAATGAAATGTTTTTCCATAGTTGAATTTTGTCTGTCAAAGATGACGGATTGATTAAACTTTTTGTTCGTCATGAGAGGTAAAATTCTGTCAAATGAGGGAACGACGGATGCTGGCTAGAACACTGGGCCTGCGTATATAGTTGTTGTTTTCCAAAGACAATAACTGGATAGTGAGTGAATGAATGAGTCTTTAGATTATCTTAAAACAAGGAATAACCTTTATTTTATTTTAGTTTATGTGTGTATACGCACTCACCGGACAGATGGATCTGTATCAGGTATCAGAAAAGGTGTATTTTTGTTTTGTCTCAGACTAAAGCTTGCATGGATGACATGTTATGTAATATCTGTTTGCCATGCAGTTAGTCTGTGGTGGTGGCTTGGCCAAATGAAAGAGTCCTTGCTTATAGGAAAAAGAGACAATACTATTTTTTTTTCAATCTAAATGTTTTTTTTTTAGTTAAAAGTTATATTCCTGCTGATTTGGTGTAAAGAGCTGTGCTTGTCTCTGTTTCTAAAGCCCTTGGGCCACACAGTTGTTGTTTTTCAAAGACATAAGCCCTTGTCACACAATTTGGCTGATTTTCAGGAGCAGTCTGACCTCATTTAGGTCACTTCTGAAGTTTCTATATGAATCCAGTTGAAATTGAGTTAACTTTAAGTCAAATTTGAACCCTGAACACTGCTGACCTAGTCTCGAACACCAGCCAAACCTCCCGTCCACCCCAAATGCTTTTTTTAACATTTTGAAACCTTTGGCTGGTGCAGCCAAACTGTAGCCAACTAGGCCGAACACCAGCCAACCCCAGCGACCGTTGCTTCTGACCTGCTCCTATAGCTATAGAGACTAGTTAAACCTCTAATTTTGTGGCTGACATATATTCTGTACATAGCTTGCTGCATACATGTACATGTACAGTATATTCTGTACGTAAGTTGACTTAAGTTTTGTTTGATCTTAGCTGTAGTAGACCATACAAAAGTCCCTGTACTTTTGTTGAGTCAATGAAAAATTCTTTTATATTCATTGATGTGTGCATGACACTGGGGCTTGAGTCCTTTTATGGATATTAAGGATATCACATTATTACGTCACAGTTTGTTTACCTGTTTAAAGAACATTCTAGAACGGTCAGTTAAAGAATAAAGATCATTTCAAAGTTTTCAAAGTCAGGTATATTTGATTTTTGCTGCGTCTATACTTTTGTTGACACAGCATTACATGCTGTAAAGGGTGATTTAGTTGTGACATTAGACAAAAGTAGTACTGTATTAAAGGTGTTATATTAAGGCTAACGCTGCACAAACACACACCCCTGTACAATATAAACGTTGATTGACCGGCATTCATTGCGGTAAAAAAACTGTGACGTAATACTGCAATAGATCCATTGCTGTCATCTGCTTAACACGCCATCTTCTGTCCTTACAGTAATGGCGTGTGGCACGGCTACAAGTCAGATCTACAAGTTCCAGCTCCCGGGAGGTAACTGGGTCCACGCACAGACCAAGAGCAAGTTGTTCCGAAACCCTGAGACCAAGGAGCCACAGTACATCATGTCTATGTACTCTCTCATCAGGTGAACGTTTGTTTGTTTGTTTGTTTGTTTGTTTGTTTTATTAGGATCTCCAGTAGTGTTACATAAATTTCATACAATTCTTCCTGAAGTCCCCAAGGGTGATATGTAAATCATGGGGGTTCACCAGGCCTCCATCCAGGTGATTTGTAGTGAATCACCAACTTCCAATATTTCGAAGTTGGTGATTCACAAAATTTTTGTCAATATGATTAGAATACAGAGCATTTTATGTGGTCCAACAGCTATAAAATCTACACTGACAACAGACAATCAAAATTTGAGTCAAGTACATTGTTAACATCTACAATCCTTCAAGTTAGTGCACTGTACAAAAATTGTCACAATGCCATTCTACTTGGTTTTATGATCAAACAAATTGAATACTGACATTGATGAAGAAAAATATTATATAGTACAGTACCTATATTATATAGTAGATACAGTATATCCTTTTTAACAACTCAAGCAAATTTCTAAACAAAATTTGTCCACATTTTGAGGAAAGAAATTGACAGTTATTAACCCTTGTACTGCAGAGCCCATGGTTTGCACATACAGTACCATCTATATAGCGCCCTGTATATGTGATTGTACAATTTGGGGGTGTTTCTCTTGAAATGTATTCAACCGCAGCAAAACAAATGCAGAAGTATGCCAAAAAACAGTTACTCAAGCAACTGGATATGATTTTGAAAACGTCAGACGTTTCAGCTAGTATCCACTAGCTTTCGTCAGTGACTGAGAGACCAGAGGGGAAA
>NW_017804120.1:120826-141906 GCF_001625305.1 Branchiostoma belcheri
CGACAAAACAAGTCTGCACCTCTTAAGTCTCTGTCTGGTGAAACAATTACTGACAGAGAGAAGCAGATGGAAAGGTGGCTTGAACACTACTCTGAACTGTATTCAAGGGAAAATACCATCAACGAGTCAGCATTGGACAGCATTGATACACTGTCTGTCCTGTGGGACTTGGATGCAGCACCAACACTAGAGGAGGTGAGCAAAGCCATTGACAGTCTGCGCTCTGGGAAAGCACCTGGTATGGACGGTATTCCACCTGAGGTCATTAAGAGTGCTAAAGGCGTACTACTGCCTGAACTGCATGACTTGCTGTGTCAGTGTTGGGAGGAGGGAGAGATTCCACAGGACATGAAGGACTCTAACATAATCACATTGTACAAAACCAAAGGAGATAGAAGTGACTGTAATAATTACCGTGGAATCTCCTTACTCAGCATTGTGGGGAAAATCTTTGCACGAGTGGTTCTGGGACGACTGCAGAGACTCGCTGACAGGGTATACCCTGAGTCCCAATGCGGTTTCAGGTCGGAACGCTCCACCATTGATATGATTTTCTCGCTCCGACAACTACAAGAAAATGCAGAGAGCAGAGACAACCTCTCTTTATTGCGTTCATAGACCTCACTTAAAGGCCTTTGATCTCGTGAGCAGAGATGGCCTATTCAAGATTCTTGCCAAGATCGGATGTCCCCCTAAACTTCTCAGAATGATCCAGTCCTTCCACACAGGCATGAAAGGAGTCGTCCAGTTTGACGGATCCTCTTCTGAAGCCTTTGACATCCGCAGTGGGGTAAAGCAGGGCTGCGTACTGGCTCCAACCTTGTTTGGCATTTTCTTTGCAGTCATGCTGAAATGTGCATTTGGTACATCAACTGAGGGAGTCTACCTCCACACCAGATCAGATGGAAAGCTTTTCAACTTGTCCAGACTAAAAGCCAAAACCAAAGTACGAGAAGTACTTATCAGAGACCTGCTATTTGCAGACGACGCTGCACTTGCAGCCCACACTGAGAACAAGCTACAGATACTGTTGGACAAACTCTCGTGTGCCTGTCAGGATTTTAGTCTGACGATAAGCTTAAAGAAAACAAAAGTGATGTGCCAGGGAGTCGATCACCCCCATCAATAACTATTAACAACTATGAGCTGGAGGTTGTGCCCAAGTTTACCTACCTAGGCTCCACCGTGACTAACAACCTCTCACTAGAAGCTGAACTAAATGGCAGAATAGGGCGAGCAGCAACCACCTTCGCCAGGCTACAGAAGAGAGTCTGGGGTAATCAGAAGCTCACAATTCACACAAAGATTGCTGTATATAGAGCATGTGTCCTCAGTGTTCTGCTTTATGGCAGCGAAACATGGTCCCTGTATTCAAGCCAGGAAAAGAAGCTTAACACATTTCACATGCGTAGTTTACGTAGAATCCTAAATATTAAATGGAATGACTATGTAACCAATGTAGATGTCCTCACACGTGCTAGTATCCCTAGTATGTACACACTGCTGAAACAGCGCCGACTCCGTTGGCTTGGACATGTGTGCCGCATGCCTGATGGGAGAATACCAAAGGACTTGTTGTATAGTGAACTGGCAAGTGGGACAAGAGCACGCGGTCGTCCGCACCTGCGTTTTAAGGATGTAGTTAAGCGGGACATGAAGGACATGGACATAGACATTAACACATGGGAGACTCTTACAACAAGCAGAACACTTTGGAGACAGACAGTTAAGAAGGGATTACAACGGGGGGAAGAAAAACAGAGACTCAAATCAGAACACAGACGCCTTAAGCGTAAAGCAAAAACAAATAAGTACATGATGTAGAAGATGATTCTTCTTCATGGTCCTACGAGACCGATGAAATGCCTACTACGTCAAAAACGTGTAAACGGGTTTCGTAAATTTTGGAAAATAATTCCCCAAAGTTAAATTTCTGGTCATGTTTCTTGCAGAGGAATCAGCAGCAAGAGAAGCAGTGCAGCAGTCTGATGTGTCGTCAAGCGGACAGTCTCTTCTGCCCAGTAATGTGCTGGGCAATCTACTCTTAGAGGTAAGGGTTACTTTAACTGCAAATTGGATGCTACCTTACAGCCCACAAATATATTGCTTTTAGACATTTAGATAAAGGGGAAAACAGATAGCACAGTGGAAAACCAAGGCTCAGTTTTTTTATTCATTATTTTGTTCTTTCAGTTAGGCATTGTTATTTTTTATCAATCTCCCCAATCCGTAATTCATAAATGTTTTAAAGCTGCAATGTATAACATTATGATGATGCAAGAAGTCAATTTTCTGTACATTTCTTTACAAAGTACAAAGTACATTGAATCAATCCTCTATTGCAAATAAGTATCAGTCAGGCATGGGAGGTGCCCAAATATTTTCACCATACAAGTGTGTTTAAAGGTTAAAAACACAGCTTTTAGTCATGTTTGTTTACATTCTTGGTATTTTGTGGTGGTGCCACAAAATCAGTGGGCAGTTTTAATGCCAACAATAAATGTCACAAATGTGGAACAATAGCACAGATATGTTGAAAAGAGTATATAAGTAAATGACAATCACAATATGGAGATTATTTCAGTTTAAAAAAAATTCAATTTTTGGTGCAAAAATGTTACATAATGCCCCTTTAACACTACTAATTGATCTAACCATTCTACTTTTATACAGGCGCTGAACGGGTTCCTATTTGTGGTGAACAGCCAGGGCAAGTTGGAGTTCATCTCTAACAATGTACAGAACTACCTGAGCTACACACATGATGAACTGATGGGCTCCAGTGTGTATAACATCATCCATGTAGGAGACCACACACAGTTTGTCAACTGTCTACTCCCCATGTCCCTCGGTAAGGCTTCATGTTGAAGAATTATGTTTACCTCAAGGAAGGGAAACATATTGTTTTCAGTCAGTTTTTGGCGATGCCTCAGGGGCGGAGGCATTTTTTTCTTCTGAGACGCTGATGGAGCAGTCATTATGATTACTGGTGGTGTTATATATCACCATTTAGCAAGGTGGCTTCAGGCTTTATTAATATGATATACAAATGCATTTGAGTAAGAATAAACATAATTGTGTTAACCGAAGGAAAACATATTGTTTTTGCTCTGTTTCCTCTTCTTCTTCACCAAACAAATAAGGTAAATGACCTGAACCAGACGTATGTCACCATGGTAACTTGTGTTAGGTTACATCATGTTGTAATTTTATAGCAGGAGGGATTTAGACTCTAGTCTGACCATATTAATGTGTTTGAGTAAAAATTGACATAACAACTAGTACTGCAAGGTTTAAGTAGTGCTATGTGTATTTACAAATTTTTGCATTGTGAGAGTATTTTTTCCTTTCCCTTTGCAGGTAATGGCGTGGGTTGGGGAGCGGACGCCACGGGAAAGAAGTGTCGTTCGTTCCAGTGTCGCATGATGGTGAAGCTGGAACCAGAAGAAGACATGGAGAAACATCGCACACAGACGCCACAGTACAAGACCATGCAGTGCTCCGCTGTCTACCATCCACACCCCACTAAAGGGAAAACTGAGGACGGCAATGATGGTGAGTCTGAAGAAGTGTTGTTCATTTTAGTGTCACATTGTTGTTCCAATTTCTTTGTGGGATCCTCTGGCACAATGGCAGAGTGCTTGACTCTGAACCAAGAGGTCCCGAGTTCGAATCCTGCCATGCTACCAATCTTGTGCCCTTGGAAAAGGCACTGAACACAAATTTCCTCACTTAACTCAGGTGAAAATGAGTATGTCTATTGTCTGTTCGTGTGTTTGTCTTTTGTGTTGGTCATGGCATAATAGTAAGTTGAAAAAGTGTGTTGTCACCATGTGATGTGAGAAATGTTGGGATAAAAAAAGTCTACCAGGACTGGGATTGTGTGGCATAATGGGTCCTGGATTCAAATCCACCACTATGGACCTATGTTGCACCATTGGGAAAGGCACTTGACAAAGTGGCAAGGTGGTTTAGTGGATAGGGATGTTGACACAGTATCCAATGGTTCTGGGTTCGAATCCCTAGGAGGGCTCTATGTTGTGCCCTTGGGAGTGGTACAAATGCTATCCCTGTCCCTAGTACTGAAATGCTGTCCCTAGTATTGAAATGCTATCCCTGTCTCTAGTGCTGAAAAACTATCCCTGTCTCTAGTACTGAAATGTTATTACTGTCCCTAGTACTGAAATGCCATCCCTGTCCCTAGTACTGAAATACTATCCCTGTCCCTAGTACTGAAATGCTGTCCCTAGTATTGAAATGCTATCCCTGTCCCTAGTACTGAAATGCTGTCCCTAGTATTGAAATGCTATCCCTGTCCCTAGTACTGAAATGCTATCCCTGTCCCTAGTACTGAAATACTATCCCTGCCTAGTACTGAAATGCTATCCCTGTCCCTGTCCCTAGCACTGAAATACTATCCCCGTCCCTAGTACTGAAATGCTATCCCTGTCCCTAGCACTGAAATGCTACCCCTGCCTAGCACTGAAATGCTATTCCTGTCCCTAGTACTGAAATGCAATCCCTGCCTAGTACTGAAATGCTATCCCTGTCCCTAGCACTGAAATGCTATCCCTGCCTAGCACTGAAATGCTATCCCTGTCCCTAGTACTGAAATGCAATCCCTGCCTAGTACTGAAATGCTATCCCTGTCTCTAGTACTGAAATGCTATCCCTGTCCCTAGTACTGAAATACTATCCCTGTCCCTAGTACTGAAATGCTATCCCTGTCCCTAGTACTGAAATGCTATCCCTGTCCCTAGTACTGAAATACTATCCCTGTCTCTAGTACTGAAATACTATCCCTGCCTAGTACTGAAATGCTATCCCTGCATAGTATTGAAATGCTATCCCTGTCAGTAGTACTGAACTGATATCAGGAAAGAGACTGTTATCTTGTATGTTTTCTGAAGTGATAAGTCAATCCATCCACAAATGTCAATGTCTTATGGCTATATGATAATCTGTGATATTCCTGTTTAGTTCCAGAAGCATGTCTGGTATGCATTGCCAGTAAAGTGGCGGAATCAACCGACGTGGAAGCAGTCATGCCGCTAGAACAGTTCTCCACGCGACAGGACATCAACGGTAAAATCCTCGCGGTGGACACCAGCGGACTCAGCACGTCCGTACCGCACGGGGAAATCGTTCGGCGCTGTCTCACGGAGCTGTACAAGGACTGCGAAGCCTGGGTCATGTCCAAACACCACAAAGAAGGTGGGAACTACTTTCATTGTCTTTTTGTCAACCAGGGATTTTTGTCTTAAGTTCCTACACTGTCTTGGTGTATTGGGTAGTGACCATCACTGTTTCTAAAGCCCTTGGGCCACATCAGTCTTCTAGCAGCCTGGACTTTTTTCTGTCATGTCAATTTTGTTTGATGTAAACAAGGACAGTCCCTTTATGATGACTGTACTTGACAAAACATCATTTTGAGCACTGAAGGTGCAACAAGAAAGTGCAGAAATCTTGACCCTCTGAAATGCTATTTTCTGCATTTTGAGGGCCAAATTTTGGTTTAGACTAAACTTAGTGTAATGAAATCTTTTTCCATATCTTTACACACTGTTTTTGTCCGTCAAAGATGACAGATTGATTAAACTTTTTGTTCTTCATGAGAGGTAAAATTCTGTCAAATGAGGGAAAGAGGGATGCTGGCTAGAACACTGGGCCTGCGTATAGTTGTTGTTTTCCAAAGACAATAACTGGATAGTGAGTGAATGAGTGAGTCTTTAGATTATCTTAAAACAAGGAATAACCTTTATTTTATTTTAGTTTATGTGTGTATACGCACTCACCGGACAGATGGATCTGTATCAGGTATCAGAAAAGGTGCATTTTTGTTTTGTCTTAGACTAAAGCTTGCATGGAAGACTGTTCTGTATCTGTTTGCCATGCAATTAGTCTGGTGGTGGCTTGGCCAAATGAAAGAATCCTTGCTTATAGGAAATAGAGACAATACTATTTTTTTAAAGATCTTACTATGGTTGTTTTTTTTAGTTAAAAGTTATATTTCTTCTGATTTGGTGTATAGAGCTGTGCCTGTCTCTGTTTGTAAAGCCCTTGGCCCACACAGTTGTTGCTTTTCAAAGATATAAGCCCCTGTCACCACACATTTTGGCCGATGTTCAGGAGTAGTCTGACCTCATTTAGGTCACTTCTAAAGTTTCTATATGAATCCAGTTGAAATTGAGTTAACTTTAAGTCAAATTTGAACCCTGAAGACTGCTGACTTACTCTCGAACACCAGCCAACCACAGCTAAACCTCCCGTCCACCCCCAAATGTTTTTTTTAACATTTTGAAACATTTGGCTGGTGCAGCAGAACTGTAGCCAACTAGGCCGAACACCAGCCAAACATAGCTGGCCTTGCTTCCGACCTACTCCTATAGCTATAGAGACTAGTTAAACCTTTAATTTTGTGGCTGACATATATTCTACACACAGCTTGCTGCATACATGTACAGTTATATTCTATACGTAAGATGACTTAAGTTTTGTTTGATCTAAGTTGTAGTAGACCATACAAAAGTCCCTGTACCTTTGTCGAGTCAATGAGTCAAGTTTTCAAAGTCAGGTATATTTGATTTTTGCTGCGTCTATAGTTGTGTTGACACAGCATTACATGCCGCATGGGTGATTTATTTGTGACATTAGACAAAAGTAGTACTGTATTAAAGGTGTTATATTAAGGCTAACGCTACACAAACACGCACCCCTGTACAATATAAACGTTGATTGACCGGCATTCATTGCGGTAAACAAACTGTGACGTAATACTGCAATAGGTGCATTGCTGTCATCTGCTTAACACGCCATCTTCTGTCCTTACAGTAATGGCATGTGGCACAGCTACAAGTCAGATCTACAAGTTCCAGCTCCCGGGAGGTAACTGGGTCCACGCACAGACCAAGAGCAAGTTGTTCCGAAACCCTGAGACCAAGGAGCCACAGTACATCATGTCTATGTACTCTCTCATCAGGTGAACGTTTGTTTGTTTGTTTGTTTGTTTGTTTGTTTTATTAGGATCTCCAGTAGTGTTACATAAATTTCACACAATTCTCCTGGAGTCCACAAGGGTGATGTGGCAAATCGTGGGGGTTCACCAGGCATCCATCCGGGTGATTTGTACTGAATCACCAACTTCCAATATTTCGAAGTTGGTGATTCACAAAATTTTTGTCAATATGATTAGAATACAGAGCATTTTATGTGGTCCAACAGCTATAAAATCTACACTGACAACAGACAATCAAAATTTGAGTCAAGTACATTGTTAACATCTACAATCCTTCAAGTTAGTGCACTGTACAGATTCTGAAATTGTCACAATGCCATTCTACTTGGTACATGCATTATGATCAAACAAAGTGAATACTTACATTGATGTAGAAATATAGTACATCCTTTTTAACAACAAGCATGTAACAAGACATTCTAAACAAAATCTGTCCAAATTTTGAGGAAAAAAATTGACTTTTCATATTATTTTGTCCACAGAGACAGCAATGTTCCCAATGTGCCTGTGCAAGGGACCATGACTGACTGCATCCTTCAGTCCATCCTGGGTTCCTCCAGTTACATCCCTGGACTGTCCTCCACATCCCAACCGTCTGTTACCATGCCGACCAACACCAGCAGCCAAACCATCAGCAACCTGCTCAGTGCTATGTCAGGTATGGGTTAAACATTTTTCAATTTCTTTATTGCACTATTTCAAATGTACATCAGCAGGGGGAGAATAACACTACCCCCTGATCATGAATTGAGTACCATTTGTCACATTAAAAAAAATTGAGGGACAATACACGGACATCTAAATAAGGTATAAGACATATACAAAGTAATTAAAATGTACACAATATCCATGCTGATTGCATCCAGTCAAGTCGGGTTCAGTTTATATTGAAGGAGAGTTACAATGTATAATTGTAAAGTCTGATGGCGCAATACATGAAAGACTGCTGCAGTCATTTGGAAGCACTGCTGCAGAGTTTGCTCTTTGCTACACTCAAGAAGGTTTTATTTTATGTCTTTGTTTCAGGATTATTATTATGCATTGTAATAACTTTATCTTGATGACTGTTGTTCATGGTCTTTTTGTAGTCTTTTATTTTATATAATTGTATAGTATTCATGGAACTTTTGAAGCCAGGATTCTTTCCTGTTGGGGAAAAACAAGGATTCAGGAAAACACAGCTCAAGGTATATTCAATTTTGCCAAACACTTGTACCAGTAAGTTGATGAATAAAAAGTATAGAAGGTTATGAATTAATTTTTATCTGTTTTTACTTCCCCTTTCAGGTAAAGCTATGAGTGAGGTTGTGGAAAGCGACAAGCCGCCCCAGTCTAAACTGATGCTACAGATGCTGATGAAGTCACCCAAGGGTTCTGAGCAGACCCAGCCAATCACGTCCTGCACAGAAGACGTCATTGCCACGGAGACGGTGGAACGTCCGAAACCCACATGCACAGCCTCCGTCGCACCTTCGTCCCCTCCCGTACTAGAGAAGGAACCAGCCCCAGTGGAGGAGGAGGAGAAGAAGGAAGAGGAAGAAAAGTCACCAAAGAGCGTTGAAGTGCCTACGTCAGGTCCGGAGAAGACAGCGACAACGACGGAGAGCAGCCCGCCGAAGTCTAGTCCCGCCGGGAGCTCGCTCACCGTGTGGAGCAACCTCTTCAAGGGCCACCTGCCGCTGTCCAGCCAGCAGGAGATGGTGGTGGGCGTGCTGCACCAGCTTCATTCACGCATGCGGAACGTGGACAAAATGAAGCAGCAGCAGCAGCAGGAGTCCCTGGCGTCCATGTCCAGGAAGTCTCACGACATCTCGCGCCACCCCCGCCTGCACAGACTGCTCACCCAGGAGCTGAGCAGACCGGGTTCTTGTGCTGACCTCTCCATGTTTGAGAGCGAAACGGTATCCAGCTCTTGTGGGGACATCCCCAACGAGGTGTTCACGAGGGAAGACAGTCGGGAGTCCGAGTCAAACGACAGCCGCGGTGGTGGGGACGCAACTCTCCTCCACAAGCTGCTGGAAACCAGACCATCCATGCCAAGCCCAGAGTTGGAGATCCCCACAACGTCTCTAGCCAGTGGCACAACTACCACCACCACGGTTACAACGCAGTCTGTGTCGACTATTGCCAGCCCTGCGGCTACCATGTCCACTTGGAGCACAGCACGGTCGGGACAGCAAGTTGCTGTCGTGCTGCCCGAGCAGCGCCATCCTCAGATGGACAGCTGGCAGCAGGAGAAAGAACACAGCAAACCTAACAGGGAGAAGGCTGGCCCACACAAGCCCATGCTCATGGGAAAGAACTCCTTCTCAGAGGAGCAGAACGTTTCTGTAGACAGCACAAGTTGTGACGGCATGTCGAAAAACGTGTCGAAAACGGGGAAGACCGTTGCCGGACACACAGCGAGCAAAGGGAAAGGACTTCAAATGACAGCGCCGAACAGTAGACAACATGGTGAAATGTCGGGGGCCCTGAGGCCGCCCAACTGTCCAAACGTGAGCCCAACAGGTCTGGTTCCATCCGCCAAGGGAGTGGAGCCGACTGTTCAAAGCTTGAATCAAGGCAATACAGCAACTCCGGTCGGTGAGGATGAATTGACAGATGCTGCATTAGAGACGCCATTGCTACGACAGCTGCTTAGTACTGACAAGCGAGGTGAGAATGACTCCGGACTGAGCCCTGAGGAGAGAGAAAGACAGCGGAAGGAAATACTTCTTGAGAAAATGCTCAAAGATGATGACTCTCCGAAGACCGGGGCTACCCTACCTGGTCAGCAAGCCACCGTCAGGATGGCTGACAGCACAAGCACAAACGAAGATCTAGAGAAGAAGGAGAAACAAGAGCAAGTCAATAAAATCTTACAGAATCTCCTAGCTGCTACCGGCAGTGCCCCACTAGACACCATGCCAAGCAACGTAGCGGATTGGGACGACGAAGCTCTTCTCGATCTTATAAAACAGGAGGGCGACAGCCTACTGAACAGTATACAGGGTGGTGGTACGGGTAGAGGTGCGGGTACGGATGTCACGTCGACGCAAGACACCATGCAGTTCCACACGGCTGGTGGAAACGTCGGGCATGTGTCCATCATGCCGTCTTCGTTCCCTCAAGCCGCTCTCCCAATCACCGCCACCGCGGGCGCCAACTTAAACCTCGGCATACTCGGCGCCTCCAACACCCCCCAAAGACTCAACCCTGACCCGCCAGGTTCGAAAGGACTCAACAACATGGGCGCTCCGGCAAGCGCGGGAAGTCTACAGAACAGCGAACAGGTCATCGCCGAGTTGGAGAGCCTTCTCGGTCTCCAAGGAAACAACAGTCTTCTTGGGACGCAGCAAAATCCGGGAGTGAATCGCTTTAACCAAATGGGCAGTTCCGTCATGGGGTGGTCCGAGCCTCCGCAAGGCGGCGACCTCGTCGCCCAGCTAGAAAGCGTACTGAAGAGCGACAGTTCTATTCTGTGTGAAATCGATCAGCTGCTTGGTATCGCGCCATCGGGCGGCGGTGTCCCAATGACACCCGGGACAGAAAGCGGAGACTTCTCCATGTTGGATGGCGGAATGGACGGTTTGCAGTCCTTCCCACAGTTGGGTCCAGGTAGTGACATGGGTGTCGGCCAGCCTGTCGTTGGACCAGGGATGGTCGGTCAGGACCAGGATCCCACCCAGATCCCCCTGTCTCCTGTCAGAGGCCTGCCACCCAAGCAAATGCCAAACATGGGCATGGTGAGTTTGTTGGATTTTGTTTGAACCTTAATTCTTTATTTATGAGACTGAAGCTCAAATTGAGGTCATGAAGAAGAGGTATGGGTCAGACAATCATAATTAATGCTTATTACTCTTGGTTCCTCTATTTCATTGGATTCATGGTTAGTAACACTCCACTCAGACAAGAATGTTTTTGCATTTCACTCCATACCACAGGGAGTGAAATATATTGTTTTTCCTGATCAGGTCACTCACGTTCTTTTTCTCCTGTGATTTTGTCAATTAGATTTAACTATTTCTAGTCTTAGCATGAATTTACAAGGAGGATGTTTAAGCTTGGTACTTACTAGCAGGGCACTTCAAGAATGTTGATGCTTCTTTCTAAATTGGTGGAGGTTTTTGCTCAGAAAGTGTTTTTTTCTTGTAGTCTAATTTAAGTTGATTATGCCATAATTCATCCTTACTTTATACAGCAGCCAAACAGAAGTCTGACCCAGGGCCAACCCAAGGTACCCAACACAACCTCATTCCCTGCTGGTGCCAGTCGACCCAGCATGCCACAGCAGCAGGCAATGGCGATGGCCAGGAACCAGGTAATGGTGAGAGACAATAATACATTGTAACTTGTCAGTGTCACAAAATTATGCCTTAAAATGTCATAATCTCGTAATTTATCACAGAATGATGCAATTTTTTTTTCATATCTTGTATAAGATTCTGTGTCGTACTGGGATGTACAAAATCTGTATTAGGAAAAAGATGTTGTGTTTCCTGTTTCCCAACTGACCCTAGAAAAAACTGCCAACTGTGGATAGACTTTAATGGACATAAATTTTTTGAGCTGATCAACCTTTTCTAGCTCCATGATCTGACACCTGAGTGATGAAATGTTTTCCAACATTGCTATTGAAAATAATATATTATTAAGTTTCCTCATGCAAGTTTTCTTTGTTAAACTGTATTATATAAGTTGAATTACTAGAGATTGCCAAAGTCTGAAAAAAAGAAAAAGATCATCCCTACCTATACCGATCCCTAATTTTTTCAGGACTGAAACAGAAAACACTTTTTCCTAGGCCTTAAAAATGAGTATCTGAACTGACATCCACCTTTTTCTTTTCTTTTTTGCAGAGCAACAGTCGTCCAATGATGCCTCACACGCAGCAGCAGCTGTACAACATGCTGCAGAGGAGACAGTCACAGCTGCTGCTGCAGCAGAGACAGCTGCAGGCCCGGCTGGCCGCAGCAGGCGGGAACTATCGCCTCCCCAACCTCAGTAACGAACAGCGCCTGCAGTTACAGAGGATCCAGTTACAGAGGAGGCAGGCACTGGCACAAGTACAGGCTCAGGCACAGGTCTGTACATGTACAATGTACACTTAAGTCTTGCATTTTGTAGATAAAAAGTTATTTACGTTATCATTATAGTAATTAATATTTGATTCACCAACTACAAAAGCATAGTGAGGGGTTTCTGTATCTGTGTTGACAGCCACTAAGTCTTGAAGAGTATGGTGTAAGGCCTAGGAAAAAAAATGTTGATGTGTGTTTCATGTTGCCTGACCAAACCTAGAAAAAAACTGCAGACCACACCAGCTTAAATGTTGGTATGTGAAACTGAATAGAGAAGGAATAATGAATTTATGTAGAAGACTGAAATTAGAAAATATGGAAGACAACATGCACCAATTCAAGGTGTTGGTTCTTGGATTTAAAAAAAATATGCTTAACTGAAAAACATGTACAAAACAAATAAAAAGCTGGAGGACCAGGTTGATACTTTTGCCCACTTAGTATTTCTGATGATGATGATGATGAGTATTTCTGAGTTAGTACAGTCTATTTTGCTCCTTGTCCTTTGTGTTTATGATTACACTTGATATGCTTTTATCCAAAAACCAAGAAATCCACTCTGCTTCATACTAGCCTACATTGTAAATAGAAATGAGAAAATAATTGCATCTAATGCGTATCTGATGGATGAAATTTCTATTGAATTTCTTCATTTTCCAGGGAATGGCATCCAATTCGTCAGCGGCTTCACACATGGCCGGTCGTCCCAACAACCCCCTGAACTTCCCCACCGGTGGGGGCGGAGTCAACTTTCCCCAGGGGGGTGGGGCAGGCATGAACATGGCCCAGCCTGGCAACGCCATCAATGTGCAACAGGCAGGGGGGGTTAACATCCCCCAGGGTGGGGGTATCAACCGTCCCCAGGGTGCAAATACTGCCCTGAACTTCCCCCAGGGTGTTAATAGCAGCATGAACCATCCCCAGGGTGGTAGTGGTGGTATTAACCTCCCCCAGGGGGTAAACGCAGGCATTAACCACTCGCAGGGCGTTAATAACAGCATTAACCACCCGCAGGGTGTCCAGAGCAACATGAGCTCACAGAGCTCAGTCTTCCCATCACAACAAGGTGGCAACATCAACCAAGGTGAGATTTTTACTTCTGTGTATGGAAGTTGTGTTTTGGGTGGATAAATTTGTGTGGGTTTGTGTGTCTGCTTGTCTAGAGTATACATGTATGTAGGTTTGCAATGTGTGGATGGGGGAAAATCAACAGGCAGAATGACAAGAGGGTGAAAAAGGGGAGACATTGGAAATGGTTCAGACTGGAAGCCAAGATTACATGAGTCTGAAATCTTTTTCTGTGTATTGTAAAATATGCCAGTTTTGCAATATTGCATTTGAAATAAACCTTAAAATCATGTAACATGAAGTTTTAAAGATACGGTGCCATTGCCGATGTAGAATATGTATTGTACAGTGACCAGTTTTTTATGATATATGGAATCCGATGCTTTTGTTTCCTTCTGTTTGATTTTTTGTGACTTTTTTTGTGATTTCTTGTTGATGTAGGTTTTCAAGCGAGAGCGGCCATGTCAGGGCAGCCCCCTCAGCAGCTGCGTGCCCGCATGGTACGGCCCGCAAACCTGTCAATCAACCAGCAGATGATGGGTTCCAACATCCGGGGTCAGAACGGGGGAGGCATGATGTCGCCCAACGCCATGACATCATTGGTCAGCATGACCCCTGGTCCCATCGTGTCGCCCAATCAGGTGGCTCCGCCCAACCAAATCTCGCCGTCGGCTCAACTGATGCCGCCCAAAACGATGTCAATGCAGTCGACCAATCCGATGCCGGGAAACCAAATGGGGCCGCCCTTGATGTCGCCCAACCAGATGACCCCAAGGTCAAGGACACCATCCAGCCCGGGGATGACATCACCCAACCTGATGACATCACCGAACCAGATGGTGCCACCCAATCAGATGGCAGGAAATCCTGTGACATCACAGGGGGGAATGGTTTCTTCTATGACACCTCGGATGCCTTATCGACAGGTAGTTTAGCTGTTATTTCTCTTTTTCGGATTACTTTAGATTTTAATCCTAAAGTTACCCAGATACCCAGACCCCCATGAGCTCAGCGCTACCTCTTCAGGGCTAGTAGCCTTTTTGACCGCCAAGCCAGGCCCCAATGACTGCACGCCGCGGGTAGCTTTTTGTAGACAGTATAGTTTCCTTGCTCACAAGCGTCGTGCGTAATAGAAGACTTGGCGTAATACAAGAAGTCAGCGGATACAGGGAAACCAGCTGGAGATAGGTCCGTGGAATAGCTCGCCTGTGCTTAGTAAAGGCCAGGGTAGGAAGATCACCCCCAAGCCGACCAAAGGTTTGGTACCCAGGCTATCCTAAAGTAGCTGTTTGGCTACCATTTCTGTTGGTTATAGGGTTTTGTACTGTGGTAGGGATGTTGAGTCATTCATAATTTGATACGGAAGAACAGTGACTTTGTCATGTACAATGTACATTGTGCTTAGATTTCAGTATGCAATGAAGGGCATTAAAGTTGACATACAAGAATCTGAAGCAGCCTCCTGTATAACCATCAAAACAAGAGGCTTTTTCATAAAATTTCTTTCTGACATGAAACATTTGAAAGTAGAGTATGAAGATATCAAGAATAGGATGACAACAAACATGCAAATAATATCACTTAAGGCTTTAGGTTGTTTGTTGTTGAGATTTCCAGTTTACTGCAGTGTATTTTCTTGTTAAAAAACAGATGGGCCCTACGGGGAGTTCCATGATGAAACAGCATCCATCCAACATGCACACCATCCAGCAAGGTATTTTTGTACTGTATTTTGTATTTATTAGAAATGAGATTATAGTGTTTCAGACAGTCAAGGTTTCACAATTTTGCCCCCAGAACTACTACGATTTGCACTTGAAAGATGTTTCATTTGTCAAACAAATTTCAGATGACAGTAAATTCAGGCTTGGTGAAAGACTAATTTTTTTTACATGTAAATTGTCCATGTAGGGAGTGGAATATGAATGAGATGTATTTTCTTCCAACCTTGCACCACAGGTGGATTTTCAGGCCCACATCAGTCCCAGATGGGCGGCCCGGTATCCCAGAATGCCTTGCCGGTACCCAGGATGCAGCAGCGTTCTGCGATGGGACAGCCCCGGATGGGTCAGACAGCCATGCCCGGGCTGGCACAGCTGTCCCCCAGGCGCGCTCAGGTTGCACAGGGGGTGGCCTTCTCTGTGCAAGATAGGAACCAGGACTTTCCACTGGTAAGAGAGAGGCCAGTATAGAAGATTACCTGTGTGTAAAAATTTTCAGTTCAGTTTTTATTCGCACTTTAAAATAAAATGTAACAATACAGATACAAGAAAATATAAATGAAATGTAACAGTGCAGGGAGGCCGGAAGCATAAAATGCTTATGAGGAGGCCTCCCTTCATAACGTGATTAACAATTCAAATAATTCGGATGAATAAGAAATAACTTAGGTAACGGGTAAATGAAACAAAACAATAAAATACAATACGATACAATACTAATTTGTAACTACAAATGTATTTACAAAGAAAAAACAATTCTTCTTTTAACTACCCAAAACCTACAAGTTTTGGAAAAGTTAGGACATTTCGTCTTCCATCATACAAAAACCCTTCAGACATACATTTGGTTTTAGACATAGTTTCAGACAATTACTTTTCATTATGTAGATTTTTAAGTTATTCAGTACTCTGTTTCAGTGTTCTTTTATCCTTGTTATTTGCAATTAGCCTTCAAGCATGAATTTGCAATAAACTTATCCTAATTATGCATTATTTTTGTATATATGCATAATTTTTTTATGTTACGTTTTTTTACAGTTTTTTTTTAATCACAAAGTTTTCTCACATATATTTAAAGGCATACAATGCAGTTTCAGGGCAACAAAACAAAAATTATTTTGGATAAGAAAATATGTCTGATATTGACATTTACTGGGGTCATTTCTTACCACAAGATTTAAGCTAATGCTTGAATTTTTTTTTTTCTCTTATTCCAGAATAACCAGATGAATCAGGGGAATGCTGGTGGAATGGCACAGTCTCCTTTCAACCAGCTCTTGTCCCCAACATCCTCTGGTCCCGGACAGCTCTTGTCCCCGACGTCCTCTGGTCAGCTCTTGTCCCCAGTGTCCACTGGTCCTGGTCAGCTCTTGTCCCCGGTATCTTCTGGTCCTGGTCAGCTCTTGTCCCCAGTGTCTTCAGTACCCCCCAGACCCAACTTTATGCCATCTGCTGTTACATCAAGCAGCAGCCAGATGCAGTCATATGCTGGTAAGTCATGACTCATACATACAGCAATTGGTTTTCATTACAGCATTCAAGCAAGTTCTCATTAAAGGTCCATGTTCAGAGTTAAAACTTTTGATCCAACACAAGAGAATTGGTCTCACCTAGAGCCATTGACACTTGTCACCAGATACATGTACCTTTTCATTCATTCATCCATTCACTCATTCATTCATTTATCTTAAGATAAAACACATCAGGGCTCGAAATCATTTTTGGGAAAAGGTGTACAGGTGCACTCACAAAAACATTTTTTGGAAGACAAAAACAAAATATGTTTCATTGCTAAAGAAAAGTACTTAGTCTAAATGATTTTATTATTTTTCTGACACATACAAATTGTAGTTGTTAAGAATATGCTGTACATTACTACATTTAACATCTTTACATTGTGTAAACCTACAAAAATATTTGGGTGCACTAGACAGGTGCACCCACAAAAAAAAATGGTGCACAGCTCCCAATGTGGGTGCACTAAGGTGCACATGCACATAGTATTTTGAGCCCTGCACATATTTTGTACATGTAACTCCTCTTGTCTGGACCAATCAGGTGGCAGAGCGGGACTGTCCCTCCCGACCAGTGCAGGACTGATGAGTCCCCTGGGGGGACCAGCCAAGAGCCAGTTTGGGGCGGAAGCCCTCAGGGACTCGGGCGGGGCCCTGGGCCCGACGTCTGATTCAGGTAGCTCTCTTGGTGAATCAGGATGCTCACAAAGTGACTTGAAGGTATGCATGTGGTGATCTGGACCATGATTCGCTAATCTCTCCCGCTCCGATTGCACCCTTTTGATGATACTTGTTTAGTCATGAAATGGTTAATGTTTAAAGAGTTGGACTCGGAACCAATAGGTCCCAGGTTCGATACCATGCCCTGACGTTGTGCCTTTGGAAGACTTAAGGCACTTTGCACTACCTTCCTTTCGCTGACAGTGCATGGAGTGAGGCCCATTGAGCCTCTTAGGCTAATCTGTCTAATAAAAGTATTTAATAGACTAAGTAAATGTGTGCAAAAATCACACTATGGATTAGGTGCGCCAGTGTGCCAACATCTGCACATTTGCCACCAAGAGCCGTAAGAAAAAAACTTAGTTATGAAATACTTCAGTCAGCCAACTTTTCATTTTGGTCATGAGGTCTAAAAATGTATGACAAGTCGGCAGGGACCTGATTTTATAGCAGGAGGCATTCACAGTATTTTTACTTCAGAATCAGACTCAATAGCAATAGAAGAAAACTGATAAATTCTTCTAGTATCATCAGAAGGGTGCATTCTGGCCAACAGTCAATTGTTGCATGCTCATTTTTGTCTCAGGCACTTCTGAAACACTACTGCTGCGGGTATGTGTCCATGCATGACCAGGCACTTGTCCGTAGTAGTAGTGGTGTCAGTTGTCCTGATAATTTCATGTATCAGTTTCAGTGTTATTGGACTGTTGGGTTGTTGCCCCCCTCCCCTCGCATGATTTTCTGTGAATCATACTCTAATGATGGTGTACTTGTGGACATGAGTGAGGTTTTTTGCTTTCTCTGTTTATACAATTTTATGTTGTTTTGTGCCACTTCTCTCAACAAATGTAACACCTCAAGAGAGAGAGAAAAAAATATGAGGGATCTTGGAATCATTCAATCATACCAAAAGAGAACAATAAGTCACGTGACAAGAGAACTCCAGGACAAAATTTGACTTTAGCGGGTTGATGTCAGGAGACAGAGTGTGTCTCAAAAGCTCCCCAGTGTAGCAAACTCTTTTTGCTTTGTGCATTGTGGTGGGGTCGTGTGGCGCAGCGGTAGCACGTTCGGCTCAGGACCTAGAGGTCCTGGGTTCGATCCCCACCCATGTCACCGATCTTGAGCCCTTAGGAAAGGCACTTTACACAGCTTTCCTCTTTCACTCAGGTGTAAATGAGTACTACCTAGCTTCGGTTAGGGATGTCCCGCGGATAGGATGTTAAATGAAGGTCCCGTGTTTGGGGAGAGCCACACCCCACACATGTTAAAGAACCCACCACACCTTTCAAAAAAGAGAAGGGGCATGCCCCAGTGTGCGATGGTACAAATTCTACAGTCTGGAGTCTTGCCAAGAATTGGCATGCCAGAATGATCCGTATGATGATCGTGGGCATTAAAGGAAAGACAATTATTTGTCAAAAGTAGGATTTTTGTGTATTGTTACAATTATTTGTCAAAAGAAAGTAGGATTGCATTCCTTCTTCAAAATGCCTCTCTCTCTGATGTCTTACAACTTGTTCTCATGTATTGTTACAGTAACTGTACACGTCTTTTCTATGTTCTTGGTGTGAAATATTCTGGACCTATTGCATCATGAAGGGGACATTATTGTTCCCTTTGCTATGGAAAGTTCTGGTGTATTTTTGTCTCCAATGAGTGACATTGACCTCTAGTGCTCATGAGTTCTGGATCCTTGTGTATTTAGGAGGTGGTAAGAAGCAGTAGTGGTGGAAATGGAGGCAACGATGCAATGAAGGTATGGAATTTTTCATTACTTCACACAATAATTATGTTTTCCATGTAAATCCCCTGTCGTATGTACGTAGTCTCCAAAATACTAGCAGAACTCCCCCCAACCATGCTTAGGAATGCATGTAGCTTGGGAGCTAAGTTGGCTGTGGGTGGATGGTGTCTTTATTCTTTATTTCAGTCATCCATGGCCCATATAAAAGAAAACATATGTCAAATAGAACTAGAAAGGTAACATTTGCAAAGCAAATGCATAATGTTTACCTTCGCATATGTTCTGCTCTGTTAATTCTTACTCAAATACATTCATATATATGGTCATACAGGAGTATAAATCCCTCCTACTATAAAATTGCAACATGGTGTAACCCAACACCAGTTACCATGGTGAGAGACGTCAACAAATTAGGTCATTGGCCAGGTCAGAGGTCAGTGTTTGGAACGGAAGAAGAAACGTAGCCAAAACAATATGTTTTCCTTTGGTAAACATATTAAATATAATACGCATTACATACGCATAGTGGTGCATACCGGTTCACTGGACTTGGATCCGGACTTGTAAAAATGTTTAGGTTCAAGTCCAAAAAAACCTAAAAGTCAAGAACCGAGTCCGGACTTATCACCATAAAAGACCATTTCACATACTCCTTTTCTTTTTAAACCACCTAAAACCTTCCGTAGATTCCAAAATCTTTGCTGCAAAATGAAGAAAACATTGCCATCGGGCATCGTCAAGTACCAGCCTCCATTTTATATGGCCAAAGTTTCACCCAGACAACATTGCAAGGTTGCCAACATGCAATTTTGTATATGCCATGGGTTTAGGTCCGGACTTAAGTCCGGACCTGAACCTAAACCTCTGGACTTGAATCCGGACCTGAACCTGAAATTGGGTTTAGGTATGCATCACTACATACGCATGTAATAATAACAATATAAAAATATGAGTACAGACAGACACAGATGTTGCAGAAGAATCTGTTGCAGAAGGTTGGATTTGAGAACAGATTGGATGAACTTTATGATGATAACAAATTATGAATAATCTTTGCTGTTCTTTTCACAGCAGCAAACCAGCTCTTCGGACAGCGAGAAAGAGAACAGCTTACTGCTGAAACTACTAATGGATTAGCTGTCTGATCTATGGAACAGCACCTAATCCTCTTCATGTGCATTTTATCAACTCTACACCCACATAATGCACAGAATACAAAATATTGCCGCTAGCAATATGTATTAATTAATTGACTAGTTGAATAGTGTCGACATAATTGTTGTAAAGGAAAGAAGTTGAACATACATGCTCTAACTCTTTGTGTAATTATTTTTAATTTCTGATATTGTTTAACAAACTTAAAAGTTAAAAGATGCTGCAGAAAGTTACAAGAGACTAGTGACTTAGGGTCTAACCCTATTGTATTATACAGGCTTAAAAACTACAACTTTCACAGTACAATAATTATTTCCATGTAGATGGAGTGGTGATACTAAAACTTAAAGCATCCATTCAATGTAAAAGACGCACATGTAAAATGTACAGGTACATGTAGGAATGACCTACAGGAAGTGATAGCTTGACCTACAGGAAGTAAAATGAACAAGATGACCTACAGGAACTAAACCTCGGAAGTGAAAATGACTTTATGAAAGACTTGCTTGCTTTGAAACGAAATTGTTAAGTGTGGTTAATTGGAAACTGATGGAAGGAATCAATGTTGGGATAACGAGTCATTCCAACGTTTGATTATGGAAAATGCCTTGTACAAGAATACATTCACTAACTATTATATCAAAACATAATACAGTAATAGCAACGTTGACTAAAGTATAAGCACAATTTACAGATATGACACAGGAAGATTTTAAAAGAAACTTGAATATCATCAACTAAAGGTATTATATGGCAGAACACAGATTTTTTAGCAGGGTCCCCAATTTATGTTTCTTTGTTTTCTAAATTCTAAAACTTTGAGGCCTGCTCTAGATTGGTCTAGTAGAAGGTAACTCAATTATCCTGACATCAAGACTCTTCATTTTAGAATTTCAATGGACTTAACTAAAATGTCAAAACTTATAACATACATATTAGACGAGACCATGAAATCTCGTAGGCTGGGGCCAAATACAAATTTAATGATAACTTCCAAAATAAAATGGTACCAGCTGTAGTAAAAAGTAATCTCTATTTCTATGAAAACATACTATAGAGGTCAATCTCATATAAAACCAA
>NW_017804120.1:142096-165315 GCF_001625305.1 Branchiostoma belcheri
GTTTGTATATATCTGTATGTATATCTCTAGTAATTGTTGGAAAGTGTAGTTTAAACAAGATTTTGTTGACGGTATGAGAAAGAAAAACGTAGAAGGACTTCAGATTGTTCATGGTTAGGAATTGGTTATACAATTCAAAATGCCATTTCCCTTGTAGAATCATAATATGTACTTGTTATTTTGAAACTAAGATACTTTGTTGTACAATGCACTTATTAATAAGCTACTGATATCTGTTTCAAATTGCCTTCATAGGAAATGATGTTACCGCTACATATCAATTTTTCATATACAGATCAATTTCATGTTTGACAAATAACACAATTGTAGCACCTTTGCTGTAAAGTCTACTTTAGTCTTGCATATCAGGCTTCTGATTTACTTTAACGTTGAAAACACTGCCAAGTGATGTTTGCAAAATTTTCCTTTCATATCTTGTTCTTGTGTAAGTCATCACAACTTTATCTGCAGTAACTGTTGATGGTGACAGAAAGAATATGGTGGGGTCTTGATGATTATGTATATGCGTGTGTTGAGGTGTAGGCTTACATGCATTGTACATGTACAACTATTGTGTGAGGGCTGTTCAAATGAATCTGTATGATACTGTAAAACGTTCAGCACTCTTTCTTTGCTCTCTCAACCCACTCATCTATGTAATTGCGTCCTATCTCGCAACAAGGGTTACCTCCAATATGACGAGTTAAGGAAGACAAAAGCTATTTCTGCCCAAAGATGACACAACAACACAAGTAAACAAGGAAGGAAAACAAGTGCGTTGTTACAAGACTTTCTGGCCAATAGTGGTCCTTGTATTTCTTCGCAGACTTTACTGATCACTTTGCATGCTTTTGTTTGCGGTACGAAGATGAGTTTCCAACTGTTTTAAACAGTTTTATACCAGTACGTGTACACGTGGTTCGAGTAAGCTGCCTTGCGGTACACAGTGCCATCTGAAACCACTGTTTATATATCAGCAGCAAAGCCGTTTAATTCTTTAGGTCGAGGAAAAACCCTACTTAATGACATCTAGGTATGATTTATAAGAGAAAAAGTGCTAAATTATATTTGAGATGACTAAATTTGAATTAAAAATTGTAAATTAAAGTATTTCAAATTCATAATCTGAACTGCACTCGACTACTCATGAACCACGTCTAAAAATGTTATGTTACGATCTTTTATATAACTTTTTCGTTATAACTTACTGCGTACAGTAATATTCTTCTCAATGCTATTCACAACCTATGTTAAATGTAAGCTTTGTATTATTTCTTTCTCCAAAATATATATACCAAATATAGGTTGACTTGGATCATTTAAACATGTATAAATTGTAAAGGATGGGAGAAAAAATGACTTCAGAGTGGATTGTCAAAATGACAGACTGTAATAAATGTTTGTGGGCAACAAGATTTCGTATTCTGTCGTTTGGTTTTATTGTATAGAGTACATGTAGATATGGTTTTCGACGTCATGTTAATCTTGGAGATTTAAACCTCTTTTAAGTGTACACAGAGTTAACAACAAAATTATCCATACTCCAAAATTATTCATATCTCTACCTGAAATGTAGTAGACTGAAATTTCAACCATTTTAAAATCTATGGTATTTTTAATTTCGTAGCTCAAAACGGTTACCAATAGTTTAAAGAATAAAGCCACCTTTGACATTCATAATTATAATAAAATCTAAGAAAAGTTATGAGGGGTATGCATAATAATGTTAGCTATACGTGTGCATTATTGCCTTGAAGTTCGCCGCCATATTGGTGGTAGGGTGTCGGTGGCCGGAACCAAGATGGCGAACGGAACGCATAAGCACAGTGAAATTACAGTATACTAGTATACTTTTAACAACTTTACCCATACAAACATACCAAACATCACAACGACACACCCACCGGTTTTTTAGTTATCCTCCTTCAAAAACTTTGCAACAAATACCTCTGCAGTTTCAGAACAAGTTGCTAGGGAGACCGAAATCTTATCATTTTGAGGACTCATCAAGACCTACCCACCTACCAAATATCAAGACAATCCATGTAAGCCTTCTCGAGTTATCTGCAGTTACAGAGTGACACACACACAGACTGGCACACACACATGTACATGAACGCTACCGAAAACATAACCTTCGAAAATATACACATCGCATCAACTCAAAGTTACGTGCCTGCAAGCACGTCGCGTATGTTTTTTGTTCGGTATATAGAGGATTAGTGGAATTGGATAAGGTTTAACTCGCCGCAGAATTGTGTACTACTCAGTCTGACATTACACTTCGGGCACCAGTTCTCAGTCAAGTGCACTTCGGGGATTAGCTGAAACCCACGGGTAGTTGTCTGAAGTGGACATTGATACAGTTCCTCAGGAAAGAACGGATATGTCGCGTGTTCTTAAAACACTAGTGCTGGTGCTCCTTTTTCTTTCCTGAACGGCGAATGGTATCAAAGGTAGATAAGATGTCGATGTCCTAGTTCTTAAGGACAGCAGCCCAAGTATAAGTGGGGTGAATAACCTTAGTAAGGCCATGTTGATTTGATTTTATGGATGGCATCCAAATTTTTATCCGTACTTTACTGTACCGTAATTCGTACAAAGCAGCTGCAATGCAAAATGAGCTAATACATGCCGTAATTATATAAAATTATGTATATAAAAGGAATACAATTGAAAAAAAATATCGGGAAAGGATACTAATGTCGTAAATGCCAAAACTAATTCTAAGAGAAAGGGAAAAAATGTGAAGAAATGCAAATGAAGAGTCTATTATTCGCCATACCTGTACGTCAACCTTTATGATCACGTAGATGTCATAATAAAGGCAACTTTCTTTCGTTTCGTATCAGGTTTGATTATACATTGTGTATGATAGTACATTTTCAGGGACTGCTGTATTTCATTGCCAATTTGTATGTCGTCATAGTCCGATGAGGCTTATGTTCTTTCACGAAGAGGCTAAGAAAAAAAAGCGGAATAAGACGACTTAGTAAACGTTGCCGTTTGGGTCAGTAAATATTACATGACTCAGCAGCTAAAGTGTGTAATTTATCATCGCCTTTGACACCTCAACTACTTTGTTGACAAGTTTGCGCGAGACCCTTGTACTTGACCCTGACACTCATTTGTTGTACACACTATCGTACTGTAGGTACTAGTATTCTATCCATACATTCTTCTTTATGCCTATTTGAGTCTCTCTCTCCCCCTCTCCTCTCTTTCTCCCTCTCTCTCCCTCTGTCTTTCTATCCCTGTCTTTCTATCTCTCTGTCTTTCTATCTCTCTGTCTGTATGTATCTGTATAGCCAGTATAACCGGCCTTCGGCGTTACACACCAGCTTCGCAGGTACGGCGGCAGCTGGCTATTTTACATGGAACAACACCTAACTGAAACGTCTGACGTTTTCAAAATCATATCCAGTTGCTTGAGTAACTGTTTTTTTTTTGGCACAACAACACCTAACCTTTGAGCAACTAACTCTTAACATTGTTCAAAGCTATCTAATGATAAGTCATCTACTGTACTTGGTTGCAGTGAGTTCCACTCTGCGGCAGTGCCTTAACATATGAAATTTGGGCTCAAATTCAAATGCCATACATTTATGTCCAGGATTCAGTCGCGTTACTTGCTGTTGACAAAACTAGATTAGATTTGACACAATCGCAACGTTAACCAGCAGCTGGCATTTGGTTTCATTGGTTTAGGATTAGGGTCGATTTGTCCAAGCATACAAAACTATTATCTGGGTTGTTTGTAGAGGATAAAGATTACAGGGTTGTGTTTGTAAGCTGGGATTTGGGTTCAATGGTAGGATTAAGGTTTTAGGATTTTACGTCCTGCATTGATGTCTTTTTACGTACCGACACAATCTTATCCTTCATTCAATACTTTAGAAAATAGCTGATATAACTGCTACATACTCAGATAATTTGTCACGAAACCATTTTTTCTGCATTTAGTGGTTCAAGTATTTGTTCTATGCCGTCTTGTCTAATCCAGTGTACATTACTTCCCTTTTGTGAAGAACAACAGGTTCTCAGAAGGTGTTAACCCACCAGGAGCAAAAGTCTTCGCAAGTGGTTCAAGTATGCTGCCTTGAGGGACACAGTGCCACCTGTAGCCAATGTTTATATATGCAACTAACCTCTACCAGGCTTCGGGAGGCGGCTGGAAAGAGTAGAAATTGCCTAGGGAGTTGGTCCGCTAGAGAGTACATTTTGTCACAATTTCTGCTCCGTCCAGCCGCCTCCCGAAGCCTGGTAGAGGCTAATATACAACGCAACTGCTCGGAAATTACGCCCCTACGCTGTAACACTGGCGCCGTCAGCCCTCTTCTGTTGACACGCTCCACCAGCTCTGGAAGAGGCCGCACGAGTGGCACCAGCCTTTTCACGGGACCTCACGAGAGCTGCGCGCTTTTCACCCCAACACGGATCTTACCTCTTCACTCAAGTGACGCTGCAATCAAGTAATATATTTTTTCCGCCCTAACAGGCATTAGCAAAAACTACGAGGGAAAAAGAAACTTTCATCCCAGTGGAATAAGTATAAACACGCGGCTGGTTTTGAAAGAAGACTACCATCTTGGACACTTGCGAACG
The DNA here is from genome assembly GCF_001625305.1 of Branchiostoma belcheri. Classification (NCBI taxonomy): domain Eukaryota; kingdom Metazoa; phylum Chordata; class Leptocardii; order Amphioxiformes; family Branchiostomatidae; genus Branchiostoma; species Branchiostoma belcheri. The sequence goes on from NW_017804120.1 coordinate 146,702, forward strand.
TTGGGAGAGTTTGACAGTTTTCTGGGGGAGGAAGCTGGTGGAAAAACTGGGTTTACGGTTGTTGGAATCGAACCCTGGACTTTTGGCATCCGCCATGGATGGAAAAGAGAAGTACAAGGTGGTCCGGAGATACTGTTCGGTCGGCTCTATCACGAAGCTACTGCTCTGTTTTACGTTTTTGGTGATTTCAAGAAGAGGTGAGTAGGTTCAACTCGTTAAAAATTAAAAAAAATAGACTTTTACACAACCAAGTGTTTTATTCAACCGACGTTTCGCTGACCGTCTGTCACCTTCCTCAGGGCAATTTTGAGTCAGAATTGCCCTGAGGAAGGTTACAGATAAAACACTTGGTTGTGTAGAAGAGAGTCTTTTTACTCATTGACTTACCAACCTGCTGAAACTATTCACGGAGGTTCAACTCGTTAGAGTTTAACATGAAATGAAATAAGAGAGACATGCGTCATGCTAGTCAACATACATGGTCTAAACATAACGGGAGCTGTGTACAATCTATTTTGATTTATAGGCAGTAATGCAAAAAGAAAAGTAAAGTAGAAAAATATATCTGCATGTTTTCATAAATTGAAGCGGCTTAAGTTATCGTGTTGAGCGCACTAAGTTTTCTTAAGTTTTTCAAAGCAACGCGTAAAAGTGTTTGTGCTCCTATATCATCACCATCACGTTAGATTTTCGTATAAACCAACTAGGTTTATAAAGCTTTTCGGATTCATATCGACTAAAAAGTTGATGAAAAGAAATTGCAATGAAAGTATGTCAATTGGCATAAAGACAGGTTGACAGAAGTTTTTTAAATGGCAGCCACGTATTCAATGTGACGTCAAAAAATCGAAACGAATCAAACATGCCGATTTCATACGAGGTAATGTCCGTTATATAGGTTGTATACTTAATGAAAGATTTTGAAATTTGTGTTACGGTTTATTTTTACAGTCTCACTTCATTACACCTACTTTTTCGATTAAGGTTAGAGTCTACTATTATCGGTTTGTAAAATTGTCCGACGTTAGTTTCCTTAGACATATTCTTTCCTTATTCGTAAGAACGTGCATTTGTATGGAAAATACAATAAAATTATATACAATCTTGTAATTTTTCATTTCAATAGCTTTCCTTGAGTGTTGTATTAGCGGCATAGACAAGCAAACGGAGTGAACCACAAGCAAAACCTACATGGTCATGATCGTAGTATTCCGTTGGGCATCGACAAAGATGAAACGAATTCCGAGCAGTACATCAGCCTCATTTGAATAGGATAGAGAAAGCTTGGTAGGAGAAACGGTACAAAATCAACATTCTATCCCACTAAAAACAAAATTTCTGCACACTATCAATTAATAAAAGGCAGTAGAATACTTTACTGAAGATGAAATTGGTGAAGTCTTCAAGTAATTGTTAAATCGTGGACATAAACTGCGACATTGATATCATAATGATAAAAGACCTGAACTCTTGGATTCTGAAACATCACATTTTTGTTGGCAAACGTAGAAACATATAACTCTTCGTAAGACACAAACAGTAAACACCATAGCAATTAATTCACTAACATAACGACTGCAATGATGGTAAAGTCTTGTTATAAGTCTGATAGAATGATTCGTCTGCAGAGACAAACAGCTAGTTTGACTGAGAGATTTTTTGATCGATGGTGTTGATGAATAATCTTGTGTCCTTGTACCTAATGAATGCTGTCTGTTGTTTGGAATTTTGCTACGGGAAGAGTAACAAAACAAGGTTTTTAAGGATTTGTCTTTTTGTTTTACGGGAAGATAGGAAGACTACTGAAAATGCAGTCCGCTTTATGTAAAAAAAAACTCATGTTTACAAAGGACGCCATTTTATTCAGTAAAATGTGAGCATCAAAGTACACAAGTATTGTCATAGTTTTGTCTGCGCTTCTAAGTAAGAATCATTTAAACATTAAAATCTATAACTATACTATATTCACAGTACTGATTGATTTACTTCCAAATCATTTATTGTGTACAAAATGTTTTGTGGCATAGAAGACGGCCATCTCTGAAGTAGGTTGCAACCTGTCCTGTGTCCTTACAAGCATTCTACGACTTTTACCACGAGAAGGGCGTGCTATCCTTTAACCGGGACGGAGGGCGATATCGACTTCCAACAAACTTTGACACTTTGCTGACGTCACATGTGCATAACGACCCTAGAGCATTGGGTCAAATAGCTGAACAATGCTGATTGAGTCCCATAGTTTTGCTGGGGAAGAGTTTAATTTTTCCAGATTAGGGCGTCATTTGTTCACTCTTTGGAGTGGTGTACAGAGTTCGTCCTTTGCTGGTACTCTCAATGGCTTTCATGACTCATCGACTGGTCCTCAGCCGGAATGTTGTTTATGTGTTGCCATGGCAACGGCAACACACTGGGCCATGGTGGAGTCAGCCTCAATGGTGCTTTCTGTCATTCTTATTAATTTACTGTTCTGATTTATGTATATTTTTGTGTGCGTGTATGGCTTTTTGCGGCAACATAAAAGTTTTGAAGTTAGAAACGTGGCACACAACATATGAAAAATATTGTGAAGGCAGGCCTAGGCGCCTAGGTCTAAAAACATATACGACTTAAATACAGTTTGATCTTTGCTTACTTTATTTCTTTATTTCAGGCATAACTCGCCCATATACAACATACATATAAAATACACACACAATTACATCAGTAAAAGAATAATATGACTATATGTACAGACGGGCCCAGTTATTGCAAAAGAATCTGCTACGGAATATCACCTCAGATTTGAGAACAGATTGGATAATGTTGTTTGATGACTTGTACAGACGGGATATAAATGAGTAACATTGTTTACGCCATGCAGCATCAAATGTTTCAATCCTATTGTAGACAAACATTTTGCGTCTTCAACTTATAGAATTATGAATATTTATTTTGTCCTTGACCGGTTAAGTTTTGGTCCTTTGAAACTTTTCAATACCCGGTGTCCGGCTTTGGTCTTTGCCTATTTATGAAGACTTAAAACATTTGTGGAAGGATTGACGTAACAGGTGTCTATCACCTCTTCAAGATGTTAACCCTGAGACCAGACTGTAATGTTTGAACCACTTACACAGAAAAGGATCCCTGCTCTTTTCGATAAGTGAGGTGGGGTCTTTAACGTGTCCGAAGTGTGGCCTTAAGGCTTCACGTCCCATCTGAAATAACGTCCCTTACTGAAATAAGGTACCGATTTTCACCTGAGTCGAGTGAGGAAATATGTGCAAAGGTCCTTTCCCAAGGACACAAAAATGGCGCCCTGCCAGGGATTCGAACCCAGGACCTTCGGAATCATTAACTCTAACCACAAGCCTACCTTGCCCCCCTCAGACCCAGTCGTGGCGCTAACAGTGGTGAACCAGAGCCCCCTGATGGACCCCATCAACACGTCATACATCAAGTGTGTCACAGACGAACCGGGAGAGATCGTCACCTTCTCCGCCGTGGACGAGTTCTTGTAAGCTTTTTTTTTTCATGAAAACAGTGGGGTTCGAATAAAAGAAATGTTTATTGCAAATTCGTGCCCGAGGGCTAATTGCAGGAACAGAAGAAACATATGGTATGAAACAGATAATTATTACACATAGAACTACTGATAACTACTAAGAAACTACTAGTAAATACTACTGGGTTTGAGTTCTTTTTTTAATCACTTTAGAATGACATTCAATGAATTTTGTTTCATCAAAAACCATATTAATTTTCTAGCTAGTTTAGTCACTTATATATATGTTGCATTTTATTTATTTGAGTTTAATTTTCAGCTATACGGATTTCAGTCTACATTTCTCAGTTATGTATTTCTCTGTTAACTTTTCTTTTTATATAAATTTTATCAAGCAATCAATCAAGCAATCAATCAAGCAATCAATACCCCTTATTTATACTTTTTTTTATTATGTTGTGATACCCTAGGCCCTCTTGGAAACCAGCATTCAATGTTGAAGGGGCCACGCAGGTGTTTTTTTAAATCTTAAAAGATGAAATAAATAAATAAATGAATATGAATTTTTCTTTGCATCTTTCTTCGACACTGTCCCTCTTCAATTAGTCATAGTTTTAGAAAATGCTTCCGTCCATGAGGTGTCGCCAAAAATAATCAGTCTTGTTATCATGAAAGTTCATCTGTGTTGGTAGTAATCATAGTAAAATGTTGAACTTTATTCCAACACAAGGGTTACAGAGCTGTCAAATTTTCGACGACAACTGTCGCCTTCATCAGGATAATTAATGACCAATCACTTCACAACGTGATCTCGCGAGAGTTACGGTTTACAAACACGTGACCTTATTCACACGAGATTTTACTGATACGTGACGTAAGCAATTAATTATCCTGATGAAGACGACAGTGGTCGTCGAAAATTTAATCGCTCTGTAACCCATGTGTTGGAATAAAGTTCAATGTTTTACTACAATCAGTCTTGTTTTTCTCCTCCTTCCCCAGACTCCCTGAGAACGCCACTACAGACGATATCGCCCCTGAAGAGTGGCCCGGGAAGATGATGATTTTACCGCCGCATCCCGAGGACGGGTACAACCGGCTGGGCACGTACAACTGTGCCTCCTTCACCGCCAGTATCAACACCGTCAAGATGCCTGCTGACGGTACGTGTCGATTTTTATCTTGATTTGATTTATTGAAAGTACAATACACGCGGAACAGAGGCAGCTGTTGCTGGTGTTGTGTTCCGCACATAGAAACGGATACTGGACAGACAATACTCATTTTCACTTGAGTCTAGTGGGAAAGTCGTGTAAAGTGCCTTTCCCAAGATCGGTGGCATGTCAGGACTCGAACCTGGGACCTCTTGATTCCGAGTCGCACACGCTGCCGTTGCGCCACACGACCCACCTTCCACAAGAAGGTTATGTTTTCGGTTATGTCACGGTCAATAGCATAAATCGAGAAGCTGTGGATTAGTGATATTTGGTAGGTAGTTGAGAAGGGGTGTGAAAAGGAAGGTTAAGGTTGAAAATTGTTAACCTGGCGTTTTATTGCGGTACTGCAGCGGGATTTTTATGTACTAGAGTAAAATACAACTGTGCTCCCTTCACGGCCAGCATCAACACTGTCAAGATACGGTACGTTTCAATTTTTGACGACGCCTTAGGGGTGGAGGAGTTTTTACCTTCGACAAGAAGGTTGTGTTTTCGGTTATGTCACGGTGGAGTGGCTGTGGCCTGGGTCTGTATGTAGGTCAATAGCATAACTCAAGCAGTTGTGAAAAGGAAGGTTAAGGTTGAAAATGGTTTACCTTGAGTTTTCCCGCGGTACAGCAGCGGTACAGCAGATTTCATACGTCCCAGAAGTCTGGTATCTCTCATATCTTGTTACAAACGTGTGAAACTTTCTGTACTGTTTTTTTTTCCAGCCACGGTGAGACCGGACGTGTACACCAAGACGTTTAACGCTGGGGAGGAGATCGAGATCAGCATGACAGAGTTTTCTACACCGTCAGGAGCATCGGTGAGTGAGACAGCCCTGTAATGTCACTTTGTTATGAACATAAACAAGTAACTAGAATGGTAACATTTGAAAAGCAAATGCATAACATTTACTTTTACATGTTCTAGCTTACCAAACTAATGCTGTGTTTATTCCTACTCATCAAAAGAATTCATATATAATATATGGTAAGCAGTCCCTCCAACTCTGACCTGCTAGAATGTAACCCAACACCACAGGTTGTCTGCTACAGCACCGGTTACCATGGTGACAGACGTCTGTTGCAGGTCACGGACTTTATTTGTCCGGAGAAGAAGATGAAGAAACTAAATAAAAAAATAAGTTTTCCTTCTGCGAAGCCAAACATGATAAACAGGAAGGAAGAGTTAAATTGTTCTATTACTAACAAAATTGGACTCACCGGGATTTCAATTGACCCACTTAGTCTTCTTTAGTTATCTTACCAAAACCTTTAGGACACGTGACTTTTTGCACGTGTTATGTCATTAGCTTGTTAGAAGTCGATATCGGCCCCCGTTTAGGGGCCGTAATAAACAAATACAGTTCAAGGCATTTTGAACAAAGAGAAACAAACAAATATTGTCGTAGTACTTTAAACATTAAACAAAACATTGCATTAAATGTACTTTAAACATTAAATAAAACATCACATTAAACTTAATACGTTTTTCTTTCTTTTCCAGTTGACTTGGTCCTTCAATGGAGAACCGCTGGTCAACAGTTTCGCCAGTAGTCAGGTCAGTCTGCAATCTGCCACTTCCGCCCAGTCCGGAACCTACCACTGCTACCACGAGGGGTACAAGGAGAAGGGCGCACTCACTAGGGTCATCGTGAGAGGTACCTGAGTTCCGTTTTTTTACCTCCATAAAAAATGGAGGTATATTGTTTTTGGCGTGTCTGTATGTGTGTGTGTGTGTGTGTGTGTGTGTGTGTGTGTGTGTCCCCGGACATTTTCGGCTAGCATAACTTTTGAACCTTTGGATGGATTGTAATAATATTTGATATGTGGGTAGGTGTTGGGTAGGCAAAGTTCAAGGTCAAATATGGGCTTCCTGGTGACTACTCTTGGTACTGCAGCAGAACTTCCGGTTTTTGTATCTTTTGTCCTGAACACGCTGTGGTCTTGACTTTTTGGTGACAGATAGCTTTTTTGGTGTCAGGAATAAGTAGTATTATGCAATTGATGAGCTAATTTGCATAATTAATATGAAAATTCTGTGATTCCTTATTGGTGAATGATGGGAATTTTATACCTTGTGACATGTGTAAGTCACTTTTTATGTTAATGTACGTGTCATTTGCAGAATTAATGAGGACATATTGAAATGAAATATGACACGAAAAATATTGTAATTTGAATTCAGAAAGCCATAAATTTAACTAGATTATGGTAATCACGACGTTATTTCCATAGTCAATGAGACGAATATAAGAAACATTAACAGAAACTCAAATATTTCATGGAGGTATAAGATCTCCGAATTCTTGTTTCAGAAAGGAAAGAGCAGTTGTTTTGATACTTTTTTTTGCCATTAGGCCATGTTGATTTGATTATATGGATGACATCCGCGCGCGCATGAATTTTCGGCCGTTTCCAAAAAAAAAGAGTTTTCAACCATACTGTAAATCGTACAAAACAGTTGCAAAATGAGCAAAAATATACCGTAAGTTACAAAAAAATAACTAAAAAGTATACCAATGTCGTAGAATGCCAAAATCAAACAAAAAAGACGAAATTGTAAAGAAATGAACTTGAAGACTAGATTATTCGCCAAACTATATTCTGTGCCATTTGTTTAACCTTCAAAACCACGTACATTTCATAATGAAAACAACTTTTTTTTTGCAAAACTTTTTTTTTATTCGCACGTGCGCATCAGTTTTGGGGTTCCTGGAGGATGTCATCCATATAATCAAATCAACATGGCCTTATTTTACCAGAATGTGCAGCAGGAAAGTGGGGTCCGGGATGTTTCCTGGGTTGTAGCGAGTGTTACAACGGCGGCTGGTGTGATGACATGACCGGGCAGTGTGTCTGCCCGCCTGGATTCTACGGAGAAACCTGCGACATCGGTAAGCGTTGCCGTCACTCACGCCAAAGCCTATTTCATAAATAACTCCACACTTCCCTACCGGTTAATACTCAAATCATATTCTTCTATACTGCGTTTTCATATATTTCTCATTATATTGTTTGAAGTACATTGTACTTATTAATTGATAAATTTATTGATTTGTTATATTTTCATCTGCTTGTAGCCAAATCTATTTATCTAGTTTGGTTCACCGTATAGTTTCATTACTTATGCCAAACTTTATTATTTTGTCTAATTGGTTCATTTTTTCATTGTACATGTTTAAAATATTTTCATTACTTCTTTCTTGTTATTTATATTTCATTTGATATAACTGTGGAAATTGTAAAATCATGATGGGGAGGATATCAAATAAGCCTTTGTAGCTTTTCTTCCACCCCTTGCACGTTCATTTCCATTGCAATATTTTGTATAACTTTTATTATGTATGTGCCGATAGATAGATAAATAAATAAAATGAATAAAGTCATATTTCAAATATTCTATTCTCCTGTAGGGTCTAATCATAAAAAACTTCATTTAGTTAAAGTCAACCAATGCAATTTCAGGGTGGCAAAACAAAGATATTCTGGATGAGGAAATCCGTCTGACACATTACGTCATCATTTCATACTTGACGCGTTTGAAATATCCACAAAACAACCTACGTGAGGAGCCCCTTTATTTTTTGGTACCACCAATAAATAGAACCAGCCTACGATACAACGCAAGTAACTGTTCTCCATTGCATTTTGCCTCACAGATATCAGATTCAACCAAAAATTGACTAGAAAATTGACGTTGATAATTCAGTTTTACTGCCTTTTAAAGGTATATGAATTTTCACCTGTTCAATGCACCTGCTTCATATAAGCCTTCTTCAGTAGTTAACCAAATCACTCTGGACACGTAACGTAGATAAACGGTCAAAGGTCATAACCTGAAATCTCGTTTGGTCTCGTGATAGCTTGCGGACCGGGCAGGTTTGGTTTCGAGTGTCGGAAGGCCTGCGATGACATCACGGAAGACGTGTCTGCCTGCATGGGCAAACTGTTCTGTGTCCCTGACCCGTTTGGCTGCTCCTGTATCCCCGGATTCACTGGAATCGGCTGCAACGAACGTAAGTCATATTTCTGTAGATATCTGAGATGGACCATTGTCTTAGGATATCTTCATCAGTGTCGTTTAGTTGATTGGTTGATTGATTGATTATATGGTTGATTGCTTGATATGAACTGTATTATACATGAAAGTTATGATTTTTATGTAGGGAATTGAATAATTAAAGCTACCCCTTTGTATGAAAGGAAAGATTGCAAACATGTTGAATCCGTTTTTTTTTTCATCAACGTTACATTGAAAAGTGACTACAGTCATGTAACTCGAGGTGCATTTTCTTATTTTGCCGTTTGAATAATTGGTATTTTTACAATACATACAAGATTACATGATATGTATTTGTTGTGTGTTATATTTTGACTACATCCCAATATGTTTACGCTTTACTTGTTTACTCTTTACTTGTTGGTATGTTGACACTACTTGTTTAGGCTTCGCTTGTTGAAGAGTTTACACATTACTTGTTTAGGATTTATTTATTAAAAGTTTACGCTTTACTTTTGTACATGTTTTACTCTTTATAATTACTTGTTTATGCTTTAGTTGTTTAAATGTTTACGCTTAACTTGTTTAATGCTTTAGTTGTTTAAATGTTTACGCTTTAATTGTTTATGTTTTACTTGTTGAAATGTTTACGCTTCTCTTGTTTATGTTTACTTGTTGGGACGAACCATCAGCCTGCCCGAGGGGTAAATACGGAGCGGGCTGTACCCAGCAGTGCCGCTGTCGGCTCAACCTACCCTGTGACGCCATCACTGGGGAATGTACTAACGGATGCGCGGATGGATACATGGGGCCTTCGTGCCAAAAAGGTGGTGAAAATATTTTCCAACCTTCTGCGCGAAAATATGCACTGATTGTTTCAATGTACGCTAGTTGTATTTTAACCCAATAATCTATTATTTCGTGGTCTGAAAGATGTAGATTTGTAGTTCCACATTGCCATAAACTCAATATTACGATATCTTAGCATAGGGCTAGGGAAGAAACTTCTTTACCCAGAAAGGAAACTTCAGCCATCTTCAATATGGTTGACCGACATACTGTGGTCACGTGACCATATAGACGTAGGCGTAGGCAATGCAAGATGATCGCCATGACGTCACGGTAGGCAAAAGGGGAGGTGACGGTTGGTTGGTTTGTCTTGAAATGATTTGCATGTGTATCATGTAAACAAAAGCAGTGATCACTCGTATGATTTTCTGCCCCCCTCCCCAGCCTGTATGGTGGACAATGGTGTGTCGTATCAAGGCCCGGTCTCTACCACAGAAAGCGGATACACCTGCCAGAGGTGGGATTCCCAGAATCCCTGGCAGCACGGCTTCAATGTAGAACGGACACCGATGCTTCAGGTAAGCTCCTTTTTTGGCGACGCCTCAGAGGCGGAGCCATTTTGTAAATTAGAATTCTGTTCTGTTTTCGTGCTTTTTTCAAATAAATTTGTTATGTACCGCAATATGTTCGTGCACTAATTTTGAATGTATTGTACAAATTAATGGAATTGAATAAAAGGTATCGAACTTGAATCTCTAGGAAGAAAGTATAAATCGGTTTCATGAAAAAAAAACACATCTTTATCCGAATAAATGTCCAGTAATTTCTTCTCTCGTGCTGTTACCTTATATAGGAAAACTACTGCCGTAACCCTGACAACGAGCCACGCCCTTGGTGCTACACGACCAGCTTCGCCAAGCGGTGGGAGTACTGTAACATTGAACAATGCGGTAAGAACTACTGTAACTTTCCCGCAATACAGGTATTGCGATAGGAAGGGACCGACTACTTTTGTATTAAATAAAGGCACTCAAACCGATTTCATGGCAGTAAAACAGGATTTACGAGGTTAATTTCCTTGCAAGTTTTAATGTAGTACATTAAAGCTGCATATCCCAAAGCATACTGATATATGTGAGGCAAAATTGCGATAGCATTGACAGAAAACGGTTATCTCTTATCGTCGGCTGGTTCTAGTTATTTACAGGTGGTACCAAAAAATAAAGGTACTCCTCATGTAGCTTGTTTTGGGACTATTTTTTCAACCATTAAATGATGATAAAAATATTATACGAAAATGACGTAAATGTTTGGTAGTTGTTTAGAAATTGCATTCGACACCGTCGAAAAATTATATAGATTAGGTCACTTAGATGCATGCGGTAGAACAACAATTTGTATCGTACTATTTATGCCAGCTCCGTTTCTCCGTTCAAAGATTCTAATTTAGTTCTTTTATTTCATCAGAGGAAGTTGATAATTGTAGCCCAGAGACCTGCCAAAATGGCGGCACCTGTCGGAACGGCTTCAACACCTACCTGTGTGTGTGTCCCAGGGGGTACACTGGACCCAACTGTGAGACAGGTCAGTATGGCGTCACTTATTTTTTTTATTCCAACATGTAATCACCAGACGTGGTGACGGCACACTCGAGTTTTATCAACTTATATCAATGCCGCCACCGACACAGGGGACAAATACATGACAGTACAATACTCATTTTCACCTGAGCGAAGTGAGGAAAGTCGTGTAAAGTGCCTTTCCCAAGGGCACAAGATCGGTGGCGTGTCAGGACTGGAACCCGACTTATTGACTTCCGGTTTTCAATATTGTGTTTTGTATGAAGCAATTTTAAACTGTACATTCCAGCACAAGAAAGTGGAATTACCCAAATTTTGGACTGTACAACTCCAGTCTTCGTCAAGAAATGAGCAATCGACCGCCTCTCTGACGTTACGTTATGTAGATGATGCACGTAACTCGGTGAGCAGTGGGCCATACGTTGAAGAAAGTCTGTGGCGTCTCCCGTCTATGTTGAGAGATTGTCTTCTATTTTAGCACAAGATAACCGTTTCAATCTTTCCCAATGCAGTCAGTATGTAGCAAATTCATGCCATTGACCAAGTGGCCATCAAACCTGAATTTTGACGATGTTTATTTGTTTATGCTCTTGTCTTGTTTAGAAATTGACGAATGCTCTTCGGACCCGTGCCAGAATGGCGGAACGTGTATAGACGATGTGGGCTTCTATGAATGTGAATGCGCGGAGGGATTCCATGGAACGAACTGTGAAGAAGGTCGGTAAAAAGTCAGATTTGAGGATTTCTTCTACACTTCCCCGTAACTAAATGTCTACACCTTACATTTAAAGTTAAGACTTTTCTTCCAACACAAAGGTAAATATCCTCACCTAGAGCTTTCGATCAGAGCACTCTGGTCTTCCTCAATAGACTGACCCAGTGAGGCTTGTCACGTGGCTACTCTACGGCTTATTGTAAGGTAGTCATTTTAATAGTCGATGATCACTTGCGGGTTTTGGTAATATGGCATTATGACGTACTAAGAGCAATTATGTGTTGAAAATCTGGAAATGTGCAAGACAAGTAATGCGTCTAAGAAAGTCGTGAAAACATACACATATGTACGTCTCAACACAATGCAAAAATAGGTAAATACATAAAAAAACTGCTTTGTTATTAGAAAAAATACCGAAACTCGTGATTAGCTCCACTCGACTGTAACACTTTATTAAAGACTTGTGCTAGCCCTTGAGTAATTAGGATATAGTATTTTTTTCTACATTAGGTCTTATTCAATACATTTTTATGTAATTTGCCATACATTGTACCATGAGCAATTGTCGTGCAATATTAATAGGAATAAGAATGATAAAGTTCTTTTTCACTTTTTTTCCTGGTCTCCATAGAAACTAACGAATGTCTGTCGGAGCCGTGTGAGAATGGAGGGACTTGTCTGAACACGGAAGAAGGACTCAAGTGCGCCTGTGTGGGAGGGTTTACTGGGACGTTTTGTGAGACAGGTAAGCTCTCGATTTCCATGCAAATGTAGGTCAAATTACCTCCACACGGAGGTATTGTTTTCGGTATTTGGGTGCAAATGGGAAAATGCAAACAGGCGTAGGCAGAGAAATTCAAAATAACGGATAAAACAGAAAAAATGTAAATATTTCTAATATACACAGTATACGTAGTACATCTCCAATTTCTTTTTTGGTTCTAGTGTCTGTCTATCTTGATCATTATCCTACTCAGTATAAGGTGACAAAAATAACCTTTATTTTGCAATGCGAATTATGCGTAATTTTACAGCAGCGAGCTTTAGAAGGTACATGATTGCATCTAATTATTTCTTAACTTGTAAACTTTATTAAGCAATCAACTTTGTAGTCTTTGGCAGGACTAAATTGGGTTGATTTTACATTTCATTCATAAAAAAAACATTACATTTAAAATACCATTAGTTTAAAAAGACAGCGAAGTTGACGGTTCTTTTGACCTTCTTTCCTCACTCCTATCCAGAAATCGACGAATGTCTGTCCAGCCCCTGTATACACGGAGGAACGTGTTACGACTTCCAGAACTACTACGTCTGCGACTGTAGATTCGGGTACGCTGGAGACCATTGCGAGGATGAATTGGGTAAGAGATATGTTGACGATGTGAACTAAGTTGATTTGCATATATCTATTTTGCATAAATGGGATTCTTACATGCTGGCGTTTCCCCTCTTGGAAGATATTTTCGAAAACGGAACACTGTAGGTATGGGTACACTGGAGACCATTGCGAGGATAAGTTGCGTGTATTACTGTAAGAAACAAGCTGATATTGTAAACCAAGTTTGATTTACATATATGTACCTATTTTACATAAATGGGAATCTGACGTGCTGGCCTTTCCCCTCTTGGAAGATATTTTCGAAAACGGAACACTGTAGGTTTACTGGAGACCTTTGCGACGATTAATTGGGTAAGAAACAAGCCGACGATGTGAACCAAGCTTAATTTGCATATATCTATTTTGCATAAATGGGAATTTCACATGGTGGCGTTTCTGCCTTTGGAAGATATTTTCGAAAAGGAGACACTGTAGATTCGGGTACACGAGACCATTGCGAGGCTCGAGGATGAATTGGGTAAGAAACAAGCTGACGATGTGAACCAAGCTTAATTTGCATATATCTATTTTGCATAAATGGGAATATTACATGGTGGCGTTTCTGCCTTTGGAAAATATTTTCGAAAAGGGAACACTGTAGGTTTGGGTACGTCGGAGACCATTGCAGGGATGAAGTGGGTGTAAGAAACAAGCTGACGATGTGAACAAAGTTTTATTTGCATATATCTATTTTGCATAAATGGGAATCTTACCTGCTGGCATTAATTTATTTCTCCCTTTCTTTTGGAAGATATTTTCCTGGTAGGAAATACCATATTTAATCGACAAAAGGTGGAAAACAAATGATATCTCATGATCAGTATATTTGTCAACAATTTCTAGAAAAAGGTCAACGTCATACTATAAGAAATGCCTCCGCCCCTAAGGCGTCGCCAAAAAGGATTGTAACCCTATTTGTCTTTTGCAGAAATTGACTACTGTCTGCAGAACCAGTGCCAGAATTCAGCCCGCTGCGTCAGCGGAAACAGGAGCTACATGTGTCTGTGTTCCACCGAATACACCGGCGACTACTGTGAGCAAAGTAAGTCTCGATTAAGATACACGGTCTAAATAAATATTTAACAATGAAAAATAAAATTTCATTATAATTAGCAACAGGAAAGAAAGGTGCATCAAATGAAGAGCGTTTTTATCTAGAAGGGAATTTTGTGCAATATTCCGTTGTTTTATATCTTGTGTAAAAATGACTTAAAACTTCTATAAACAGTAAGTTAGATGTAGTCCTGGCCGCGGATTGGTGCTTTGGTGCTATATTTCCTCCATAAGCAAACATACAAGTTCAAACAGAGAAGTATGTAGCTAATCTTCCTGGAGTTAGACATACATCATACAAACTACATCGAAATTGAAACATTATTTTGCCAAACAAGGTGCGAGTTGGCGATTTTTGAGTTTCAATTAGATTTACTTTAATTATACATATTTTATCTCATTTTATCTTTCATTATCTTGTTTTGCTTTGATTTATTACATATTATTTCATATCGTTGAAACATTATTTTGCCAAAAGGCGCACTTTGGCGATTTTTGGGTTTCAATTAGATTTACTTTAATTACATATATTTCATCTCATTTTATCTTTCATTATCTTGTTTTGGTTTGGTTTATTACATATTATTTCATATCATTGAAACATTATTTTGCCAAAAGGCGCACTTTGGCGATTTTTGGGTTTCAATTAGATTTACTTTAATTATATATATTTCATCTCATTTTATCTTTCATTATCTTGTTTTGGTTTGGTTTATCACATTTTATTTCATTTTATTTCATTTCCTTTTATTTTTCAAGATTTGGCAGATCTTGAAAAAATCCCAACGGCCAACATCATCGCAGCGGCCATCGCGTCCGTCGTTGTGATCGCCGCCATCGCGCTTGGGGCGTACCTGTACATCAAGTCTTACGAGGCTCAGCGCGTCATACCGCTGAAGAAGAAAGAAACACCTTTAGTTGACGCGGAGGGAGGACAACAGGCGAAGAAGGGATCACATCTTTCTGAAAGCACGGTGTGAGGACGTTCGGGGTTAGAACGATAGATTTTAGTGTTTTCAGGACGGACCATTAAGGATAATTGATACAATTTGATCACTGGGAAAATACTTGGTTGCAATTGGATGGCTAGGAAAATACTTGGCTGCAATTGGTTGCAATTGGATGACTAGGAAAATTCTTGGCTGCAATTGGTTACAATTGCATGACTAGGAAAATACTTGGCTGCAATTGGTTGCAATTGCATGACTAGGAAAATACTTGGCTGCAATTGGTTACAATTGGATGACCAGGAAAATGCTTGGTTGCAATTGGCTAACTATGCCAATACTTAGTTGAAATTGGATGACTAGGAAAATACTTGGTTGAACTAGGAAAATAATTGGGTGACTAGGAAACTGTTTTAGAAGGGATACAGGGATGACAAAAGGGGTACTAAAAGGGAAAAGATTACTATTATTTACTTTTTTGTAACGAATTTGCTCAGTGTAAGGCCAAGAGATCAGTTGTACGCTCTGAACTAAGTTCCGGTCACGGAAAAAGTGTCTCTTCTCTAAGCTCAATTTCCGAGAAATCTCTAGAATAAGCAGACAGACAACATTCTATTTGGTCCCTTCGTTACTTTATTCTTCAACCTCATGGTCACAACCTCAATCTGTGGTGGTCTCCTTCTCTCTGACCTTTTATTATTATTATCTCTCTACCATCTGACTGGACCCTACCATTGTCTACACATACATAGGGGGTTTTACTTCAACATTCAACGTTAGATCCACTGAAAGTGAGCCAAAAGGAGAACACAACAATAAGAATTAGTTTGGAAAAGAAATTAAAACTATGACAACCATTGCCCATTACCCTTTTTTGGTTATACTGTAACGTCTACATCCGTTATATAATATAGTTCTGTCTTTCTGTTAAATCCACGTTTTTTGTGGGTATTGTGGAAACTTTAAAATCATTCTGCAACATTCACCTTCTTTATATGACACAATTACGACGAAGGCTTTGATAAATTTTGGTATCTGCCAGATCGTAAATACTTCTGAATCAATGAAATAAGAAAAACAACAAAAAACAACAAAACAAAAACAAAAGAAATAGACTTAACTGATACATTTCGATTAGTAAAGTCCTACTCATATTAGTAAATCCTGGCAGTAGACACGTATTAATTGTAGTTCCAATAGTCTTGGTTCTAAAACTTTTAAACAAAATGTCTAAAATGTACATTCAATGGGTTATTCCATATGTTGTCTAATTGGCAACAACAACTTTAAATAGGAATAAGAAAATTATGTTAAAAAAAGAGAAAAAAATAACATTTGCTGGCAAGTGTTTTGCAACACACGGCTTTCGGAAAACTATCCTTCAAATCAAATTTGTTCAATACTTATATTTACTAATCCATTGTGTGACTAAATCTGAAAATAAAATGTCCTTAATTTTATCTCATCAGCCATACCACCTAGGACGTCAAGTCCATTTTGTAGTACATTATTCTGACATACATGTATGGAGTGCTCTAATGATATATACGATAAAAATGACTTTGCAGTTATATGATAATGGTGTTGGATATAGTTACATAATATATCTTTCTATCGTGTTAGATATGCTTCAGGAAAAAAGAAAGATATTAATATCTTCATATTGCCAACACTAGGTCTAGTTCTGCCTAACATAGAGGGTTAAGTCTTACATTAGATAACAAAAGTGGATTATATTTTCTTATGTTTCTTTCTCTCAATAGAGTAACCATGGTAAAATGTTTTTCTTTAGACAACGGTGACAAAGGAAAGCAAATGAAAATAATGTTCAAATCTTTGCTAGACGTAATATTATACAATACCTCCTATTAACATGAACAACTTGTATACTTGTATGCCTGCTTTTTAGGTACTAGTACTCTTTTAAACCAGTGTGATTATATCAATTATCAAAAAGTTTCCTATTATTGATATCACGTATCAGTTACTTATACCACATTTACCACAACTAGTCACAGACTACTAATACACATTTTGTTAAATGTATTGGTGGCCAAAAATTGAGGTGACTTAGACAGTTCTTTCAAATTGCAATTTAAAAAAAATCTTAACATGTTGGCAAGCTGTTTCTTTTCTTCCTGTAAATGGGTTAGTGCGACTTGATATTTGTACAGTCAATTTAGCTGTCATTTTACAAATGATCTCCTCAAATACTTTCCACCTTCATAGTTATCCTGTATTGGAATAAGCAACAATAATGCTACACATTATCATATACAATGCTAATTATCACCATACACATGGTATCTTAGCCATTACAATACTGATATATCTCTTGTTTTATTACTTTTCTGTTTTCTGTTGGAAACAATAATTTGAGATCATGTTTATAGAGTGCTGTTGTAAAACCTGATCTATGTTTTAAATCTAAAGTCCTCTTTCGTTTCAGTCTCGTTGATGAAATAAATATCAAACCCTATGGATGCATTGCTATCATTGTAAGGCTAATGTGGCTTGTACGAGTGATGTAGCTTAGGCCACAGCTAGAAGTAATTTCTATGGATGACATCAGCGCGCGCATTAATTTTCGCCTGATTTTGACAAAAAAAATACAAGAAATTTTGTTGCCTTTTGACAGTGGTCACCATGCCGAAAATGGACAAGGATGTCTGTTGCCATGCCGGAAGGTGGATGACAGATAACTATGAAGAGAGGAGACAAGAAAAGGCTCTGATTTAATGTTTTGTTTCTTACTTTGATGCAGTGATATGTGATGTTGGCTGTGTATATGTGATGTTCCCACTGAATCAAAACCATTTGTACAATGGTTGAGTCAAAATATAAAATGTAGGAACCTTTTTTTTTCGGCCCGCCTTGTTTTTTTCGCGCGATCGCATTAGATTTGGAGTCTGCGGAGGATGTCATCCATACTTGCTGTGGCCTTATTCGCAAGTCAAGTTCCAATAAATTTAAAAGAAGCTAACAGCCTTGCTTTGGAAATTTAAAATACAACAAAACAGCTAGCCTTTAAATGTATCAATCTCTGCTCCTTATAGTTTCTAACACCATTAAGTACAACTATCACATGCACATGTATATTCATGTATTCGGATCTGTTTCAATAAAAACATATGGGTGTTAATAACAAAGTAATAATTTTTAAGCATGATGGTCATGTCAATAATAGAAACCTGACACACCACTCAATCTATATGTAATTTAGTAGGAGTTTTTAATTACTGGTTGAAGAAACAAATCAATTCAAAATCTCCAAATAACTTGACATTTTATTTGAGCTTTAGATGACCAGAATCTGGATTCTTTGAAAGAGGAAATATAAACAATTTATGGGCTCTCCAATTGTGTCCGTTGTTTTGTTCACTCTGACATGAAACTCGCCAAGAGCATGGCTCTGATTTTCTTTGACTGGAGCCAATAAACAAAAATCTTGTATTTTGTCAAAG
>NW_017804120.1:165587-175482 GCF_001625305.1 Branchiostoma belcheri
GGTAACCCCCCACCCTCCCCCCACCTGCTATGATAAGGGGCGAATTGTCTGACCTTGTCACGAAAGTGCCACCTCCACCTCCTGCAACTGTACGTCCACCGCTCCCCTCTCCCTCCTGTCCGACAAGGATCTTCAACACTTCTCCTGGGAGTCAAAATACACGGTAGCAATCAGAAAAATACAATGCTTCGGCAATCAGAAAAATACTGTAACAATACTTCCTCGTCATTAAAAACACCAAAGAGAAAATTTTCAGATGTTTCATTCTGTGATGACGTTTTAGCCTACGTCAGAAACCTTACCTTTCTGCAGACGAAACTTCCCTGTGATTCTGGCACCCTTGCCCCTTTTAGACTTCCTCCCAAGGATCCATCCGGATGCAGCGCCTGGAGGAATGAACAAGCCATCATGAGCTATATTATCATGTAACTTATACTATCATGTAACTTATTCATTACTTTATAGAATGTGGAATGATGTCTTTCATCATTTGCATCTCACACTAATTGGATAGTTACAAAACACATTATTATCGAATGTAGAAATAGTTGTTTTGTAAACCCACCAGCAGCTTCAATGATGTAGTTTCCAGTCTGAGGAACGGTAAAAACTGGATTCCCTTCTCTACTCTACTATGTAATTTTATTACTATATAGAAGTTGAAATAGGGTCTTTTAGTCACACTCATGAATAGTTACAGACCTATTATCGGTCCGGATGAGGTCCTTGATACCATTTAAATAGAAATAGCTGTTTTGTAAACCCACCAGCAGCTTCAATGGTGTACTTTCCAGTCTGAGGAACGGTAAAGAACTGGATCCCGTTTTTTAATTTTACCATCATCTCGTGGTCCTGTCCGCGGTAGTGTTTAGCCAGACTGGTTGGGCCTTGGCGACCGGTAGCACCGAGGGTGGTGAAGTGAGCCTTCATAAAACCGACGGCTGTGAGAAAAGAAGCGTGCTATTCTAACAATTTGGTTCTATTTTTTCTGCACCATTAATGTTGATATTGTAATATGGTTTCAACATGTAATACTCCATGGAAAAGAAAAATATTTTGGCAATTACTCCACTCAGGAGGAAATGAGTACCTACCTTCGGTTAGGCTCAGCCCCACCAATTGTAAGCTCCTCACAATATTCAGCCCTTGGCTGCAAGGAAAGAGTAGCCGGGCCACAACCACCCAATAACAGTTACAAGGTCTCGTATCCAGTCCAACGGTTTCTTCTAAAACTTAGTTATTAAAAATGTTTCCCTAACAAATTACGAAAATGGTTGTTACCTTGCTCGGATGGATTGGTCTGATAACGTTGTACAATCGGTCGTCCATTCCTCAATATACGGCTGGCTTGTCCTCGATGTCCCACTGGTCCCGGTAGTTTAGCTGGTCCACCCTTTCCAGGAGGACCCACTGGGCCAGTAGGGCCATCTTTTCCTGGAGGTCCCACTGGGCCAGTAGGGCCATTTTTTCCTGGAGGTCCCACTGGGCCAGGAGGGCCATCTTTTCCAGGAGGTCCCACTGGGCCAGGAGAGCCATCTTTTCCAGGAGGACCCACTGGGCAAGTAGGGCCATCTTTTCCAGGAGGTCCCACTGGGCAAGTAGGGCCATCTTTTCCTGGAGGTCCCACTGGGCCAGGAGGGCCATCTTTTCCAGGAGGACCCACTGGGCAAGTAGAGCCCTCTTTTCCTGGAGGTCCCACTGGGCAAGTAGGGCCATCTTTTCCTGGAGGTCCCACTGGGCCAGGAGAGCCATCTTTTCCTGGAGTACCCACTGGGCAAGTTGGGCCATCTTTTCCTGGAGGTCCCACTGGGCCAGGAGGGCCATCTTTTCCTGGAGGTCCCACTGGGCCAGGAGGGCCATCTTTTCCTGGAGGTCCCACTGGGCCAGGAGGGCCATCTTTTCCTGGAGAACCCAGACAGTCTTTCCCTGGAGGACCTACTCGGCCAGGAGGGCCATCTTTTCCTGGAGAACCCAGGCTATCTTTCCCTAGAGGACCCATTGGGCCAGGAGGGCCATCTTTTCCTGGAGAACCCAGACCGTCTTTCCCTGGAGGACCCATTGGGCCAGGAGGGCCATCTTTTCCTGGAGAACCCAGGCCATCTTTCCCTGGAGGACCCACTGGGCCAGGAGGGCCATCTTTTCCTGGAGAACCCAGGCCATCGTTCCCTCGAGGACCCACTGGGCCAGGAGGGCCATCTTTTCCTGGAGGACCCACTGGCCCCACGGCTCCAGTCGCGCCATCTGTTCCCGGAGTTCCATTTTTTCCAGGAGGACCCACTGGTCCAGGTGGCCCAACTTGACAGGTAAGATTCTTGAAAGCCTGTCCGGTAGGGAAATCTAAAACATACAAGAAAATATATTTTACGTAGAGATGGAAATCTTGGAGAATTGGCTATAGGAATCTCTGTCGATAGTGATCTGACACAGTAAGTATCTCTGCCAGTAAAATCAGCGATTTTATTGATTAAAATACATGCTTTTAAATTTTTTGTGCATTTGTGTATTCGCTGTAAAGACAGTCAAAACCCTATTAACCTAGAGGATACCTTACATGTACATCAGTTGTTTGACTTTAAAAAATTTTCAATGATTACTATTACTTATTACTTTAAGGTACGTATTTATTGAAATACCAAATGCCATAAAGACTTAAAATTGATTTTTATTAAGTGTAAATATATCGAACCATGATCAGCGTATGAGGCGAGTCTTCAGTTTTTCACTAGGGTTTGAGTCCACTTACCTAAAATCTTCAGGTCCTGAATTCGAAGACGCTGCTTAAAGAAAGCAGTTCTGTTGTCCAGAGTTTGTTTCAGGGCCTCCATAGTAATGTTCACCAGCTAAACAGAGGAATACAAACCAAATTGAAACAATGGAAAGCCTTATATAATAACTCTGTGAAGGATTCCCAATGATTTTAGACATCAAATTTGCAGCATTGGTATGTATCCGTAAATGGTTGGTATGTAGTTGGCTATTATTCGGGAGATGATGCACGTTTTTACACAGTATCAGGTTTTCTGAGCAGATACAAGCAGATCCTGTCGTAAGGTCGTATCCAATGATATTGGGTGATGGACTCTGCTTAGCCAAATGGATACCGATTTGCCATCTCACGACCTGCCTGGAGATTGTTTCTTCTTACTTAGATCTTCCTGATATTAGATTAAAATAATTTCATTATACCAAAGACTTCCAAAGCATCAAGATATTTGTTTTATCCCCCGTTGGATTTTTTTCTTTTTAAACTGAGTTAATCATAATGTGTCTGCATCATCATCATTTGAGGCTCTGGTAGCAAATTTGCCACATTGCCTTTTATCGGTACAGACCTAGCTAATTACATTCATAAAATGTATTTAATAACACAAGTAGGGAGTAACATGCTAAAAGTAATCTGCAATGTATAGATCATTCGAACACTGTAGCCAGCAGCAATAACTAAAAAAATAACATACATATACATAATATTTGGACATTAAATGAAGACAATAGTATTCTGGTCATATGGAAACAATGTAATGAAAAAAGTACTTGCTTCTTTATGGGTCTGTAGCTCCGCAATGATGAACATCATGAGGACGACTTGCACAGTAACCATGGATACCACTGTCAGGGCGGCAATGATGCAATGGCGGTGGGCACGGATGACGTCACAGACAACATGGCGGCCGCTTGATCCGCCTGAGTCTGCCGTGTCTGCTGTTGGGGAATCGTTGATGAAATTATCATAAATTCCACTTGATTCACACAATGTTCATCACTAACTCTGAATAGAGGCTTTACTGGCCACCATGGAGCAGACAGTAGTGATGGAAGGGAAGGCACGCAATTCAGCCCATGGCTGCTATGTGTTTGATGTATAAACCTTTCATTCTTTCAATCATTCAAGGCCTCGGTTTCAGTGAAGTTGCGTTTGGGGTTCCACAAGGAATCATTCTGGAACCATTACTCTTCCTTTTGTATGTAAAGGACCTACCAAATAAGCTCAAATGTGAGGTTATTTGTCGATGTCTGCCTGCTATATGCCACTCGAATGTACGTGATAACATTCAGAATATGCATGATGTACAAAATGACTAATAAACTGGTGGACGTAACAACTACTAAGTAATTTATTCCAGCACAGGAAAGGAGAAGAAATAGCCAGGCCTTCAAGTACCAGTAAACCATGAATTGAAGTGTTTAAAAACTCATTTTCCCCAGATCTCGCTGCCACCAAGTACAGTAGGGGCAGCATCACTAGATATAACTTTAAACATTTCAGATATTTTTTTTTGTACTACACGGCTAGAAATACTATTTCCCAGCAATTACAATATTGTCATTGTCAATATTCTGTTCATAAAAGAACTGCTAATTTTGCATATAAGCTTGCATTTGGATAGAAAATCAGCTATTTACCTGTTGATCCTGGATCACGTAAGTTGACAAACACTTTGTTGCGTCTGGCATCAGTCCCCTCTTTAGCCCCGGTATTTGGATTCGGCAGTTTTACCTCTTCGGCTGCTTTGTACGGATCCGAAGACGCTTCAAACTCTTCCCAATTTTCGTAGCCACATGGATGCGCAGTAGGGGGTCGGGACGGCGGCTCGCCGGTTCGCTCGTCCCCGGTCCCCGCCTGTGAGGTACCGGTACGGACAGCCTGTTCCTGCCGAGGCATTTTACCGTACTGGCAGGCAATGGTTACTCAGTCGTCAGTAGTCGCAAACAAAAGCATGATTACTTTGAATACATATATATGTAATATAACTTTTGACATGATATAAAAGAACAAGTGCGCTATGATATAGGAGGGCTGGTATTTTGTTTTCGTCAAATAGTAGACTAATTTTTTGGAGGAGGTGTCAATCTACCTAGATGTTTTCATATGTACACGTCACCAACACTCTTTCAAAAGGCACTGGATTATTTGTACGATTGATTTTATTGCAGTTTGCACGCACGCATCTACACAATTATTCTGGAGTCAAGGAGTCGGTGGCGTATCGGCAGCATACTCGACTCTGAACCACGAGGTCCCGGGTTCGAGTCCTGACATGCCACCGATGGCCTTGAGAAATGCACTTTAAACGACTTTCCTTACTTAACTCATGTGAAAATGAGTATTGTCTTGTCCTGTATTTGTCCTCTGCGTATACTGGAGTATTAAAGTATATTGAAGACGCAAGAATCTTTAAACTGAAGTCTATAGTGTCCTCTTATAATTATTGCTGCATGGTTAAGATATTTGGGAATAAAGGACTTGTTTATAAACGTGGTATACTTATATATATATCTATCTATATTCCATATCTATCTAGTCCCACAAAGAGTGAACACATAGAATAGTTTTGTAGGCTCTAAACTAAGTTCCAGTTACTGGAACAGCATCTCTCCTCTGAGTCAGAAACATCAAGGCTCGAGACTACAAATCATCAGGCAGACAATTTTTTGTTTGGTCCCGTCGTTACTTTATTTTTCAACTTCGTGGTCACAACCTCACTCTGTGTTGATCTCCTTTCTTTTGACCTTTTCTGATTATCTGTCTACCACCTGACTAGTCCCTACTATTGTATACATATATAGGATTTTTTTTTACTTTAACATTTAACAATGGACTCACTGAAAGTGAGGATTAACGGAGCCAAAAGGACAGCACTGCAACAAAAATTGGTTTAAAACTATTGAAACTATGACAACCAGTGTCCATTATTCCTTTTTCTCCAACTGTAACGTCATAATGATGACAGAACTATATTGTAGTACAATATAGTTCTGTCGTTTCGTTTAATCCACCTACAATATAGTTGTAGTACAATATAGTTCTGTCGTTTTGTTAAATCCACGTTTTTTACGTTGCTATTGTTCTCATTATGCAACATTCACTCTCTATATATGACACAATTACGACGAAGGCTTTGATAAATTTTGGTATCTGCCAGACCCTACATACTTCAATGAAATGAAACAAACAAAAAATAAAATAAAATAAACTGATAAACAGATCTATTTCTATTAGTAAAGTCCTGATCATATTAGAAAATCCTGGCAATAGAAACATATTTGTAGTTCCAAAAGTCTGGGTTCTACAACTTTTAAACGAAACGTCTAGAATGTACATTGAGTGGGTTATTCAAGATATTGTCTAGCTGACAACAACTTTGAATAGGACAGAAATCAATTATGTTAAAAAAGGGAAACAAAATATAACATTTGCTGGCAAGTGTTTTGTAACACACGGCTTTCGGAAATCGACTTTGTTCAAAACTTGTACGTAGTAATACATCATGGGCCTTAAGCAGAAAATAAAATTGTGTCCTTAATTTTATTAGCCATACCACCTAGGACATAATTTTATAAAATTCTTTTTGTATTACTTTATTCTGACATATGGAGGGCTCTAATAAGAAAAGATGACTTTGCAGTAATATAAAAATGATGTTGGCTATAGTTACATATATACTTCTATCATGTTAGATATGTTTCAGGAAAAAAAGCAGATATTTTAATATCTTTAGAATAGCTTATTATAGCAAACATTAAGTAAAGCTTCACTTAATATAGAGGATTACATTTTAAATAGAATAACAACAGTGTATTACTTACTCTTATGTTGCTTTCTCTAAATATTGTAATACATTATCACATGTTCAATACTGAACTGTTTGAATTATCTTTTCTAGACAAAAAAGTTAAAACCTTCACTAGAAGTAAAGATATATTTTTATACTTTGCCAACTTAGATAACTTTAAACTTGTTTTACTGTCTGTAATTTAAGTAGTCTTTGACTTCCATCTAGAATCTATTTTGACTATATTAATAAGCAGAGTGTCCTATAATTCATAACAGCTACTAATTCCATATTTACCATGCCTAATCACAGACCACTACTAATATTTACTTTTGTTACATACATCAGAATTGAAGGCAAAGAAATTTAGTTTACTTAGATATAATGCGGATTGCTTTCAAAACACGAATAAAAAACAATCTCAACATTTTGAAAATCTAGTTTCTTTCTTGCCAGAAATTTTTTCAGTGCACCTTGATGCTGGATCACTTTATAAATTCATTAGTCATTTTACGAATATGACTCTCCCAAATTCTCCTCATCTTTATGGTTCTCCTGTACTGGAATATTGTATTAAAAGCAACAACAAAGCTACACATTATCATCTATGACTATAATTATCACCATACACAATTTTTTTCATTACAACAACCCCTTTGGGGTAGGCCCTTTAAAAAACCACCTACGTTTCTTATTGTTATTGTTTGATTATGTAACTTTTTTTATACGTGCAAATAATAAATAAATAAACAATATACCTCTTGTTTACTACGTTCCTGTTTTCTGTTGGAAAAAATAATTTGATATCATGTTTATATAGTGCTGTTGTAAGAACTGCTCTATGTTCAAATCTACAGTCCTCACTGTTGTATTTAAGCCTCGTTGTTGAAATAAATATCAAACCATATGGATGCATTGCTGTAATTGTAAGACTGGTCTGGCTTATGGGCGAGTGATGTGGCTTATTCTCATTCCAATAAATCCAGAAAATCTGTGTATTAAACTTTGTAATAGTTTTGATTCACTAGTTAGAGAACGTAATCAATTCAAAATCTCCAAATTGATATTTTCTTCTTTAGATGATCATAAAGCAGTTTTAGACGATAGGAAGAAATATGGAAAATTAAGGGACTTTCCAATTTTGTCCGTTGTTTTTGTTCTCGCTGAAACGAAATTCGCAAATAAAATGGCTCTGATTTCTTTTTGACTCAAGCCAATAAACAAAGACTTTGCATTTTTGTAAAAAAAAAAGGCCATGGCCCCCGACGAAAGACAAATGGCGTCGAAAATAATGTTGCTCATGACCAAACGTAACCAACTATTCTTACTTAGCCTTGGTAATGAACACGTACCCAGGACCATTGTTTGTGCCTTTGTAGCGACGTAGGTTGGTGGCAGCGCTGTAGGAGCCTCCCCCTCCCCCACAAGCCTTCGGATGGCCAACCCCCCTTCCTCCTCCTGAGTACCCACCCCCTCCGCCTGGAGCCATGAAATACACGCCGTACCCTCCCCCTCCACCACCAAAGCCACCATCTGTACCACGAGAGGACCCCTTCCCGCCCAGGCCACCGCTAATAAAAGCCCACCCACCTTCCAAATCATGCTCACTACCGCCATTTGTATGGAGCCCCCCTCCTCCACCACCACCATATTTTGCTTTGCTTTCTGTTGCGCCTTTTCCGTCACTTCCACCTCGGTGGCTTCCAGAGGACGAGCGTAGCCAGCCTGGCCAGATGTATCTGCAGTCCCGTCACACTCCGCATGGTGGGAAGTATACCATGTACCCCCACCTCCCCCACCTGCTATAATAAGGGGCGAATTGTCAGACCTTGTCACGAAAGTGCCACCTCCACCTCCTGCAGCTGTGCCTTCACGGTCCTCCTCTCCCTCCTGTCCGACAAGGATCTTCAACACTTGGCCTGGGAGTCAAAATACACGATAGCAATCAGAAAAATACATTACTTCGGCAATCAGAAAAATATAATACTTCCTTATTATTAAAAAAAACACCAAAGATACAAAAGTTTCAGATGTTTCATTCTGTGATGACGTTTTAGCCTACGTCAGAAACCTTACCTTTCTGCAGACGAAACTTCCCTGTGATTTTGGCACCCTTGCCCCTCTCAGACTTCCTCCCAAGGATCCATCCGGATGCAGCGCCTGGAAGAATGAACAAGCCATCATGAGTTGTATTATCATGTAATTATCTTACTTACTTTATAGAATTTGAAATAATGTCTTTTTTCATTTGCATCTCACACTAAATGGATAGTTACAAAACACATTATTATCGGACGTAGAAATAGCTGATTTGTAAACCTACCAGCAGCTTCAATGTTGTACTTTTCAGTCTGAGGAACGGTAAAGAACTGGATCCCGTTTTTTACTTCCACCATCATCTCGTGGTCCTGTCCGCGGTAGTGTTCACCCAGACTGGTCGGGCCTCGGCGACCGGTAGCACCGAGGGTGGTGAATGTAGCCATTCTGAAGTTGACGGCTGTGATGAGAAAAGAGACGTGCACCTCTTACACTTCCATGACGAATTTGTTATGGTTTCGACAATTAACACCATAAAAAATACTATTTGGGGACTTTCAAGGTGTCGTATGTAGCCAAATAGTTTCTTCTACAACCTGTAAGTGTTTAAGATACCCTGACTACTGCCTATTAAATAAATACTTAGGTCAGAACAGGCCCCTTGCTTCTCTTCATTTTTCCCGCTAGGTAGCACGGTCCTTAGCCTTTTGTTCAGCAACCTTGAGGGACCATCCAGTGTCATATACTTCCCCTAATGAATTACGATAAAGGCCTGTTACCTTGCTCGGATGGATTGGTCTGACAACTTGGTAGATTCGGTTGTCCATTCTTCCAGGGAGGGTTGTTTGCTCTGGGAGACCCCACTGGAGGACCTTTTGTGCCAGGTGGCCCAACTGGCCTAATCTTACAAGGCCCAGGTCTCCAACATGTTCCTGGAGGACTCTTGGGCCCAGGTGGCCCAGCCTTTCCCCAGGAAAAACCAAACTGGTCCAGCCGGTCCACCCATTCCCGGAGGACCCACTGGGCCAGTAGGGCCATCTTTTCCAGGAGGACCCACTGGGCCAGTAGGGCCATCTTTTCCAGGAGGACCCACTGGGCCAGTAGGGCCATCTTTTCCTGGAGCACCCACTGGGCCAGTAGGGCCATCTTTTCCAGGAGGACCCACTGGGCCAGTAGGGCCATCTTTTCCCGGAGCACCCACTGGGCCAGTAGGGCCATCTTTTCCCGGAGGAACCACTGGGCCAGTAGTAGGGCCATCTTTTCCTGGAGCACCCACTGGGCCAGTAGGGCCATCTTTTCCCGGA
>NW_017804120.1:175984-181717 GCF_001625305.1 Branchiostoma belcheri
CAGCGTATGAGGGGAGTCTTCAGTTTTTCACCAGGGTTTAAATCCACTTACCTAAAATCTTCAGGTCCTGAAATCGAAGACGCTGCTCAAAGAAAGCAGTTCTGTTGTCCAGAGTTTGTTTCAGGGCCTCCATAGTAATGTCCACCAGCTAAACACACGAATACAAACCAAATTGAAACAATGGAAAGCCTTATATGATAACTCTGTGAAGGATTCTCAATGATTTTAGACATCAAATTTGCAGCATTGGTATGTATCCGTAAATGGTTGGTATGTAGTTGGCTATTATTCGCGAGATGATGCACGTTTTTACAAAGTATCGATCAGTTGTTATAAGTTATGTAATATTTCAGAAAACACCCCTATCTTGGCGGACTTGTGGAACAGGTCAATAATCTAGTAAGCTTCTGTGAGTGTGCGTTTATAGGGTTTTCTGCAAGCAGATGTTGAGTTATATGTTCTTTTAGCTTCCTTTGCAATTGTTGTCTGTGATTTGGCTCTTTGGTCCAAATGGGGACTCTAAGCAGATGTACTTTAAGCTCAGGTTTTCTGAGCAGATCCAAGCAGATCCTGCCGAAGAATGGCTGTATCCAATGATATTGGGTAATGGACTCTGCTTTGCCAATTGGATACCGATTTGCTACCATACGATCTGCTTGGAGATTATTTTTTGTTGTTTAGATCTTTATGATATTAGATAAAAAGAATGTTATCATCAAAGTTCATTTGTGTTGGTAGTTACATATTTAAAGTTAAAACAAAAAATTCACCTAGAGTTTTCGACCAGTCACTCTGGTCTTCCTCAGTAGACTGACCCAGTGAAGTTGACGTCACACTTCAAAGAAGCCACGTGACAAGCTTCACTGGGTCAGTCTACTGAGGAAGACCAGAGTGACTGGTCGAAAGCTCTAGGTGAGGGAATTTTCTGTGTTGGACCAAAAGTTTTAACTTTAAACAAAAAAATGCCATTATACCAAAGACTTCCAAAGCATCAAGATATTTGTTTTATCCCCCGTTGGATTTTTTTCTTTTTAAACTGAGTTAATCATAATGATTGCTTTACAAGCACGATGTGTCTGCATCATCATTTGAAGCTCTGGTAGCAATTTTGCCACATTGCCTTTTATCGGCGCAGACCTAGCTAATTACATTCATGATATGTATTTAATAACACAAGTAGGGAGTAACATGCTAAAAGTAATCTGCAATGTATAGATCATTCCAACACTGTAGCCAGCAGCAATAACTAAAAAAATAACATACATATACATAATATTTGGACATTAAATGAAGACAATAGTATTCTGGTCATATGGAAACAATGTAATGAAAAAGTACTTGCTTCTTTATGGGTCTGTAGCTCCGCAATGATGAACATCATGAGGACAACTTGCACAGTAACCATGGTTACCACTGTCAGGGCGGCAATGATGCAATGGCGGTGGGCACGGATGACGTCACAGACAACATGGCGGCCGCTTGATCCGCCTGAGTCGGCCGTGTCAGCTGTTGGGGAATTGTTGATGAAATTATCATAGATTCTACTTGATTCACACAATTTTTATCACTAACGTTAACTGACTTGAATAGAGGCTTCCCTGCGAGCAGCCATGTAGGGGTGGAAGGAAAGGTACGCAATTCAGCCCATGGCTGCTATGTGTTTGATGAATAAACCTTTCATTCATTCAATCATCCAGTACAGTTGCGTTTGGGGTTCTACAAGGAATCATTCTGGAACCATTACTCTTCCTTTTGTATGTAAAGGACCTACCAAATAAGCTCAAATGTGAGGTTATTTGTCGATGTCTGCCTGCTATATGCCACTCGAATGTACGTGATAACATTCAGAATATGCATGATGAACAAGATAACAAATAAACTGGTGGACGTACCAACTACTAAGTAGCTTAAACCAGCACAGAAAAGAAGGGGAAGAAATAGCCAGGCCTTCCAGTACCAGTAAACCATGAATTGAAGTGTTTAAAAACTCATTTTCCCCAGATCTCGCTGCCACCAAGTACAGTAGGGGCAGCATCGCTAGATATAACTTTAAACATTTCAGATTTTTTTTGTACTACACGGCTAGAAATACTATTTCCCAGCAATTACAATATTGTCATTGCCCATATTCTGTTCATAAAAGAACTGCTAATTTTGCATATAAGCTTGCATTTGGAGAGAAAATCAGTTATTTACCTGTTGATCCTGGATCACGTAAGTTGACAAACACTTTGTTGCGTCTGGCATCAGTCCCCTCTTTAGCCCCGGTATTTGGATTCGGCAGTTTCACCTCTTCGGCTACTTTGTACGGATCCGAAGACGCTTCGAACTCTTGCCAATTTTCATAGCCACTTGGATGCGCAGTAGGGGTTTGGGACGGCGGTCCGCCGGTTCGTCCCTCCCCGGTCCCCGCCTGTGAGGTACCGGTAGGGACATTCTGTTCCTGCCGAGACATTTTACCGTACTGGCAGGCAATGGTTACTCAGTCGATAATAGTCGCAAACAAAAGCATGATTACTTTGAATACATATATATGTAATATAACTTTTGACATTATATAAAAGAACAAGTGCGCTATGATATAGGAGGGCTGGTATTTTGTTTTCGTCAAATAGTAGACTAATTTTTTGGAGGAGGTGTCAATCTGCAGAGATGTTTTAATATGTACACGCCAATAAAACTCTTTCAAAGGGCACTGGAGTTATCTGTATGATTGATTTTATTGCAGTTTGCACGCACACATCTACACAATTATTCTGGAGTCATGGAGTCGGTGGCGAAGCGGCAGCGTGCTCGAATCGGAACCACGAGGTCCCGGGTTCGAGTCCTGACATGCCACCGATGGCCTTGAGAAATGCACTTTAAACGACTTTCCTTACTTCGCTCAAGTGAAAATGAGTATTGTCTTGTCCTGTATTCGTCCTCTGCGTATACTGGAGTATTAAAGTATATTGAAGACGCAAGAATCTTTAAACTGAAGTCTACAGTGTCAACAATTATTGCTGCATGGTTTTAAGATATTTGGGAATAAAGGACTGTTTATAAACGTCGTACTTATATATCTTTATTCCATATCTATATCTTGTCCCATACATAGAATAGTTTTGTAGGCTCTAAACTAAGTTCCAGTTACTGGAACAGCATCTCTCCTCTGAGTCAGAGACATCAAGGCTCGAGACTACAAATCATCAGGCGGACAATCTTTTGTTTGGTCCTTTCGTTACTTTATTCTTCAACTTCGTGGTCACAACCTCACTCTGTGGTGGTCTCCTTTCTTCTGACCTTTTCTTATTATCTGCCTACCATCTGACTGGACCTTACTATTGTATACATTACATATATAGCTTTTTTTTTACTTTAACATTCAACAGTGACTCACTGAAAATGAGGACGAACGGAGCCAAAAGAAGAGCACTGCAACAAAATTGGTTTAAAACTATCAAACCTATAAGAACCAGTTCCATTATTCCTTCAATCAACCTGTTACAAAACGACAGAACTATATTACCGTATAATTTTGTTAAATCCAAGTTTTTACATTGGTATTGTGGAAACGTTATTATTATGCAACATGCACTCTCTATATATGACACAATTACGACGAAGGCTTTGATAAAATTTGGTATCTGCCAGATCGTAAATACTTCAATGAATTCAAATAAAACAAACCACAAAATAGACTTAACTGATCCATTTCCTACTCCTATTAGTAAATCCTTACAGTATAAATGTATTTGTAGTTCCAATAGTCTGGGTTTTAAAACTTTTAAACAAAATGTCTAAAATGTACATTCAGTGGGTTATTCCGGATGTTGTCTTGTTGGCAACAACAACTTTAAATAGGAATAAGAAAATTATGTTTGAAAAAAGAGAAAAAAATAACATTTGCTGGCAAGTGTTTTGCAACACATGGCTTTCGAAAAATTATCCTTCAAATCAGATTTGTTTAATACTTATATTTAGTAATCGAGTGTGTGACTAAATCAGAAAATAAAATGTTGTTCTCAATTTTATCACAGCAGCCATCAAGTCCTTTTTGTAGTACATTATTCTGACATATGGAGTGCTCTAATGATATATACGATAAAAGATTACTTTGCAGTTATATAATATTGGTGTTGTCTATAGTTACATAATATATCTTTCTATCATGTTAGATATGTTTTAGTAAAAAGGAAAGATATTGATAGCTTCATATTGCCAACACTAAGTAAAGTCCTGCCTAACATAGAGGGTTAAGTCTTGAATTAGATAACAAAAGTGGATTATATTTTCTTATGTTTCTTTCTCTAAATAGAGTAACCATGGTAAAATGTCACCGTTTTTCTTCAGACAACGGTGACATGCAAAGGAAAATAATGTTCAAATCTTTGCTTGACGTGATCTTATACAATACCGGGTACCTCCTATTTACATGAACAACTTGTATAGTTGTGTGCCTGCTTTCTAGGTACTAGTACTCTTTAAAACCAGTGTGATTATATCAAATATTAGAAAGTTTCCTTTTATTTGTATCAGTTACTAATACCACATTTACTACAACTTGTCACAGACTACTAATACACATTTTGTTACATGACATTGTATTGGTGGCCAAAAATTGAGTTGACAGTTCTTTCAAATTCCAATTAAAAAAAATTAACATGTTGGAAAGCTGTTTCCTTAAATAAATTGGTTAGTGCGACTTGATATTTGTACAGTCATTTTATCTGTCATTTTACAAATGATCTACCCAAATACTTTCCACCTTCATAGTTGTCCTGTACTTGAATAAGCAACAACAATGCTACACATTATCATATACAATGCTAATTACCACCATACACATGGTATCTTAGCCATTATAATCCTGATATATCTCTTGTTTTACTATTTTTCTGTTTTCTGTTGGAAATAATAATTTGAGATCATTTTTATAGAGTGCTGTTGTAAATCCTACTCTATGTTTAAGTCTTCAGTCCTCTTTCCTTTCAGTCTCGTTGATGAAATAAACATCAAACCCTATGGATGCATTGCTGTCATTGTAAGGCTATTGTAGCTTGTACGAGTGATGTAGCTTATTCTCAACTCAAGTTGCAATGAATTTAAAAGAAGCTAACAGCCTTGCTTTGGAAATTTAAAATACAACAAAACAGCTAGCCTTTAAATGTATCAATCTCTGCTCCTTATAGTTTCTAACACCATTAAGTACAACTATCACATGCACATGTATATTCATGTATTCGGATCTGTTTCAATAAAAACATATGGGTGTTAATAACAAAGTAATAATTCTTTTAAGCATGATGGTCATGTCAATAATAGAAACCTGACACACCACTCAATCTATATGTAATTTAGTAAGAGTTTTTAATTACTGGTTGAAGAAACAAACCAATTCAAAATCTCCAAATAACTTGACATTATATTTGAGCTTTAGATGACCAGAAGCTCGTTTCTTTGAAAGAGGAAATATAAACAATTTATGGGCTCTCCAATTGTGTCCGTTGTTTTGTTCACTCTGACATGAAACTCGGCAAGAGCATGGCTCTGATTTTCTTTGACTGGAGCCAATAAACAAAAATCTTGTATTTTGTCAAAGACCATGATCCTGGCTGAAAGAAAAATGGAGTCGATCATATGATGTTGCACCCTCACACTCACCCTCTATGCCTACAAGTTTCATTTATCCTTGGTGATTTTCACGTACCCAGGACCATCGTTCACCCCTTTGTCGCCAAGGCGGTAATGGGG
>NW_017804120.1:182013-197892 GCF_001625305.1 Branchiostoma belcheri
GCCACCTCCACCTCCTGCAACTGTACGTCCACTGCTCCCCTCTCCCTCCTGTCCGACAAGGATCTTCAACACTTCTCCTGGGAGTCAAAATACACGGTAGCAATCAGAAAAATACAATGCTTCGGCAATCAGAAAAATACTGTAACAATACTTCCTCGTCATTAAAAAAACACCAAAGAGAAAATTTTCAGATGTTTCATTCTGTGATGACGTTTTAGCCAACGTCAGAAACCTTACCTTTCTGCAGACGAAACTTCCCTGTGATTCTGGCACCCTTGCCCCTCTCAGACTTCCTCCCATGGATCCATCCGGATGCAGCGCCTGGTGGAATGAACAAGCCACCATGAGTTATACATTTATGTAGTAAAGTTACCTTAGAGAATTTGAATTAGTGTATTTTATTATTCGCATTACACACTACATGTAAATGGATAGTTGCAAAACACATTATTCTAGGCTGTTGTGAGGTCTTGACTAACATACAAATAGAAATAGCTGTTTTGTAAACCCACCAGCAGCTTCAATGATGTAGTTTACAGTCTGAGGAACGGTAAAGAACTAGATTCCCTTCTCTACGCTAGCTCTACTATGTAATTTTATTACAATATAGATTTAGAAATGGGGTCTTTTAGTTACACTCATGAATATATACAGACCTATTATCGGTCCGGATGAAGTCCTTGATACCATACAAATAGAAATAGCTGTTTTGTAAGCCTACCAGCAGCTTCAATGAAGTAGTTTCCAGTGTGAGGAACGGTAAAGAACTGGATTCCCTTCTTTAATTTGACCATCATCTCGTGGTCCTGTCCGCGGTAGTGTTCACCCAGACTGGTTGGGCCTTGGCGTCCGGTAGCACCGAGGGTGGTGAAGTGAGCCTTCATAAAACCGACGGCTGTGAGAAAAGAAGCGTGCTATTCTAACATTTTGGTTCTATTCTTTTCTGCACCATTAAGGTTGATCTTGTAATATGGTTTCAACATGTAATACTCCATGGAAAAGAATAATATTTTGGCAATTACTCCACTCAGGAGGAAATGAGTACCTACCTTCGGTTATGCTCAGCCCCACCAATTGTAAGCTCCTCACAATATTCAGCCCTTGGCTGCAAGGAAAGAGTAGCCGGACCACCACCACCCAATAACAGTTACAAGGTCTCGTATCCAGTCCAACGGTTTCTTCTAAAACTTAGTTATTGAAAATGTTTCACTAACAAATTACGAAAATGGTTGTTACCTTGCTCGGATGTATTGGTCTGATAACGTTGTACATTCGGTCGTTCATTCCTCAATATACGGCTGACTTGTCCACGATGTCCCACTGGTCCCGGTAGTTTAGCTGGTCCACCCTTTCCTGGAGGACTCATTGGGACGACAGGTCGAGTCGGACTATCTTTTCCAGGAGGACCCACTGGGCCAGTTGGGCCCTCTTTTCCTGGAGGTCCCACATGCACTGGGTCAGGAGGGCCATCTTTTCCAGGAGGTCCCACTGGGCCAGGAGAGCCATCTTTTCCAGGAGGACCCACTGGGCAAGTAGGGCCATCTTTTCCTGGAGGTCCCACTGGGCCAGGAGGGCCATCTTTTCCTGGAGGACCCATTGGGCCAGGAGGGCCATCTTTTCCTGGAGAACCCAGGCCATCGTTCCCTCGAGGACCCACTGAGCCAGAAGGGCCATCTTTTCCAGGAGGACCCACTGGACAAGGTGGCCCAACTTGACAGGTAAGATTCTTGAAAGCATGTCCGGTAGGGAAATCTAAAACATACAAGAAAATATATTTTACGTAGAGATGGAAATCGTGGAGAATTGGCCGGGCGCTATAGGAGTCTCTGTCGATAGTGATCTGACACAGTAAGTATCTCTGCCAGTACAATCAGCGATTGTATTGATTAAAATACATGCTTTTAATTTTTTCGTGCATTTGAGTATTCGCTGTAAAGACAGTCAAAAATTATTAACCTATAGGATACCTTACATCAGTTGTTTGACTTTAAAAACTTTTCAATGATTACTATTACTTATTACTTTAAGGTACATATTTATTGAAATACCAAATGCCATAAAGACTTAAAATTGATTTTGTATTAAGTGTAAATATATCGAACCATGTTCAGCGTATGAGGCGAGTCTTCAGTTTTTCACTAGGGTTTGAGACCACTTACCTAAGATCTTCAGGTCCTGAATTCGAAGACGCTGCTCAAAGAAAGCAGTTCTGTTGTCCAGGGTTTGTTTCAGGGCCTCCATAGTAATGTTCACCAGCTAAACAGACGAATACAACGCAGATCGAAACAATGGGAAGCCTTATATGATAACTCTGTGAAGGATTCTCAATGATTTTAGACATCAAATTTGCAGCATTGGTATGTATCCGTAAATGGTTGGTATGTAGTTGGCTAATATTCGCGAGATGATGCACGTTTTTACAGTATCAGTTGTTATACGTTATGTAATGTTTCAGAAAACACCCCTATCGTGGCGGACTTGTGGAACAGGTCAATAATCTAGTAAGCTTCTGTGAGTGTGCGTTTATAGGGTTTTCTGCAAGCAGATGTTGAGTTATATGTTCTTTTAGCTTCCTTTGTCTAGAGCCATTTGCAATTGTTGCCTGTGATTTGTCTCTTGGGTCCAAATAGGGACTCTAAGCAGATGTACTTTAATCTCAGGTTTTCTGAGCAGATTCAAGCACATCTGTTATGTAATAGTATGTTAACCTGACATGTAAATATAGTACACAATGTAATTATAGTAAACGCTCGACAACTACGCCGGATCTCATAGCTTGTTAACGTTAGACCGCAACATCTGTTATGTAATAGTATGTTAATCTGAAGTGTAACCGACACTGTTAACTGTTACCTGTTTCGATTTGTTGATGTTCTTGCTATGAGGGCTAGCCCTTTATAATAGCCTCCGGCTAGTTGGGCAGTCCTGGCTGTATACATATATTTTATTAAGCCTAATAAAGCAAATCAAATCAAATCCTGCCGTAGTAAGGTCGTATCCAATGATATTGGGTGATGGACTCTGCTTGGCCAAATGGATACCGATTTGCCATCTCACGACCTGCCTGGAGATTGTTTCTTCTTACTTAGATCTTCCTCATATTAGATTAAAAGAATTTCATCATACCAAAGACTTCTAAAGCATCAAGATATTTGTTTTATCCCCCGTTGGATTTTTTTTTTAAACTGAGTTAATCATAATGATTGCTTTACAAGCATGATGTGTCTGCATCATCATTATTTGAGGCTCTGGTAGCAATTTTGCCACATTGCCTTTTATCGGTGCAGACCTAGCTAATTATGGGTTCACCACAAAGTGGTGAAACCATATTGCTTTTTCTCATGATTCTCCTTCTCCTCCTGCCATTTCTTTAAATGGATTCAGCTTCTTCATTTTGGGACCTAAGGACCTGAAATTTGGTATGGAGGTACAGTAGGCAAATACCCCTAGGCGTTTTTTAAATTTTTGTGATACAGGCTTTTAGAATGGTTTTATCTGAGTTTTTTGGCTGTGTTATAGCAAATGTATTACTGAGTTAGTGTGCAGTGTTACCACATTTGGGCATGAGTCATCACAATGGAATGCAGGGCATCAACCAATAGGCATGCAGCTTTCCTCTATTCTCCTTGCTGATTGGCTGTTGGAATTTAACAGGCTTAACTTAATTAATACCTGCACAGAGCCATTCCATACTGACAGTAGGTCTGTATTCAAGTGTTTTGGTAGGTATTTTAAGCTTTCCTGCTCCAGCATTGGAATGCGGGGCATGAACGCTTCTTTTTTCTTGAAAATCAACAGTTTGCATTATGCAATTAAAAATCCTAACCAATAATGTAGGGAATAGCTATCCAACTGTTGTAGTCTTAGTTGTATGTTACTTCATACTATAGTTATATCAATGTAAAGCATTGTTTTCCCTTGTGTTTCTCATTCTTTCCCTGCCATGTCGTAAAATGTGGTGAAGCCATTGCTGTATTTGCTCCAAAGCAAATGTCGGCCTTTCTAGTTACATTCATGAAATGTATTTAATAACACAAGTAGGGAGCTCCGGAGTAACATGCTAAAAGTAATCTGCAATGTATAGATCATTCCAACATTGTAGGCAGCAGCAACAACTTTAAAAATAGCATACATATACATGGTCATTGCACATTAAATGAAGACAATATTATTATGATCATATAGAAACAACGTAATGAAAAAGTACTTGCTTCTTTATGGGTCTGTAGCTCCGCAATGATGAACATCATGAGGACGACTTGCACAGTAACCATGATTACCACTGTCAGGGCGGTAATGATGTAATGGCGGTGGGCACGGATGACGTCACAGACAAGATGGCGGCCGCTTGATCCGCCTGAGTCTGCCGTGTCAGCTGTTGGAGAATTGTTGATGAAATTATCATAAATTCCCCTTGATTCACACAATGTTCATCACTAACTCTCAAAAGAGGCTTCCCTGGCCACCATGGAGCAGACAGTAGTGGTGGAAGGGACGGCACGCAATTCAGCCCATGGCTGCTATGTGTTTGATGTATAAACCTTTCATTCTTTCAATCATTCAAGGCCTCGGTTTCAGTGAAGTTGCGTTTGGAGTTCCACAAGGAATCGTTCTGGAACCATTACTCTTCCTTTTGTATATAAAACGACCTACCAAATAAGCTTTATTTTAAATGTGAGGTTATTTGTGGATGTCTTCCTGCTATATGCCACTGGAATATACGTGAAAACATTCAGAATACGCATGATGTACAAAATGACTAATGAACTGGTGGATGTCCCAACTACTAAGTAACTTATACCGGCACAGAAAAGGAGAAGAAATAGCCAGGCCTTCAAGTACCAGAGTTATGAACCATGAATTGAGGTGTTTAAAAACTCATTTTCCCCATAACTATTGTAGAGTGGAACTCACTGCCACCAAGTACAGTAGGGACAGCATCACTAGATATAACTTTAAACATTTTTGATATTTTATTACGAATGCAGGAGCTGCTATGAGAGCTATTAAAGAAACAAGAATTATTTTCAACAAATACAGTGCAAATCTCGACAGTGGTGATTTGTTGTTTTTTTTCCACGTATTTCAGAATTTTTTGTATTACGCGGCTAGAAATACTATTTCGCAGCAATTACAATATTGTCATTGTCAATATTCTGTTCATAAAAGAACTGCTAATTTTGCATATAAGCTTGCATTTGGAGAGAAAATCAATTATTTACCTGTTGATCCTGGATCACGTAAGTTGACAAACACTTTGTTGCGTCTGCCATCAGTCCCCTCTTTAGCCCCGGGATTTTGATTCGGCAGTTTCACCTCTTCGGCTACTTTGTACGGATCCGAAGACGCTTCAAACTCTTGCCAATTTTCATAGCCACTTGGATGCGCAGTAGGGGGTCGGGACGGCGGCTCGCCGAAGGGCACTGGAGTCATTTGTATGATTGATTTTATTGCAGTTTGCACGCACACATCTACACAATTATTCTGGAGTCATGGAGTCGGTGGCGTATCGGCAGGATACTCGACTCTGAACCACGAGGTCCCGGGTTCGAGTCCTGACATGCCACCGATGGCCTTGAGAAATGCACTTT
Organism: Branchiostoma belcheri; assembly: GCF_001625305.1. Classification (NCBI taxonomy): domain Eukaryota; kingdom Metazoa; phylum Chordata; class Leptocardii; order Amphioxiformes; family Branchiostomatidae; genus Branchiostoma; species Branchiostoma belcheri. Next base: position 187,605 of record NW_017804120.1, read on the forward strand.
AAACGACTTTCCTTACTTAGCTCAAGTGAAAATGAGTATTGTCTTGTCCTGTATTCGTCCTCTGCGTATACTGGAGTATCAAAGTATATTGAAGAAGCAAGAATCTTAAATTGAAGTCTATAGTGTCCTCTTACAATTATTATTCCTGCATGGTTTTAAGATATTTGGGAATAAAGGACTGTTTATAAACGTCGTATACTTATATATATATATATATCTATATTCCATATCTATCTAGTCCCACAAAGAGTGAACACATAGAATAGTTTTGTAGGCTCTAAACTAAGTTCCAGTTACTGGAACAGCATCTCTCCTCTGAGTCAGAAACATCAATGCTTGAGACTACAAATCATCAGGCAGACAATCTTTTGTTTGGTCCCTTCGTTACTTTATTCTTCAACTTCATCGGCACAACCTCACTCTGTGGTGGTCTCCTTTCTTTTGACCTTTTCTTATTATCTGTCTTCCACCTGACTAGTCCCTACTATTGTATACATATATAGGATTTTTTTTTACTTTAACATTCAACATTCAACTCCAACAATGGACTCACTAAAAGTGAGCCAAAAGGAGAGCACTGCAACAAAAATTGGTTTAAAACTATTGAAACTATGACAACCAGTGTCCATTATTCCTTTTTCTCCAACTGTAACGTCATAATGATGACAGAAATATATTGTAGTACAATATAGTTCTGTCGTTTTGTTTAATCCACCTACAATATAGTTGTAGTACAATATAGTTCTGTCGTTTTGTTTAATCCACCTACAATATAGTTGTAGTACAATATAGTTCTGTCGTTTTGTTAAATCCACGTTTTTTACGTTGCTATTGTCGAAACGTTTAACTTATCATTATGCAACATTCACTCTATATATATATGACACAATTACGACGAAGGCTTTGATAAATTTTGGTATCTGACAGACCCTACATACTTCAATGAAATGAAAAAAAAAATAAAATAAAATAAAATAAAATAGAATAAACTGATAAACCGATCCATTTCTATTAGTAAAGTCCTGATCATATTAGAAAATCCTGGCAGTAGAAACATATTTGTAGTTCCAAAAGTCTGGGTTCTACAACTTTTAAACGAAATGTCTAGAATGTACATTGAGTGGGTTATTCAAGATATTGTCTAGCTGACAACAACTTTGAATAGGACAGAAATCAATTATGTTAAAAAAGGAGAACAAATATCATAACATTTGCTGGCAAGTGTTTTGTAACACACGGCTTTCGGAAATCGACTTTGTTCAAAACTTATACGTAGTAATACATCATGTGTCTTAAGCAGAAAATAAAATTGTGTCCTTAATTTTATTAGCCATACCACCTAGGACATAATTTCATTAAATTCTTTTTGTAGTACTTTATTCTGACATATCGAGGGCTCTAATAAGAAAAGATGACTTTGCAGTAATATAAAAATGATGTTGGCTATAGTTACATATATACTTCTATCATGTTAGATATGTTTCAGGAAAAAAGAAGATATTTTAATATCTTTAGAATAGCTTATTATAGCAAACATTAAGTAAAGCTTCGCTTAATATAGAGGATTAAATTTTAAATAAGATAACAAAAGTGTATTACTTTTTCTTATGTTGCTTTCTCTAAATATTGTAATACATTATCACATGCTCAATACTGAACTGTTTGAATTATCTTTTCTAGACAAAAAAGTTAAAACCTCCACTAGAAGTTAAGATATATTTTTATACTTTGCCAATTTAGATAACTTTAAACTTGTTTTACTGTCTGTAATTTAAGTAGTCTTTGGCTTCCATCTAGAATCTATTGAGATTATATCAATAAGCAGAGTGTCCTATAATTCATAACAGCTACTAATTCCACATTTACCATGCCTAATCACAGACCACTACTAATATTTACTTTTGTTACATACATCAGAATTGAAGGCAAAGAAATTTAGTTTACTTAGATATAATGCGGATTGCTTTCAAAACACGAATAAAAAAACAATCTCAACATTTTGAAAATCTAGTTTCTTTCTTTCCAGAATTTTTTTCAGTGCACCTTGATGCTGGATCACTTTATAAATTCATTAGTCATTTTACGAATATGACTCTCCCAAATTCTCCTCACCTTTATGGTTCTCCTGTACTGGAATATTGTATTAAAAGCAACAACAAAGCTACACATTATCATCTATGACTATAATTATTACCATACGCATTTTATTCATTACAACAACCCCTTTGGGATAGGCCCTTTAAAAACCACCTAGGTTTCTGGCCTACCCCGCATATTCTCTTATTGTTATTGTTTGATTATGTAACTTTTTTATACGTGCAAATAATAAATAAATAAACAATATACCTCTTGTTTACAACGTTCCTGTTTTCTGTTAGGAAAATAATTTGATATCATGTTTATATAGTGCTATTGTGAGAACTGCTCTATGTTCAAATCTACAGTCCTCACTCTTGTATTTAAGCCTCGTTGTTGAAATAAATATCAAACCATATGGATGCATTGCTGTAATTGTAAGACTGGTCTGGCTTATGGGCGAGTGATGTGGCTTATTCTCATTCCAATAAATCCAGAAAATCTGTGTAACTTTGTAATAGTTTTGATTCACTAGTTAAAGAACATAATAAATTCAAAATCTCCAAATTGATATTTTATTCTTTAGATGATCATATAGAAGCTTTAGATGATCAGAATCTGGTGTCTTCAGAGGAAGAAATATAGAAAATCAAGGGGCTTTCCAATTTTGTCCGCTTTTTTGTTCTCGCTGAAACGAAATTCGCAAAGAAAATGGCTCTGATTTCATTTGACTCAAGCCAATAGACAAAGACTTTGCATTTAAAAAAAGGCCATGGCCCCCGACGGAAGACAAATGGCGTCGAAAATAATGTTGCTCATGACCAAACGTAACCAACAATTCTTACTTAGCCTTGGTGATGAACACGTACCCAGGACCATTGTTTGTGCCTTTGTAGCGACGTAGGTTGGTGGCAGCGTTGTAGGAGCCTCCCCCTCCCCCACAAGCCTCCTTATAGAGAGCCCCACTGCCTCCTCCTGAGTACCCACCCCCTCCGCCTGGAGCCACGAGATACACGCCATACCCTCCCCCTCCACCACCAAAGCCACCATCTGTACCACGAGATAACCCCTTCCCGCCCAGGCCTCCTCCAACAAAAGCCCAGCCATGTGCACCTCCCAAAACACCTTCACTACCGCCATTTGTACAGAGCCCCCCTCCTCCACCACCACCATATTTTGCTTTGCTTTCTGTTGCGCCTTTTCCGTCACTTCCACCCCGGTTGGTTGCAGAAGGACGAGCGTAGCCCGCCTGGCCAGATGTATCTGCAGTCCCGTCACACTGCGCATGGTGGGAACTATACCATGTACCCCCACCTCCCCCACCTGCTATAATAAGGGGCGAATTGTCAGACCTTGTCACGAAAGTGCCACCTCCACCTCCTGCAGCTGTGCCTTCACGGTTCTCCTCTCCCTCCTGTCCGACAAGGATCTTCAACACTTGGCCTGGGAGTCAAAATACACGATAGCAATCAGAAAAATACAATACTTCGGCAATCAGAAAAATATAATACTTCCTTATTATTTAAAAAACACCAAAGATACAAAAGTTTCAGATGTTTCATTCTGTGATGACGTTTTAGCCTACGTCAGAAACCGTACCTTTCTGCAGACGAAACTTCCCTGTGATTTTGGCACCCTTGCCCCTTTTAGACTTCCTCCCATGGACCCATCCGGATGCAGCGCCTGGAAGAATGAACAAGCCACCATGAGTTATATTATCATGTAATTATATTACTTTCTAAAATTTGAAATAATGACTTTTATCATTTGCATCTCACACTAATTGGATAGTTACAAAACACATTATTATCGGTATGTAGAAATAGCTGTTTTGTAAACCCACCAGCAGCTTCAATGTTGTACTTTCCAGTCTGAGGAACGGTAAAGAACTGGATCCCGTTTTTTACTCCACCATCATCTCGTGGTCCTGTCCGCGGTAGTGTTCACCCAGACTGGTCGGGCCTCGGCGACCGGTAGCACCGAGGGTGGTGAATGTAGCCATTCTGAAGCCGACGGCTGTGATGGGAAAAGGATGTGCACCTCTTACACTTTCATGTCAAATTTGTTGTGGTACTGACAATTAACATCATAGAAAAATACTATTTGGGGACTTACATGGTGTCGTATGTAGCCAAATGGTTTCTTCTACAACCTTTAAGTGATTAAGATACCCTGCCTACTGCCTATTAAATACATACTTAGGCCAGAACTGACCCCTTGCTTCTCTTAACTTTTTCCCGCTAGGTAGCACGGTCCTTAGCCTTTTTTAGCAACCTTGAGGAACCATCCAGTGTCATATACTTCCCCTAATGAATTACGATAAAGGCCTGTTACCTTGCTCGGATGGATTGGTCTGAAAACTTGGTAGATTCGGTTGTCCATTCTTCCACGGAGGGTTGTTTGCTCCGGGGGACCCCACTGGAGGACTTTTTGTGCCAGGTGGTCCAACTGGCCTAATCTTACAAGGCTCAGGTCTCCCACATGTTCCTGGAGGACCCTTGGTCCCAGGTGGCCCAGCCTTCCCAGGAAAACCAACTGGTCCAGCCGGTCCACCCTTTCCTGGAGGACCCACTGGGTCAGGAGGGCCATCTTTTCCAGAAGGACCCACTGGGCCAGTAGGGCCATCTTTTCCAGGAGGTCCCACTGGGCCAGGAGGGCCATCTTTTCCTGGAGTACCCACTAGGCCAGTAGGGCCATCTTTTCCTGAAGGACCCACTGGGCCAGTAGACACCGTACGATCTGCTTGGAGATCATTTCTTGTTGCTTAGATCTTCCTGATATTGTATAAAATGAATGTCATTATACCAAAGATTTCCAAAGCATCAAGATATTTGTTTTATCCCCCGTTGGATTTTTTTCTTTTTAAACTGAGTTAATCATAATGATTGCTTTACAAGCATGATGTGTCTGCATCATCATTTGAAGCTCTGGTAGCAATTTTGCCACATTGCCTTTTAGGCCATGTTGATTTGATTATATGGATGACATCCTCTGGGAGCCCCAAAACTGATGCGCGCGTGCGAATAAAAAAAGGTTTGCAAAAAAAAAAGTTATTTTCATTATGAAATCTACGTGGTTATGAGTGTTGAGCAAATGGCACAGAATATGGTTTGGCGAATAATCTAGTCTTCAAGTTCATTTCTTTACAATTTCGTCTCTTTTCGTTTGATTTTGGCATTCTACGACATTGGTACAGTTTTTATAATTTTTTTGTAACTTATGGTATATTTTTGCTAATTTTGCAACTGTTTTGTACGATTTACAGTATGGTTGAAAACTTTTTTTTTGGAAAAGGCCGAAAATTCATGCGCGCGCGGATGCCATCCATATAATCAAATCAGCATGGCCTTATCGGTGCAGACCTAGCTAATTACATTCATTAAATGTATTTAATAACACAAGTAGGGAGTAACATGCTAAAAGTAATCTGCAATGTATAGATCATTCCAACATTGTAGGCAGCAGCAACAACTTTAAGAAATATCATACATGTAGTATTACATATTCTTTGGGCATTAAATGAAGACAATAGTATTCTGATCATATGGAAACAACGTAATGAAAAAGTACTTGCTTCTTTATGGGTCTGTAGCTCCGCAATGATGAACATCATAAGGACGACTTGTACAGTAACCATGGTTACCACTGTCAGGGCGGTAATGATGTAATGGCGGTGGGCACGGATGACGTCACAGACAACATGGCGGCCGCTTGATCCGCCTGAGTCTGCCGTGTCAGCTGTTGGGGAATTGTTGATGAAATTATCATAAATTCCCCTTGATTCACACAAGTTTCATCACTAACTCTCAAAAGAGGCTTCCCTGGCCACCATGGAGCAGACAGTAGTGGTGGAAGGGAAGGCACGCAATTCAGCCCATGGCTGCTATGTGTTTGATGTATAAACCTTTCATTCATTCAATGGTTCCACAAGGAATCGTTCTGGAACCATCACTCTTCCATTTGTATATAAACGACCTACCAAATAAGCTTGATTCAAATGTGAGCTTATTTGTCGATGTCTGCCTGCTATATGCCACTGGTATATACGTGATAACATTCAGAATACGCATGATGTACAAAATGACTAATAAACTGGTGGACGTAACAACTACTAAGTAATTTAGACCAGCACAGGAAAGGAGAAGAAATAGCCAGGCCTTCAAGTACCAGTAAACCATGAATTGAAGTGTTTAAAAACTCATTTTCCCCAGATCTCGCTGCCACCAAGTACAGTAGGGGCAGCATCACTAGATATAGCTTTAAACATTTCAGATATTTTTTTTTTGTACTACACGGCTAGAAATACTATTTCCCAGCAGTTACAATATTGTCATTGTCAATATTCTGTTCATAAGAAAATTGCTAATTTTGCATATAAGCTTGCATTTGGAGAGAAAATCAATTATTTACCTGTTGATCCTGAATCACGTAAGTTGACAAACACTTTGTTGCGTCTGGCATCAGTCCCCTCTTTAGCCCTGGGATTTGGATTCGGCAGTTTCACCTCTTCGGCTACTTTGTACGGATCCGAAGACGCTTCGAACTCTTGCCAATTTTCATAGCCACTTGGATGCGCAGTAGGGTGTCGGGACGGCGGCTCGCCGGTTCGCCCCTCCCCGGTCCCCGCCTGTGGGGTACCGGTAGGGACAGCCTGTTCCTGCCGGGACATTTTTCCGGCAGGCAATGGTTACTCAGTCGGCAGTAGTCGCAAACAAAAGCATGATTACTTTGAATATATATATATATATGTAATATAACTTTTGACATTATATAAAAGAACAAGTGCGCTATGATATAGGAGGGCTGGTATTTTGTTTACGTCAAACAGTAGACTAATTTTTTTGCGAAGGAGTAAATCTGCAGAGATGTTTTGATACGTACACGTCAACAAAACACTTTCAAAGGGCACTGGAGTTATTTGTATGATTGATTTTATTGCAGTTTGCACGCACACATCTACACAATTATTCTGGAGTCATGGAGTCGGTGGCGTATCGGCAGGATACTCGACTCTGAACCACGAGGTCCCGGGTTCGAGTCCTGACATGCCACCGATGGCCTTGAGAAATACACTTTAAACGACTTCTATTTACTGGAACAGCATCTCTCCTCTGAGTAGTAGTAGTAGTAGAATGGTTTATTTCAAATTGAAAACTCCAGACATACACTATTTCAATTACCATCACATTGACAACAGACTCGCAGGCATACTGGCTGCCTGAATTGCTCCGAGGTCACAAAATGTCATTAAAATATGGGTATTATTGTTAAAAAAAGTATTACATATTATTAAATGTTGTTAAAATTTATAAATCGTAAAATATTCCTCTGCTTTAGAAAATGGATTTATAGTCAATATGCATGTTAAACGTTACGCAGTAACAAGGCTGTTGTACAACATTAGCAATAGATTACTCTTACATTGCCGTTTCAGAGTTATTCAGTAACTTAACCATGTATGGTAGTGCGCTGTTTCTAAAGCGTTCGGTTCTTGTTCTAAAACAGTCAATCTGGTTACTGGCCATGGACCGTGTTGTACGTCCACTGATGTCCCCACGGCGGGGAGGGAACCAATGCCGGTAGTCGGGAGATTGTAAGAGTTTTTTGGCAAAAGTCAAGCAGAGGTGGTCTCGCCGTCGTTCCAAAGTCTCGAGGCCAAGTAGGAGACAGGCGTCAGCATAGTTTTTTTTTTGCCAAGGATGGTTCTGACGGCACGGCGTTGGATTCTCTCCAGCTGGTTACGTTGTGCTTGTGTAAGGCCTGGATGCCACGCTGGTACTGCGTACTCACACACTGGTCGGACGTAGTTTGTGTAGATTGTGAGTAAGTCCTCTATAGATAATCGGAAAGTCGTCAGTTTTCTAAGTATGAACAGCCTCGTGCCGCCTTTCTTCACCATGTGTTCCACATGAACGTCCCATCTGAGGTCTGCTTGCAGGTGCAAGCCCAGTAACTTCGCCACTTTCACTTCCTGTAGGGGGTGGTCGTCTATTTTGAGTGGTGTTAGTGGTGGTACAGTTCTCGAAAAGTGTGGGTACATAACCTTGCACTTTTTCGGGTGAAGCTGCATTCTGTGGACCGTTGACCAGTTATTCAACTCGTCGAGATCGTGTTGGATCGTAGAGTTCCCGCTTATCTGACGACTCTCGATCAAGTTCAAATCGTCCACGAATTTCCATCGATTTGATGTCGCGTTTTCAGCGGCGCTGTTTATCAAGGCCAGGACATCAGCGACATCAGAGACATCAATGCTCGAGACTATACAAATCATCAGGCAGACAATCTTTTGTTTGGTCCCTTCGTTACTTTATTCTTTAACCTCGTGGCCCAAATTTCATTCTTTGGTGATCTCCTTTCTTTTGACCTTTTCTTATTATCTGCCTACCACCTGACTAGTCCCTACTATTGTATTCATTACATATATAGGGTTTTTTTACTTTAACATTCATCAATCAAAGTGAGGACTAACGGACCCAAAAGGAAAGCACTGCAACAAAAATTGGTTTAAAACTATCGAAACTATAACAACCAGTTCCATTATTCCTTTTTTGTCCAACTGTAACGTCATAATGATAACGTTTCCACAATCCTAACGTAAAAAAAGCAGATTGAACAAAACGACAGAACTATATTACAGTATAATTTTGTTAAATCCACGTTTGTTTTACGTTTGTATTGTGGAAATGTTATTATTATGCAACATACGCTCTATATATATGACACAATTACGACGAAGGCTTTGATAAATTTTGGTATCTGCCAGATCGTAAATACTTTGAAATGAAAATAAAAAAAAGAAATCAACTTTCGACTTAGATGATACATTTCAATTAGTCAAGTCCTAATTGTATAAGTAAAACCTGGCAGTAGAAATGTATTTGTAGTTCCAATAGTCTGGGTTCTACAACTTTTAAACGAAATGTCTAGAATGTACATTCAGTGGGTTATTCGAGATATTGTCTAGCTGACAACAACTTTAAATAGGGTAGATCAATTCTGTTAAAAAAAGGAGAACAAATATTATAACATTTGCTGGCAAGTGTTTTGTAACACACGGCTTTCGGAAATCGACTTTGTTCAAAACTTATACGTAGTAATACATCATGTGCCTTAAGCAGAAAAAAAATTGTGTCCTTAATTTTATTAGCCATACCACCTAGGACATAATTTCATAAAATTCTTTTTGTAGTATTTTATTCTGACATATGGAGGGCTCTAATAAGAAAAGATGACTTTGAAGTTATATACCAATAATGTTGGCTATAGTTACATATATCTTTCTATCATGTTAGATATGTTTCAGGAAAAAAAGAAGATATTTTAATATCTTTAGAATAGCTTATTATAGCAAACATTAAGTAAAGCTTCGCTTAATACACAGGATTAAATTTTAAATCAGATAACAAAAGTGTATTACTTTTTCTTATGTTGCTTTCTCTAAATATTGTAATACATTATCACATGCTCATTACTGAACTGTTTGAATTATCTTTTGTTAAGACAAAGGTGACATGGAAAGAAAAAAAGTTCAAAACTTCACTAGAAGTAAAGATATAAACTTGTTTTACTGCCTGTAATTTAAGTAGCTTTTGGCTTCCATCTAGAATCTATTGAGATTATATCAATAAGCAGAGTGTCCTATAATTCATAACAGCTACTAATTCCACATTTACCATGCCTAATCACAGACCACTACTAATATTTACTAATTGCATGCATTACTTTTAAAGGAAAAGAAATTAAGTTTACTTAGATATAATGCGGCTTGCTTTCAAAACACGAATAAAAAAAAAACAATCTCAACATTTTGAAAATCTAGTTTCTTTCTTTCCAGAAAATTGGTCAGTGTTCCTTGATGCTGGAACAGTCACTTTATAAGTTCATTAGTCATTTTAACAATATGACTCTCCCAAATTCTCCTCACCTTTATGGTTCTCCTGTACTGGAATATTGTATTAGAAGCAACAACAAAGCTACACATTATCATCTATGACTATGATTATTACCATACGCATTTTATTCATTACAACAACCCCTTTGGGATAGGCCCTTTAAAAACCACCTAGGTTTCTGGCCTACCCCGCATATTCTCTTATTGTTATTGTTTGATTATGTAACTTTTTTATACGTGCAAATAATAAATAAATAAACAATATACCTCTTGTTTACTACGTTCCTGTTTTCTGTTGGAAAAATAATTTGATATCATGTT
>NW_017804120.1:198040-198490 GCF_001625305.1 Branchiostoma belcheri
CCCACTGGGCCAGTAGTGCCATCTTTTCCGGGAGGACCCACTGGGCAAGTAGTGCCATCTTTTCCTGGAGGTCCCACTGGGCCAGTAGGGCCATGTTTTCCTGGAGGACCCACTGGGCCAGGAGGACCATCTTTTCCAGGAGGTCCCACTGGGCCAGTCGTGCCATCTTTTCCGGGAGGACCCACTGGGCAAGTAGTGCCATCTTTTCCTGGAGGTCCCACTGGGCCAGTAGGGCCATCTTTTCCTGAAGAACCCACTGGGCCAGTAGGGCCATCTTTTCCTGGAGGACCCACTGGGCCAGGAGGGCCATCTTTTCCGGGAGGACCCACTGGGCCTGGAGGGCCATCTTTTCCAGGAGGTCCCACTGGGCCAGGAGGACCATCTTTTCCTGGAGAACCCACTGGGCCAGTAGGGACATCTTTTCCTGGAGGACCCACTGGGCCAGTAGGT
>NW_017804120.1:198518-203048 GCF_001625305.1 Branchiostoma belcheri
CCCCTCCTCCACCACCACCATATTTTGCTTTGCTTTCTGTTGCGCCTTTTCCGTCACTTCCACCCCGGTTGGTTGCAGAAGGACGAGCGTAGCCCGCCTGGCCAGATGTATCTGCAGTCCCGTCACACTCCGCATGGTGGGAACTATACCATGTACCCCCACCTCCCCCACCTGCTATAATAAGGGGCGAATTGTCAGACCTTGTCACGAAAGTGCCACCTCCACCTCCTGCAGCTATACGTTCACGGCTCTCCTCTCCCTCCTGTCCGACAAGGATCTTCAACACTTCACCTGGGAGTCAAAATACACGGTAGCAATCAGAAAAATACAATGCTTCGGCAATCAGAAAAATACTGTAACAATACTTCCTCGTCATTAAAAAAACCCACCAAAGATAGAAAATTTTCAGATGTTTCATTCTGTGATGACTTTTTAGCCTACGTCAGAAACCTTACCTTTCTGCAGACGAAACTTCCCTGTGATTCTGGCACCCTTGCCCCTCTCAGACTTCCTCCCATGGATCCATCCGGATGCAGCGCCTGTAGAAATGAACAAGCCACCATGAGCTATATCATCATGTAATTATATTACTTTATAGAATGTGAAATGATGTCTTTCATCATTTGCATCTAACACTAAATGGAGAGTTGCAAAACATATTATTATCGTATGTGGAAATAGCTGTTTTGTAAACCCACCAGCAGCTTCAATGATGTAGTTCCCCGTCTGAGGAACGGTAAAGAACTGGATTCCCTTCTTTAATTTGACCATCCTCTCGTGGTCCTGTCCGCGGTAGTGTTCACCCAGACTGGTTGGGCCTTGGCGTCCGGTAGCACCGAGGGTGGTGAAGCAAGCCTTCCTAAAACCGGCGGCTGCGAGAAGAAAAGAAACGTGCATCACAGTTTTTGATAAGCTTAGGGGGTTTTCCCGGTGTGAGTGGTTCAAACCTTATGACCGTACCTGCGATTCAGCCACACCAATTGTAAGCTCCTGACATTTCAGGAAGGAGAGAGTAGCCAGCCCAATAACAGCTATAAGGTAATGACTGCAGTCCACTGGTTCCTTTAAAACTTTAATCCATTGAAATATTTCACTAAGAAATTACGAAAACGGTTGTTACCTTGCTCGGATGGATTGGTCCGACGACTTGGTACATACGGTCGTCCAAGCCTAAATGTACGGCTGACTCGTCCATATCGTCGCGCTGGTTCCGATATCTTAGCTGGTCCACCCTTTTCTGGAGGACCCACTGGGCAGACAGGCCGAGTCGGACCATCTTTTTCTGGCGAACCCACTGGGCCAGTAGGGCCATCTTTTCCTAGAGAACCCATTGGGCTAGGAGGACCATCTTTTCCAGGAGGTCCCACTGGGCCAGTAGTGCCATCTTTTCCGGGAGGACCCACTGGGCAAGTAGTGCCATCTTTTCCTGGAGGTCCCACTGGGCCAGTAGGGCCATCTTTTCCTGGAGGACCCACTGGGCCAGGAGGGCCATCTTTTCCTGGAGGTCCCACTGGGCCAGGAGGTCCATCTTTCCCTGGAGGACCCAGACCATCTTTCCCTGGAGGACCCACTGGGCCAGTAGGGCCATCTTTTCCTGGAGAACCCACTGGGCCAGGAGGGCCATCTTTTCCTGGAGAACCCAGGCCATCGTTCCCTGGAGGACCCAATGGGCCGACGGGACCAGTCGCGCCATCTTTTCCTGGAGAGCCATCTTTTCCTGGAGATCCATCTTTTCCTGGAGGCCCAGGTGGCCCAACTTGACAGGTAAGATTCTTGAAAGCCTGAACCCTAGGGAAATCTAAAACATGCAGGAACAGAGAAGAAGGAAAGAAAGTCAAAATGAATGAGGTTTGCGACATCCCGGGGATCATGATAATCCCAGAATCTTAATCTGTAATTTATCCGTAAATGTGATTATTCACTGAAAAGACAGAACTTTTCAATTTCGATTCACGTCACTTAAGGGTAAAAGGATGATTAACTTGGCAATAATTACTTAAATCACATACTTATTTAATTGTCAAATGCCATTACGACTTAAACTTTTTTTTTTCAAATTATGACTTAAACATCAAATTATGACTTATGATTTGATCTGTATTCAGTGTAAATATATCGAACCATGTGGGAAAAATCACGTGTCCACAGTATTTGGGTCAGATAGCTGAGGAAGACTGAGTTATTCAGACGAAAATTTCTGGAGAGTCAAATTTTGAGTTGGAGAACATTTTAAGTTTTTCATAATATCGAACCATGTATTGCATGTGAGTTGAGTCGTCGTTACCTTTTCATCAACATTTAAGTCAACTTACCTAAAATCTTCTTGTCGAGAAGACGCTGCTCAAAGAAAGCATTCCTTTTGTCCAGGTTCTGTTTTAGGGCCTCTATAGTAATGTTCACCAGCTAAACAGACCAACCAAAAACTTAAATTCAATAGTGTAAAGCCTTGTGTTGTTTTCTTCAAACTTTAGATTGATACATAAAAAACAAGTCACCATTTTTCTTGTAGCTTAAATCTTTTTGATATCGGATAAAAGACTTGTGTGATAAAAGCATGAAGATCATAGTATTATTCCCTTTTAATATTTTCGCGTTTTAACTGAGCTTATCAATCATGATATTTTACAGCATGCTTTGAAATTGTGGTAGCAATTTTGGAACATACTATTAGCCTTTTATCAGTGCAGACATAGTTGATTTCATTCGTATAATGTATTTTATTACACAAGTAAGGAGAGACAACTAAAACCAAAAGTTTTCTGTAGTGCAGGTATCAGTCCTATTCTATAGTCAACAACTTAAAATGTCATACATATATACTTTGGACATCTGTAATCAGGACAATAGTATTTTAATCACATGTAAAAAACGTGAGGAAAAAGTATTTAATTTACCTCTTTATGGTTCTGTAGCTCCGCAATGATGAACATCATGAGGACGACTTGCACAGTAACCATGGTTACCACTGTCAGGGCGGCAATGATGTAATGGCGGTGGGCACGGATGACGTCACAGACAACATGGTGGCCGCTGGATCCACCTGAATCTGCCGTTTCTGCCAAGAAATTTGGAAACAAAATTACAATGAATTTTACTTGATTAAAAATACGCGAATTTTTTTTTACCATAAACTCATTGTGTTAGGATTTAAGAGTCACGGCCGAAAACAAAGATTTTTTAGAGTAGATATTATTTGATGATTATTCAGTTTAAGTCCAGATCCTACTAATTCGAAACATGTATTCCTATATAACTGACTCCTGCTTTCCAAACTCAAAGAATCATCAAAATTGCAAAACCTCAAACTGTGAATTGTACATCAGGAAGAAAACAATAAAAACAAACAAAAAACATCAGGCTCTATTTCCCACCCCCTGGAATTCTCAACAATACTTAAAACACGTAAATTTAAATCCACAATCATTATGGTGATAAAATGAAGAATAGTTTATTTTTATTATGAATGCCGGAGCTATTAAGAGAGCTACTTTTAAAGATTTAATTAAGAATTTTTCACAATACATACATCATATATATTCTCAATTTTTGGCACCTATAGAACTGTTATTGTAAAAATTATTTTCACTTTTAACATACGTTTATCAGGAAAATCAATCATTTACCTGTTGATGTGTTCGCTGTGTCACGTAAATTGGCGAAGATTTTATTGTCACTGGCATCAGTCCCCTGTTTTGCCGTCTGATTAGCTTGGCGTCGGCGATCTCCCCAAAAAAGTGGTAAGAGCTTCCTTAGTTTCACCTCCTCGGCTGCTTTGTACGGATCCGAAGACGCTTCGAACTCTTCCCAATTTTCATAGACATGGTTTTGACTACCGCCTGCACCACTTTGGTGCTCGGGAGGGGTTTGGGACGGCGGTCCGCCGGTTCGCCCCTCCCCGGTCCCCGCCTGTGAGGTACCGGTACGAACAGCCTGTTCCTGCCGAGGCATTTTACCGTACTGGCAGGCAATGGTTACTCAGTCGGCAGTAGTCGCAAACAAAAGCATGATTACTTTGAATATATATATATATATATATATATGTAATATAACTTTTGACATTATATAAAAGAACAAGTGCGCTATGATATAGGAGGGCTAGTATTTTGTTTTCGTCAAAAAGTAGACTAATTTTTTGGAGGAGGTGTCAATCTGCATAGATGTTTTAATATGTACACGTCAACAAAACTCTTTCAAAGGGCACTGGAGTTATTTGTAAGATTGATTTTATTGCAGTTTGCACGCACACATCTACACAACTATTCTGGAGTCGTGGAGTCGGTGGCGTAGCGGCAGCGTGCTCGAATCGGAACCACGAGGTCCCGGGTTCGAGTCCTGACATGCCACCGATGGCCTTGAGAAATGCACTTTAAACGACTTTCCTTACTTAAATCAAGTGAAAATTAGTATTGTCTTGTATTCGTCCTCTGCGTATACTGGAGTATCAAAGTATATTGAAGAAGCAAGAATCTTAAATTGAAGTCTATAGTGTCCTCTTACAATTATTATTCCTGCATGGTTTTAAGATATTTG
>NW_017804120.1:203813-206573 GCF_001625305.1 Branchiostoma belcheri
ATATATATATATATATATATATATATATATATATATATATATTCCATATCTATCTAGTCCCACAAAGAGTGAAGACACAGAATATTTTTCTAGGCTCTAAACTAAGTTCCAGTTACTGGATCAGCATCTCTCCTCTAAGTCAAAAACATCAATGCTCGAGACTACAAATCATCAGGCGGACAATCTTTTGTTTGGTCCTTTCGTTACTTTATTCTTCAACTTCGTGGTCACAACCTCATTCTGTGGTGGTCTCCTTTCTTTTGACCTTTTCTTATTACCTGCCTGCTATCTGACTAGTCCCTACTATTGTATACATTACATAAATAGTTTTTTTTTACTTTAACATTCAACAATGGACTCACTGAAAGTGAGGATTAACGGAGCCAAAAGGACAGCACTGCAACAAAAATTGGTTTAAAACTATTGAAACTATGACAACCAGTGTCCATTATTCCTTTTTCTCCAACTGTAACGTCATAATGATGACAGAACTATATTGTAGTACAATATAGTTCTGTCGTTTTGTTTAATCCACCTACAATATAGTTGCAGTACAATATAGTTCTGTCGTTTTGTTAAATCCACGTTTTTTATGTTGCTATTGTCGAAACGTTATCATTATGCAACATTCACTCTCTATATATGACACAATTACGATGAAGTCTTTGATAAAGTTTGGTATCTGCCAGACCCTACATACTTCAATGAAATGAAAAAAAAAAACAAAAAATAAAATAAAATAAAATAAAATAAACTGATAAACCGATCCATTTCTATTAGTAAAGTCCTGATCATATTAGAAAATCCTGGCAGTAGAAACATATTTGTAGTTCCAAAAGTCTGGGTTCTACAACTTTTAAACGAAATGTCTAGAATGTACATTGAGTGGGTTATTCAAGATATTGTCTAGCTGACAACAACTTTGAATAGGACAGAAATCAATTATGTTAAAAAAGGAGAACAAATATTATAACATTTGCTGGCAAGTGTTTTGTAACACACGGCTTTCGGAAATCGACTTTGTTCAAAACTTATACGTAAAAATACATCATGTGCCTTAAGCAGAAAATTAAATTGTGTCCTTAATTTTATTAGCCATACCACCTAGGTTATAATTTCATAAAATTCTTTTTGTAGTATTTTATTCTGACATATGGAGGGCTCTAATAAGAAAAGATGACTTTGCAGTTATATACCAATGATGTTGGCTACATTTACATATATCTTTCTGTCAGATATGTTCCAGGAAAAAAAAGAAGATATTTTCATATCTTTAGAATAGCTTATTATAGCAAACATTAAGTAAAGCTTCGCTTAATATAGAAGATTAAATTTTAAATAAGATAACAAAAGTGTATTACTTTTTCTTATGTTGCTTTCTCTAAATATTGTTAGTAATACATTATCACATATGCTCAATACTGAACTGTTTGAATTATCCTTTCTAGCCAAAAAAGTTAAAACCTTCACTAGAAGTTAAGATATATTTTTATACTTTGCCAACTTAGATAACTTTAAACTTGTTTTACTGTCTGTAATTTAAGTAGTCTTTGACTTCCATCTAGAATCTATTTTGACTATATCAATAAGCAGAGTGTCCTATAATTCATAACAGCTACTAATTCCACATTTACCATGCCTAATCACAGACCACTACTAATATTTACTTTTGTTACATACATCAGAATTGAAGGCAAAGAAATTTAGTTTACTTAGATATAATGCGGATTGCTTTCAAAACACGAATAAAAAAACAATCTCAACATTTTGAAAATCTAGTTTCTTTCTTGCCAGAAATTTTTTCAGTGCACCTTGATGCTGGATCACTTTATAAATTCATTAGTCATTTTACGAATATGACTCTCCCAAATTCTCCTCACCTTTATGGTTCTCCTGTACTGGAATATTGTATTAAAAGCAACAACAAAGCTACACATTATCATCTTTGACTATAATTATCACCATACACAATTTTTTCATTACAACAACCCCTTTGGGGTAGGCCCTTTAAAAAACCACCTACGTTTCTTATTGTTATTGTTTGATTATGTAACTTTTTTTATACGTGCAAATAATAAATAAATAAACAATATACCTCTTGTTTACTACGTTCCTGTTTTCTGTTGGAAAAAATAATTTGATATCATGTTTATATAGTGCTGTTGTAAGAACTGCTCTATGTTCAAATCTACAGTCCTCACTGTTGTATTTAAGCCTCGTTGTTGAAATAAATATCAAACCATATGGATGCATTGCTGTAATTGTAAGACTGGTCTGGCTTATGGGCGAGTGATGTGGCTTATTCTCATTCCAATAAATCCAGAAAATCTGTGTATTAAACTTTGTAATAGTTTTGATTCACTAGTTAGAGAACGTAATCAATTCAAAATCTCCAAATTGATATTTTCTTCTTTAGATGATCATAAAGCAGTTTTAGACGATAGGAAGAAATATGGAAAATTAAGGGACTTTCCAATTTTGTCCGTTGTTTTTGTTCTCGCTGAAACGAAATTCGCAAATAAAATGGCTCTGATTTCTTTTTGACTCAAGCCAATAAACAAAGACTTTGCATTTTTGTAAAAAAAAAAAGGCCATGGCCCCCGACGAAAGACAAATGGCGTCGAAAATAATGTTGCTCATGACCAAACGTAACCAACTATTCTTACTTAGCCTTGGTAATGAACACGTACCCAGGACCATTGTTTGTGCCTTTGTAGCGACGTAGGTTGGTGGCAGCGCTGTAGGAGCCTCCCCCTCCCC
>NW_017804120.1:208181-219624 GCF_001625305.1 Branchiostoma belcheri
CCAGTAGGGCCATCTTTTTCTGGAGCACCCACTGGGCCAGTAGGGCCATCTTTTCCTGGAGCACCCACTGGGCCAGTAGGGCCATCTTTTCCCGGAGCACCCACTGGGCCAGTAGGGCCATCTTTTCCTGGAGCACCCACTGGGCCAGTAGGACCATCCTTTCCCGGAGGACCCACTGGCCCAGGTGGCCCAGCTACTCCATCCTTTCTTGGAGAACCATATTTTCCTGGAGTTCCATCTTTTCCAGGAGGACCCACTGGTCCAAGAGGCCCAGTTGGGCCATCTTTTCCTGGAGATCCATCTTTTCCTGGAGTTCCATCTTTTCCAGGAGGACCCACTGGCCCAGGTGGCCCAACTTGATACGTTAGATTTGCGAATGCCTGGCCTGTAGGGAAATCTAAAACATTCAAGAAAAGAGATATAAAATTGTGAATAAGATATCAAAATGTCTAAGATTTGCGAGTAGAGATGGGAATCTTGGAGAATTGGTCGGGCGCGATCGGAGATTAGAATATCTGTCGATCCGGTATATCCTTGCCAGTACAATCGGTGATTATACCGATTAAAATGAAGTCCTGTGTATTTGGGTATTCAGAAGATACATGCATCAGTGGATTACATATTTATAAAAAATACCATATGCCATGAAGACTTAGAATTGATTTGTATTGTTAAGAACAGAGATATCGAGCCATGTTTTTCACCATGATTTGAGTCCTCTTACCTAAAATCTTCAGGTCGTAAATGCGAAGTCGCTGCTCAAAGAAAGCAGTTCTGTTGTCCAGATTTTGTTTCAGGGCCTCCACAGTAATGTTCATCAGCTAAACAGACGAACAAAATCTCAATGAAACAATGAGAAGCCTTGTATTGTTACTCTGTGAAGGATTGTCAGTGACTTCCGACGAAATATTAAAATCAACTTAACTGTATTGGTATGTACCCCCAGTGGGCTACCCCGAGTGAGTGGGCCATTAACAAAGCGACTTGTCCCAGATCACCCAACTCCAAGCCTTCAACAGGAACAAAGTCCAAGGGTTTGGTCGTCCTTCCATACACCAAGGACCTGTCGGAAGCGCTCAGAAGGATTTTCAACTCCCACGGGATTTCAACCTGCTTCAAACCGACCAGGACCTGATAAGACACATCCTTGTGTGGTGTCATTTACCACATCCCCTGCCAGGGCAAATACAACAAAGGGCCCTGCCAAGAAATGTACATCGGCGAAACAGACAAGGCCCGGTTCCAAGGACATACACGGCCCAGCTAAGCCGGTTCAGAACTGTCACAAGCATCCACTTAGAGTCACCCGGACACTTTGTTTCACTTGACACTGTAAGGATTTGGGACACTGAACAAGACTATTTCCTGAGAGGGGTGAAAGAGGCTATTTACATCAGGGCCTACCACCCTTTACTTAACCGCGACGGGGCCGTCATCGTCTACCAGATACCTTTGACCCAGTGTTGACGTCACACTTCAAAGAAGCCACGTGGCAAGTCTCACTGGGTCAGTCTACAGAAGAAGACCAGGGTGACTGGTCGAAAGCTCTAGGTGAGAGAACTTTTTTGTGTTGGACTTTAAACAATTATAGTTGGTATTTAGTTTGTCTGCTAGTATGTGCTAATCTCCAAGCAGATTCGGTGGGGCAAGGGGACTTTATACTGGCCTCCTGTATCCATTGGCCGCCTGTATCCAACGTTCGCCCCACATTGGATACAGGCGGCCAATGGATACAGGAGGCTAATATAAAGTCCCCTTGCCCCACCGAATCTGCTTAGAGATTAAGTATGTGCGAGAAGATGCACGTTGTTTTCGTACACAGTGTCACTTGTTATAAGTTATTTCAGAAAACACCCCTATCTTGGTGGACTTGTGGAACAGGTCATTAATCCCGTAAGCCTGTGTGGGTGTGCGTTTATAGGGTTTTCTGCAAGCAGATGTTGAGTTATATGTTCTTTTAGCTTCCTTTGTCTAGAGCCATTTGCAATTGTTGCCTCTGATTTGGCTCTTGGGTCCAAATGGGGACTCTAAGCAGATGTACTTTAAGCTCAGGTTTTCTGAGCAGATCCAAGCAGATCCTGTCGTAGTAAGGTCGTATCCAATGATATTGGGTGATGGACTCTGCTTGGCCAAATGGATACCGATTTGCCATCTCACGATCTGCCTGTAGATTGTTTCTTCTTAGTAGATTTTCCTGATATTAGATTAAAAGAATTTCATTATACCAAAGACTTCCAAAGCATCAAGATATTTGTTTTATCCCCCGTTGGATTTTTTTCTTTTTAAACTGAGTTAATCATAATGTGTCTGCATCATCATCATTTGAGGCTCTGGTAGCAAATTTGCCACATTGCCTTTTATCGGTACAGACCTAGCTAATTACATTCATGAAATGTATTTAATAACACAAGTAGGGAGTAACATGCTAAAAGTACTAAGTAACCTGCAATGTATAGATCATTCCAACATTGTATAGGCAGCAGCAACAACTTTAAGAAATAGCATACATATAGTATTACATATTCTTTGGGCATTAACCCTACCTAGACCGGGCTTTTTTTGACATGGGGGGACCGGGGGGGGGGCTCTTTTGACCCCCCCCCCCTAAGAACTCGCGAACGGTATGTCGTATGGCCACCAAATATTCAGAGAATGGTGTACTAGTGAAAATTTATCATATCTACAATTTTTATGTCGTTATGACATAATATGACGTCATTATGACGTCATTAATATGATTTTATTGGCCAAAACCGTCTAAATAGGTTTTTCCCTGAAAACTAAATGGTATTCAACATAACTGTACCAAAAGTGTTTGTGACAGAATATTATGGTGTACTAAGTCTTATGTTGCCCATAGCAACACCGGTGACGTCATAAAATGACGTCATGCATATTTTAGATAGCCGCCATCTTGGATCATCAATCTTGAATTTTCAAAAATAGTTTTTTTTCATGATAAAGCCTAAAGTACATTGTTAACAGACCAAAGACGTTCATATGAACCTTTTTTGTAAAAAGAAATGTGAGTATTGATGAAATTTTAATGAAAATAACCTATATATACCTGTTCTAATGATATGGTCCGCCATCTTGGATTTTGGCCAATGACGTCATCAAATTAGCATGAATTATGCATATTTAATGATAAAATTTACATAAAATTATATGGGATGTTATTAATATTAGAAACCGTGAGTAACTTGACATAAAACTCATAAAATTCTATTGTTGAAACAAAAAGTACTAAATTTAGCAAAAAATGCCTGTCAGAAACCCGTTGCCATGGCAACACAAAAAATTATAATCTTATTCCAATGATAGAGAATTGTTGCCAACAATATTTTAGGAAAAGTCACCAAGTTTGGCCGTTCTACGGCTAGCCGTTCAGACGCCTGGTGACATCAAAGTTGCCGCGGGCACTTTTAGCCCCCCCCCCCGGTCTAGGTAGGGTTAAATGAAGACAATAGTATTCTGGTCATATGGAAACAATGTAATGAAAAAGTACTTGCTTCTTTATGGGTCTGTAGCTCCGCAATGATGAACATCATGAGGACGACTTGCACAGTTACCATGGTTACCACTGTCAGGGCGGCAATGATGTAATGGCGGTGGGCACGGATGACGTCACAGACAACATGGCGGCCGCTTGATCCGCCTGAGTCTGCCGTGTCAGCTGTTGGGGAATTGTTGATGAAATTATCGTAAATTCCCCTTGATTCACACAATGTTCATCACTAACTCTGAATAGAGGCTTTACTGGCCACCATGGAGTAGACAGTAGTGGTGGAAGGGAAGGCACGCAATTCAGCCCATGGCTGCTATGTGTTTGATGTATAAACCTTTCCTTCATTCAATGGTTCCACAAGGAATCGTTCTGGAACCATCACTCTTCCTTTTGTATATAAAACGACCTACCAAATAAGCTTGATTTTAAATGTGAGGTTATTTGTGGATGTCTTCCTGCTATATGCCACTGGAATATACGTGAAAACATTCAGAATACGCATGATGTACAAAATGACTAATGAACTGGTGGATGTCCCAACTACTAAGTAACTTATACCGGCACAGAAAAGGAGAAGAAATAGCCAGGCCTTCAAGTACCAGAGTTATGAACCAAGGATTGAGGTGTTTAAAAACTCATTTTCCCCATAACTATTGTAGAGTGGAACTCACTGCCACCAAGTACAGTAGGGACAGCATCACTAGATATAACTTTAAACATTTTTGATATTTTATTACGAATGCAGGAGCTGCTATGAGAGCTATTAAAGAAACAAGAATTATTTTCAACAAATACAGTGCAAATCTCGACAGTGGTGATTTGTTGTTTTTTTTCCACGTATTTCAGAATTTTTTGTATTACACGGCTAGAAATACTATTTCGCAGCAATTACAATATTGTCATTGTCAATATTCTGTTCATGAAAGAACTGCTAATTTTGCATATAAGCTTGCATTTGAAGAGAAAATCAATTATTTACCTGTTGATCCTGGGTCACGTAAGTTGACAAACACTTTGTTGCGTCTGGCATCAGTCCCCTCTTTAGCCCTGGGATTTGGATTCGGCAGTTTCACCTCTTCGGCTACTTTGTACGGATCCGAAGACGCTTCAAACTCTTGCCAATTTTCATAGCCACTTGGATGCGCAGTAGGGGGTCGGGACGGCGGCTCGCCGGTTCGCCCGTCCCCGGTCCCCGCCTGTGAGGTACCGGTACGGACAGCCTGTTCCTGCCGAGACATTTTATCGTACTGGCAGGCAAGAGTTACTCAGTCGGTAGTAGTCACAAACAAAAGCATGATTACTTTGAATACATATATATGTAATATAACTTTTGATATTATATAAAAGAACAAGTGCGCTATGATATAGGAGGGCTGGTATTTTGTTTTCGTCAAATTGTAGACTAATTTTTTGGAGGAGGAGTAAATTTGCATAGATGTTTTGAAACGTACACGTCAACAAAACTATTTCAAAGGGCACTGGACTTATTTGTAAGATTGATTGTATTATAATTTGCACGCACACATGTAAACATTTACACATCTGGAGTATTCTTGGCACCTTAGCTTGTAGTTGCAGAAACCCCTTCTTGCTGACGGGGGCCATTGTAACTGGTCTATCTATCTATTCATGTATCTATTTCTCTCTCCCACAACGAGTGAAAAACAGGGAACTTAGTTTGTCTGTGTGTGTGATGTTTTGTGTGTGGCATTTTTCCAACAGAAAGAAACACAGAACACTCAGTGATGGTATTACCGCACTACAGACCACTTAAAAGGTCAGACACAGGTAACATGGTCCCAGAGGGTTACGGAGAGCCATCAGGAAGTTAGTAGATTGCTGGTAGCAGGGTGCTAGTGGGAAATTCTATATAGACGAAACAGAGGAATACACAATCAATAGAACAAGAAATTCACAAATCAAAACTCTAAATATCTCCAGGACGATTAGAATAATTTTTTCTTCTTGTTTTACTTCTATAGTCACACCCTTAAAATGCACCATGTTACTGATTAAAACATGCATTTTATATTCTCTATTGACAGCTTTGTTTAAAGCATCGCCACTTTAACAAAAAAACACATCCCAAGCACATTATAAAGAAACCATGTGACAAATTTTAAGAAAGTTAAAGGCAAGAATATTCAACAAAAGCCTTGTTTATACATATGGCGACGATCCTTCGGCTTCGCTATTTGTTTTCCAATTATTCATCTAACAACAGTAATTAGATACTTTGAAGCTAGGCGAGAGATTGATCTAATATTTTAATATATCAACAAAATTTTGTCATCATTTTCTCTACTCAGTTTCCGCACACAATTCTATAGATGTAAGGAATACTGCCATTTTGCACTGCTTGGACATTGCCTTTTTTGCGAATAAGCTTAATTTAAAGCTTAACAGCATTATAAGTTGTAATTCTAATGGAAACGATCATAATACGAAACGCTGAATTAGGTACAGATTTTATTTTAGTGGATATTATATCTGATACAGATGTTCGGCCCTAAGTTGTAATATAATACTACTGCCAGTGGTTACGACCACCAAAGTTGATTAACTAAACCAAAACCGAACTACAATTCTCGCAGATATGTATATGCAGTGGTAGAGTACACCGAGATACTGGTAGTTGTAGACCAATTCTGCCTAATGCCATGGCGGTTAGTTGATGGCAAACGGATGTTGTATGGGCTCCAGGTACTTTGGAGGACGGATAATCCTCGTCGCGGGTGCGTCATTCGGATAAGTGAGATCAGTCAGCTGAGTGCCGTCCATATTGGGCGGTGGTCTCGGTCCCCGAAGTGGATTCAGCTCCTTGGGTGCCCTCAACTTCTTCCTCCTCTTCTTCTTCCCTTTCTTCTTCTGTTTCCCCTCGTTTCCCGGCCCCTTAGCTTCGTCCAAGCCTTTCTCAAGTTCTGGCAGCCGGTCGACCCTCTTGAATCCTTGGCCCGGTTTTTCTTTCATGTCCATGACTTGAACGGGCGTTACTTTCTTCAGCTGAGCGTATTGGACGTACTTGTACACGGCGGCGAACAGGACCGACATGGCGGCAAAACCTCCCACCGCTGCACCGGCTAGGTAGATAGCGGAGGACGTACCAGGACTCTCCTTATTGCCGGCTCCTCCATTGATGATAGTTTCTGTAAGGAAAAGACAACGTCATCGACAAGACACTGAATGGAGACGGGGGGCGACACAGGTTATCTAACACGTATGACCTTCTGCTGCAATCGCGTTTCCTAAGTCACGTCTCGGAAGCTGCAGTAGACGGGTCCGTGAACAAGGCTGACGGGGTTAGCTGAAAATTTGCCAATTTACCTAGTGTTGGCACAGAACGTTTAGCCTTTTTGTCATAATGAAAAACGTATACCAACACAGATGAACTTTCATGCTAATCATACGAAAAGAACGGTTTCTTTTCGATGATTAGCATGAAAGTTCATCTGTGTTGGTTTAACCTATCCATTGGGGTCGTGTGGCGTAACGGTAGAGTGTTCGTCTCGGAACCAAGAGGTCCCGGATTCGAACCCTACATGTACCATGCCGCCGATATTGTGCCCTTGGGAAAGGCACATAACACGACTTTCCCCACTTCACTCAAGTGAAAATGAGTATTGTATTGTCCCCTGTGTTGGTGATGGCATTAAAATAAGTTGAAAAAACTTGAGTGTTCCGTCACCACGTCTTGTGATTACATATTTGAATTAAAGAAAAAAACGATTCATTGATATATCATGCTTGTAAGACTGCCCCTTGCGGTTACTTCCGATCGAGCAGCATATTTCAGCTGACCGATACAAAGTTGCAATTCAATCGATGTCCACAGGAATCTTATGTGTCAGAAATGATTAAAGAAGATTGATAAAACACGAAAAACATTAATATCTTAATATTTCTGTCCAAAAACGAATTGACATGTTATTGAAAAATTCTTGACTGAATTTTTAATCGGGTTGGACCCTAATCTCAGTACTATTGATTGTTTATTGTGTCAAATCGAATTCTTACCGCCAACTGTACATATCCTTAGCGCTCGTACCAGACTAACTTTTAAAACTTCAAGGACTTTCAGTCATTTTAATGTAGAAAGACAGTAGTGATCTTACTCGTGAGAAATTATATTGTTTTAATTATATTGCTATAATAATATGACGACGACGATGGTTTTTATAAATTTAGTATATTACAAGTGTAAGTTACCCTTTTATATCTACTAGTATTGTATAATCCTATAAGTTGTAAATATCAGCAAAATTCAGTTTTTACTGCAAGTCTATGATCTGATATGTTCTTTGTTCTTTTCAATAAACCAATCACTACCACATTGATTGTTTATACAGTTACTGTTCATATGTACGTACTTTCGCAATGTCTGCCGTAGTGGTTGTCGGGACAGAAGCAGACATAGGTCTCCGTGTTACTCACACAAGTCCCGCCGTTCTCACAAGGGTTGATGGAACAAAACTCTCTCATGGTTTCTTCCGTGTTGGACGCATCTGTAGGGAGTACATGGCTTTATTTATTTATTTTACTTTCCAATGCAACATCAAGTAGCATGGAGGAGAGACAAAACAGGTGCATATTTGCACCTCTGCCAGTTGTCTCTCCACATACAAAATACATTATAAAACAGTGATAATACAAAAATAGGCTTAAGTATCATTGGGAAGCCATGCTAATGTCAGTCAAAATCCCAATAGATATATACGCAATATATACTTATTAGGGTTCAACATATGTCCTGTTCCAGGAGTCATTACTAGATTTCAAGCACACACAATGCCATTGTTTTATTATAGATGAATGAAATTGACATTTAGATAGAAAAAAAACAAGACTATTTGATGTCTACTTGCTACTCTAGTGATCATAAATGAGCAAACAGTTAACTCTTCCCGCACATCCTAAACTTCAGCACAAAGGACAGTAACTGTCTCGTCAATGTCTTATTTTTCGGGTTCATTTAGGTCCCAGAGAGGGTCCATACGCCACTCTGGCCAATAGATACTGCCTGGCCAATTCCATACTGTCTTTTGCCACCCTATGATGTGCTTGGAGATAACAATTCTACGTACATGAAGGGAAGGTTGGAATCTGTAGTTCACAGTTGTCTCCGACAAACCCACTGGTGCACCGGCAGGTGTAGGACACCAGACCGAGCTCACAGGTTCCCCCGTTCTGACATGGCTGGAGCGCACAGGGGTCGGTCCTGTTCACCGGTGGCGCAGTAGTAGGGTCAGCATCATCTGTGGGACGAGGTAAAACAATATATTTCATCCATACCATGATCTGGAGTGAAATGTAACAAGTGGGGTCGTGTGGCGTTGAGTGTGTCGTCACCACGTCTGGGGTCGTGTGGCGTAGCGGCAGAGTGCGCGACTCGGAACTAAGAGTCCCGAGTTCGAATCCTGACATGCCACCGATCTTGTGCCCTTGGGAAAGGCACTTTACACGACTTTCCTCACTTAGCTCAGGTGTAAATGAGTATTGTCCTGTCATGTATTTGGCGGCATTAATATAAGTTGATAAAACTTGAGTGTGTCGTCACCACGTCTGGTGATTACATGTTGGAATAAAAAAATAAAAATATAACAAGAAAGGGAACATTTGCAAAGCAAATGCATTATGTTTACCTTCACATGTGCTCTAGTCCTATACTACTGCGCTGTTTATTCTGACTAAAACACATTCATAGATATGGTGACCAGCCCCCTCAACTTGCTACATAATGTACCCAACACCATAGGGTGTTTGCTACAGCACGGGTTACCGTGGTGACAGACGTCTGGTCTAGGTCATTGACCTTGCTTGATTTTGAGAAGAAAAAGAAACTGAGCAATTGAACAAAAACAATATGTTTCCCTTCTACATTTGGTAAGGAATGATAAATAAATCATTAACTGAATGCTTACCAATTTCACAATGCACGCCGCTGAAATTTTCTGGACATGCGCAGATGTACGTGTCGTTTAGCTCTGAACAGTTTCCGCCGTTCAAACAAGGATTAGGTGAACACTGGTCAGTCTCTGTAAACAGAAAACAAATATTGACTTTTATAAAGGACATCATTAAAAATCAACTAACACTGTTGGTTAGCAATAACTGTTTGTAAGGCGACACCAATTCAACTTGTTGTTTCACGGATTCGCCCTGTCCATTTTTTTCTGATTTGAAAAAAAAATTTCTTCGTTATAAATCAACTACAAAATGCTCAATGAAAGATATATGGTTAAAGAAGGTCATTTTCTTCCTAGTTGTTTGAGTTTTTCGATGTAACAATGCAATTTTGTTTCATTAAAAGTTCAAAATCTATTGTTTTAATTATAAATCAGCCTGGAATGTTCACTTCATGGCTCATATTGTAACATTTCCGGCTATCATGGGGTGCCTTGGCCTGTTTTTTTTTTTTTACTTCGCCCTGTCGCTTAATATTTTTTCTGAAAAAAATCCGAAAAGCAACAAATTATTATATAATAAATTGGTGTGGCCTAAAGAAAACAAGTCTCAACCGAAAATATTTTCATGTCAGAGCATATGTACTTATTTCAATCTATTAACATTTGATATCCCTATCATGGAAACTAAAAAATGCCTTTTAGATTCCACAGTTTAATGTAAGAAAATTCGTCCTACCTTCACAATTGACCCCGCGGTAACCTACTGGGCATGCGCAGTTGTAACCATTCAACAGGTCCGCGCAGGAGCCGCCATTTTGACAAGGGTTCGAATCGCATTCGTTCATTTCTGAAAAAAAAAACATAAATTACCAAATAACAATATTCGTCAACAGCAAATAAAGACAGCGTTCCATATAGCATAGAGGTTTAATAGAGAGATAAGTTGCCTTGTTTAACCAACACTTTCTTTCATTATTTTTCATTATGAAAAACTTAAACTGTTCTCCAACTCAAAATTTGACTCTGCAGGAATTTTCGACTGAATCACTCAGTCTTCCTCAGCTACCTGTCCACAACATTTGGGTCAGCTAGCTGAGGAAGACTGAGTGATTCAGTTGAAAATTCCTGGTGAGTCAAATTTTGAGTTGCAGAACAGTTTAAGTTTTTCAGAATGTAATTTACCAACTCAGATGAACTTTCATGCTGATGTACGTAAGAAACACTTTCTTTCATTGTGATTCACCTAAGAACACGGATGGTCTACTTACAAAAAAGAAAGAAACCTTAAACTTATCTTACCTTCTTCACACATATTTCCAATAAATCCTTTAGGACATGTACAGCTGAATGAGTTGACGTCATCATTACATGTGCCCCCATTTTGACACGGATTAGACCAGCACTCATCAACGTCTGGAAAGGTCAAAGTTCAACACAAAAAGTTATGACGTCACGTTACCTTACGCAATGTGCACTGGTAGTTACTTATAGATTAAAATATTGTAATCAAAATGATTTCCTTTGAGTTATTAGATGAATGGATAGCCATAGCTGTGGAATACAAAATGCACCTGTTTCACAGTTGTCTCCCAGGTATCCAGGTGCGCAGCTGCAAGTGTAGCTGTTCACCTGGTCGTGACACGTGCCGCCATTTTGACATGGACTTGACTCACACTCATTCCCCTCTGCAACAACGAAAATTACAAAAAAAAGTGATGATAAATTTGTAATTTTCTTTGAAGTGGAAGTAATATTTGTCTGTAAAATTACCTAATTCTAAAAAAAATATTTAAAAGATAAAAGATATCGAACCATCTTCGCATGTATCCCCGCTGTATCCTTCCCGGCATGCACAGGTAAATGAGTTGACGTCATCAAAACATGTGCCCCCATTTTGGCACGGACTGGACTGGCACTCATCAATATCTGTGTAGGTCAAAGTTTATCATAAAAATGTTATTTTCCTTCAACTTATTGTGTTGTATTATTTGAAGGCACAAGCGGTTTATGAAATTGAAAACAGCCAAGTTTT
>NW_017804120.1:222238-236193 GCF_001625305.1 Branchiostoma belcheri
ACCGTGAACAAGATGGACTGATAGCCATCGAAAATTTGGAGGTTAGTATCCTTATCCTTCCAAAGTTGTCACTGATAAAAGAATTCACTAGGAACTCACGTATTCTTGTATTTGTCCTTCCCAGGACAAGACGTTTTTGACTGGTCAATTCAAATATAATGACGATCAAACGTCTCAGAATCTGAGGACCAGCAAGAATGGCTGGAAGCGAACATGGGAGAAGTCAGGGAACCTAATGATGGCATACCTTTCTGAAGTCTCCTGAATACGTAAGCTTTATCAAAGGGTGCATGATCTATCTAGATCGGACGACAGTGTTCTGTACCTTCTTCACAGTTGTCTCCTGTGTACCCGTCAGGACAGTCACACACGTAGGAGTTGACTCTGTCTGTACAGATGCCGCCATTCTGACACGGGGTCGACTCGCATTCGTCAATATCTGTTTCAAACAATAATAAATTTCATACACTGAAAAAAAATGCATCGTTTTAAATGTCTTCAACAGTTTGGTGCCAGTTGTGTTTTAGATACAATTTATAAAGACAGAATTGAATGTATAGACCCTTTCTTTTTCCCAACTCTATAATGTTATCTTTGATTTATTTATTTCTACATTTTTTTTAAGAGAAGACGCGCACTCAGTGCTAAACACACTGCCCTGTATAAAGAGTAACAAACACTCTACAAAATATTTGCACGGCTTAAAAACGTATGCAGGCAAACTAGGCTCCACTTTATTTGGAGATAAAATTATTTATGATATATTATATAATACCTTTTTATTAGATTTAAAAGAACAAAAGAAATAAATATAGAGATTTCATAGTACTTACCCGTCTCACAAACCTGCCCTGTGAAACCAGCCGGGCATGCGCAGACAAAACAGGTGTCCTCTTCAGCCGAGTAGCTGCAGGTCCCACCATTCTCGCAAGGGGCGCTGTCACAGTAGTCTCGTTTTTCTGCCGACATTAAAGAAAAGATAAAAGATGCATTCAAACCCATCACCTTGGCTTGTTGAAAATGTTTTAGAAAAGAAGTTCTCGCAAAAAAATTATAAAATTCATCCAAACATCTCATAGAAGGTGATGTCAGCCTGAAATAGCTAATTTCTATGTCTGTGGCTTATAATTATATCACAGACGCCCTTAGAAAGACGTTTGCACATCTGTCAATCATCTTATGACGTAGTACCGTCTTGGCAGGTCCGCCCCTCCCAGCCGCACGCGCAAGTGTTGCCGGGACATTCCCCGGTGAAGCGGTCGCAGGTGACGTCATCACGACAGTGGCAGGTAGACGTACATCCGGCACCGAACGTTCCCGCGCTGCAGGCTACGGAAACAAAATTTTTACCTCCATAAAAAGTGGAAATATTGTTTTCGGTATGTGTGTGTGTGTGTGTGTGTGTGTGTGTGTGTGTGTGCCCGTGTGTGTGTCTGTGCTTCCGCATGGCCCTTATGTCAGGTTGTAATGAATATGCTTTGTTCCGTCTGTCTCAGAGGGAGATCTGGTAGCACTCGTGTTTTTTCGTGTTTTTAGTTACATGACCTCCTTGACAGATGACAGTTAGCATTGTTTCCTTTGCACAATAAACGTGTACATGGTGATTATAAGGACATATTAAGTATTTCATTGAAGTCCGAGGTCTCTGAATTCTTTTTGGTGGTGTATTTTGCAAACTTTTCTAAATTGAAAAGTTTTGAAAAGTATTGGGTGTTTTCGTGACCTTCAACTTCACCCCATTTCCTGTGTTCAACCTTTTAACCTCCGGTTTTAATCTGCGTGTCACTCTTGCGATACCGTTCTATCAATCTACTCTGTCCGGAATAACACAGGCACACAAGTCCATAGCTTGGCCACCCGAAACAATACTTCCGAACTCGAAGTATCCAAAAACATAATGCCAAGCCAGTTCTATTTCTAATAATAACGCAAAGCTGCAGAATGATGTGAATGCCATTGCTCGAGAAAAAAAAAACAAACAAACAAACAAAAAACAAAGAACTCGTACCTGTGTCACATCTCAGTCCCCGGAAGCCGGTGTTACAGGAACAGCCGTAAGGGTCGGGGAGGCAGAACTGCAGGTCTGCGCATGCGTCATCGCCGTTGCCGCTGTTGTCACATTTGTGGGAGCAGGTCAGTCCAAACCGGTTACTTCCACAGGCTGTGGGAGGGTGTGGTCACTTTTTTATTTGTTTATTTGTTTGTTTGCATATCATAACATAGAGAAAATGGTCTTGTTATACCCAGAACCGTGCTTTATCCAGGACCATGCTCAGGCACGGTTTTGGATGGTCCACGCGTATCCAGAACCGTACTTTATCCAGGACCATGCTCAGGCGCGGTTTTGGATGGTCCACGCGTATCCAGAACCGTACTTTATCCAGAACCATGCTCAGGCGCGGTTTTGGATGGTCCACGCGTATCCAGAACCGTGCTTTATACAGGACCATGCGCAGTCACCGTTTTGGGATCTTTTGGATAGTCCACGCGTATCCAGAACCTTTCATCGGGCAAATTTATGTTGCTTTGATATACGAATCCGGAGGATAGAGGACCCAGTCATGGTGCTCCAACGACCCCTCAAAGAGGTCAAGGGATAGTTTGGGTGAGGATACGTTATCCAGAGCTGTGCATGATCCTAACCCTAACCCATTCAGGTATAGGACTAGTAGATAGGCACGGTTCTGGATGCAATACCGTAGGTCTGTAAAACCATACAAGTACGTACAGATCAGTGCATTCCAAATTGAAAAGGCAAGCGATACATACACGTATACTAACAAACGACTTTGAACATATTCTCATTAACTATCTACAGCTCATTTATGACGACTTTCGACATCTTACGTATTTCGCAGCGGTCTCCCCTAAATCCTGGCGGACAGATGCACTCCCCCGTGTCCGAGTGGCACATTCCACCGTGAAGGCAGTTGGGACAGTCGCGGGTACATCCGGGACCCCACCTGTTCTCCTGACATCCTGAAGAAAAAAAAATTGAATACGGCGTTTGCCCTCACGTGACTATGACGTAAGTATTCTCCGCCATGTTGAATGGTTAAAGTTTCCAGGTAACTTTGGATTTGCGTATAGGGGGGCGGTACCGACTTACGACGACCTTTGACCCAGTGCTGACGTCAGAACAAATGTAAAATGAAAACTAGAAAGGTAACATTTGGAAAGCAAATGCATAATGTTTACCTTTGCATATGGTCTGCTCTGTTAATTCTTACTCGAATTAAACACATATATGGTAACAGGAATCTAAATCCTGCTGTAAAATTGCAACATGATGTGACCCAACACCAGTTACCATGGTGACAGACGTCTGGTTCAGATCATTAACATTATTTGTTTGGAGCAGAAGAAGAGGAAACACGATGAGATTCCGTCGAAATTTCTGCTGGGTCACTTTCAGTTGGCGAACAGTTTTTAATTAATTTTTGCTGTAAAATTTACATAGTTAAAATTAACATGAAATAAAGAACGACCAAGAATGCAATTTACCAACTCAGATGAACTTCTATTCAAACTGTAGTTGGATTCAAGGATGGCTTTGTGTGCCTTTCAAAATATTTTGCAAAGTGAACTAAAACAACGTAAGGAGGTTAAATATGTGTAATACTATAAGTTCATCACACAGCTTACCTCTGACAATGACTCTGATCATAGCGCCATCTTCCGGTTCTCCGTCGTAATAGCACCTGTACACCCCCTCATGTCTAGTGGGATCGGCCCCCCTGATGACGTAAGTGCTGCCACTATTCGTTATTGCCTGTGAGATGTACAGATATACCAGTATGATATGCCAGATATGATAAAAACGAAAAAGTCTTTTGAATATTAATTATTAAGGCTTATTAATACGTTACTTAAATATTTTCCATAACGCATAGTCACATAATGCATATTATCAAATAGCCGGGAGACGTCGACCAATCAGAAGGCTTCATTTGCCATTGGTTATCAGGCCGTAACCTCAAAAGTGGTCGGTTATCAGAATAACCGACCATTTTTTTGGATAGTACCATTATACAGGTTTTTGGTTGATTTTTCAAACAATGAATGAACTCTCACCACTCCATTTCGTTTCCATCGGACTGACTTGAACTGTGTCTGCTGCGCCGCCATGCGGATTGTTGCGGTATCGCCGCGGTTCAAGGTCAATGAAAAAGTTGGTGGTATAAAGGAGGCTGCGGAGTAACAAGGGATGGAAAACTGAAGGATCTATAGAAAGTAAATTAAGTCTCACCGTATGACATATGATTCTTTATTGACACAACATGACATGAGTTAATTACGAATGTAATATAACTAACATGAAACTTCACCCCTGAGGCGTTGCCAAAATTTATATTTTTTCAGAACAAGCCCCTGCCATTCAGATCCTTTTAACTCCGGGGATGGAGATATCCTTCCGCGGAAGGGACTCTTTTGGTATTGTTTTCTGTTAAAGTTATGTCTGGAAATTTCAGCTGGTGTTGTCATGATCATGCGTATAATTTTCCAGATGTTTGGAATCTTATTCAAACATTTTTACAAAATTAAGATTTTCTATACCTGATTCATACATCTTCACAGCCGCCACTTCTTCTCCCCCGGCAGAACATTGGAAGCCGCCGATTCTCTCATCTCCCGCGAAGGAGAAGAACATGAGGTCCTGTCCTGGCCAATCAGCTTCCTCGTCTCTAAACGTCCTACTGAACGACATCCGGGGTATGTTGGGGGTGTGTAGGGCGCCGAACGTTGCGGTGTAGGGAGTGACGCACTTCACGTACGTGTAGTCTCGCGAGGGTGACGCGAGAACGAACGGGAACTTGTTGATGACCGTGATGTCTATAACGGCTCCTGATATCAAAAGAAAATATACACATATATTAATCAATGTTACTGTTAATCCCTCAACAGAGACGGGGGGCACCACAGACTTTCTACACCCTATGATCCACTGCTCACGGAGTCACTTGTGTTATCTGAACGGGAACTTGTTGATGACTGTGATGTCTATAACGGCGCCTTGATATTAAAACAAAATATACACATATATTAATTAATGTTACTGTTAATCCCTCAACAGAGACGGGGGGCGCCACAGACTTTCTACATCCTATGAGCCATTGCTCACGGGGTCACTTGTGTCATCTGCGTGACGTCAAGGAAGCGGTGGATTGCTCATTCCTTGACAAAGACTGGAGTTGTACAGTCGAAAATTTGGGTGAGTCCAGTTCATTGTGTTGGCAATTGCAGTTCAACTTTGTGTCATAATGTTATAGATTATGTTGTTTAATCCTTAAGTTAGAAAAAAAACAACAGTCGCAGAAAAATTCTGGACCGAATACCACTACGCACTAGTCTATACTATAGAATTAAAAGAAATTTAAAGAAAGAAAAGAATAAAAAAAGTTAACGAAAGAAAAGAATTAAAAGAAATAAAAAAAAAGAAATTAGAAAGAAAGAAATTAGAAAAAATATTGATAAAGAAAACTTTACTTTAAAAGAAATTTGAAAGAAATTAAAAAAAAACTTTATTGAGGAACGAGGGTAGGGCGACTTTTGTAAGATCTTCTACAACTGTACCAACAAATTAACACTAGGATATAAAGTTCTTAAAAAAGTTGAAATAAGGCTTGAAATATAAAATACATATTAAAGAAATTTATACAACGACTACATCTTTCCTATTTATATAAAAAAAGTGCAACAAATAACTGCAGTTCAAAGAAAGCTGCTGGGAGCCCAAAATGTCTTTTTTTTTCAGATGCTAGCTAGTCTTATAGATGATAATAAAATATCAATATTAAACATAGGAAGATAACAGAATCATTAAAATATATATTAACCTTGTATGTTATATTGAGTCAAATGACGTCAAATAACAGACAATATAGCATGGGGATGCTAGTGGAAAATAAAATTATTCATATATAAACGGATAATTTGGACAACGTTACTATAAGTAACTGAACAATACATGCGTTTGTTTGCAACAACATTCAGATTTCAAAAGTATAAAGTATACTCTCGCAGACACTTTCTCTCTCTTAAAGAATGCTTAAACACAATTTCCTCCACTTTCTCTTCTCCAAAGATTATCCCTGTGCTTCTGACCCTCTTAACCTACTTATATATCAGATATTTCTGGCCAAAACTCAAACCGTAAGCGCCCAGACGTCCAAGACGATATTGTGTAAAATATCTGATACCGCCGCCATTTTTAAATCAAGGCCCCCTAGGCCACACACTCGAGTGCTCTTGTACATAAACACATGATCAGATCCGGCTCTAACAATGCAGCATCTAAAATCGCAAATGCCACTTGACCAATGAGTGTCGCTCTTGTAGAGACAAGACGTCACCTTTTGGTAAGAGGGTTATGAAAGAGAGCTCTTCATAGGTCAATTAGTTGCTCCTTCTCGTTGCTAGGCAACCGAAGATTACGTTCTTAGTCGTTACTATGACAACACGCTGTTCAATTTTTTTATATATCTCAAGTGGAGAACAAAGAAATTCAATGGACCTATCGTTCAAATATTACCCCTATTAAATACCAATTTTTCCAGTTTTCTATTAGATTAGTTATTTTCATTTTGAACGGATATTTGGCATTGAAAATGACGGTCCTCATATCAAAGGTAAAAACTTTACAACTCCCTAGCACAGATTTTGAGTTGATCCCTTTCTTGTATTCATCAATTCTGTACCAATGACGCTGTTGATTGAAATAGATGCCGTTTACGCGGTTTTATATTACGTGCACCCGTCTCTTAACTCGGCAACATCGCTTTGGATGAGATGAAAAACAATGAAAACAGGATTCTGACAAAACTTGAAAAGGATTATCAGTTACAGATATGTACTGTGTAAGGCCACACCAAGTAAATTTTATGGATGACGTCCTTTGGAGACCGACCCTAAATCTAATGCGAGAGGGCGAAAAAAAACAAGAAGGGCCCTAAAAAACAAGATGCCTACATTAGCAATATACTAAGAGACGACAAATGTTAGGACACAAATTGAATCAGGTGACACAGTGTAACAAGCAAGAAGTCTTTTGTTCATCATCAAAACAGCAATAAATCAGGTGGAACAGTGGACAGTTTAAAATTTTCTGTTATTGACAGGATGGTAATGAACACTTTCTTTGCGTTACGGGTTTCACGTCAATCTGACGATTTGTGGCACTGCCGTGACTCTTTGGTCATAGTTACAGGAAGCGGAATTTCTTGTTTTTTTTTCTAGGAAGAGGCCAAAATCAATGCGCGCGCGGACGTCATCCATAAAATTAACTTGGTGTGGCCTAATCAAGGACATCCTGTAAAACGTCCTTGGTGCAATGCAAACGCGTTGCTGAAGGATGTCCACACAAAAACACAGTTTGTCACTTTAGCACTTGTTAACAAAGTAACATTTGTCTAGGAAAAACAACAACGAAATACCTTGATTCTGTGTGAGAAAATACAAGTATGGCTGTTTTATGAAAGGAGCAAAACAATTAACCACCTTAAAAGACTATTCGAGTCGCGCTTTTGCGGTCTTAAATGTGTGTAATTTTTTTTCTAATAGCATATCACGCTAAAGTACGGAGAAACAACTGAATACTACTTTCTACATTGTAAACTTTATTCCAGTCAAAGAAGTACTCTGTTATCATCTCTCTCCAACATAGTAGAGATGCAGCATCTCAATGATAGTTCCTTATGTTCCTTACTACTTCGAGGGTCCACATCACTCTTCACCAACAAAACTGTAATATTTTTGATGTAGTTCAAACTTCATTTACTGTACGGGCAGATTCTCGTACGTAATTGATAGATCACCAACTTGTTGTCTTTGTATTTATCTTGGGTTTATCCACCCTGTAATTATGCATGTATCTTGTCAATGTGTTTTATACTCGTATGAGTGGAAGGTGATATACTAAGCAACTTTTGCTTTTTGCCCAATGCTCAATGAATATATGTAAATAAAATAGAATAAAGTACGGAGCATCCATGGTGACTTAAGAATATACGCAGAATATTAACTAACGAACATATACGGGTAATAGTATCGCTAAAAATTATACCCTTAGCCGACATAGAGCACTAAGTTCAAAATAACAATGAATGTGAACTGCGAAATAAAAGCTTCTAGTTGCCAGCGAGTTTTTTCAACCTCAGTGGTTGTTATCTCTTTTGGAAGCTAGACTTTAGGTCAAACTGCTAGTGTTGAAATTGATAACTATTAGAACTTGGCGTACGCAACAATTGCAAGGCCTAACAAACAAACAAACAAAGCAGACAAACAAACAAAAAGATACACTCACCACATGTTGACCAGAGAAGAATAAAAGTGCTAGAAAAAAGAAAGAGGGGAGTCATTTTGAAATCACATTTGAGAAATGTTTTGTACAGCGTCACAGTTCTGTGTAGGAAAAGCGACTGGTGGCGAATTGTGCTGGAAACTTGTGCCTGATGTGCTTTACTGCGCATGAGCGGAGAGGGGGTACTTGTGGACATCCGTAAGTTGTCGTTGTTGCGGTAAACAAGTGTCGTTTGTTACGGTTGGATGGATGGACGGCAAGGGTAGGGGATCGTCGGGAAATATCGTTTTGCGTCAACGAAAAATTACAGTCTCAAAGATATCAAATCTTCAGCTCATATAGTTTTAATAGAGCGAGATAGATACATGTTGGTTGATGGATAAAAAGATATAAACTAGATAGATAGACTAGATAGATAAACATAGATAAACAGCCTATGATATGGATGGATGGATGGATGGATGGATGGATGGATGGATGGATGGATGGATGGATGGATGGATGGATGGATGGATGGATGGTCGGATGGATGGATGGATGGATGGATGGATGGATGGATGGATGGATGGATGGATGGATGGATGGTCGGATGGAAGGATGGATGGATGGATGGATGGATGGATGGACGGAAGG
The DNA here is from genome assembly GCF_001625305.1 of Branchiostoma belcheri. Taxonomy (NCBI): domain Eukaryota; kingdom Metazoa; phylum Chordata; class Leptocardii; order Amphioxiformes; family Branchiostomatidae; genus Branchiostoma; species Branchiostoma belcheri. The sequence goes on from NW_017804120.1 coordinate 231,171, forward strand.
ATGGATGGATGGATGGATGGATGGACGGACGGCAGGATGGGTGAATGGATATGGATGGATGGATGGATGGATGGATGGATGGATGGATGGATGGATGGATGGATGGATGGATGGATGGATGGATGGATGGATGGATGGATGGACGGACGGAAGGATGGATGGATGGATGGATGGATGGATGGATGGACGGACGGCAGGATGGGTGAATGGATATGGATGGATGGATGCATAGATGCATGGATGGATGGATGGATGGATGGATAGATGGATGGATGGATTCTACCTTACATCTAGAGAGATAGAGAGAGAGCAAGCGACCGAGTGGGCTGATAGGGGGCTGATTGCGGATTTCAATCACTGCTCTTTGTAAACATACCGCTAGGTGACGCCCTTACACCGTGACCCGGTGTCATGTGACAGGTCACAGGCGTGTTTGTTGACGATGAGGTCAGAGCTAAAGGGGGAAGTTTTATAAACTTGTTCTGCAAAAAGACCTGGCTACGTCACCTTTAACTGCGTGTACGGACTTGCAAACATCTTTATAGAGAGAAGAAGACTCCGAAGGTACGTAGACTGAAGTTTCTAACCTGTAGTTGGTGATTTTGCAAATCTTAAAGCCGATTTTTACGCTACAAATGTATATAAGTTTAGTACGTCAGTACATGTTCAGTGACATTTTGATCGAAATCGTGCTAGATTTTAAAAGATCTAGACTTGTTGAACAACATTTTCATGCTAACATACAGTGAAGAGAAGGACCGAGGGGTCGTTAAAACCTCTGAATTATTTCTACCTGTTGTATTAAGACGGTATGATGGTGTTAACTTTTAGACGTTTACAAGAAAATTACAGAAGATCAAAATATCATTTACTTCCGGGTTTGGTTTTTCAGGACATTGAATACAAATTACAATAATTGTTCCTTGTAATACAGAAGGGGCGAGCAAAACGATTCAGACTCTTGCAACTGATTGAATTATTACTTATCAAAGTTCTGTTGTAAGGTAATGCTGCTTAAACGTAAATTCACAAACGTTATGTTAAAGTTATTATTAAATTACACATTTTTGTACAATATTTGTTACTCTGTGCCTGTGTCAGTGCTCAAGATGCATTTTCCTCAGACAAAATACACCTTTTATATTGCAAAGCTCTCAGAAATTTTACAGGCAATTGAGCAAAAATTTCTGCAAATACACAAATCTGGTAGTAAAATTCTCGCCCTGATAGTGATACCTACATATAACAATAACCAGATGAATAAGCTTTCGGCTAATATTATATTGAATAGAAAAAGATAGGTGTAATCTCATTAACAAAATATTTTTCAACTGCCATCATATTGTAGTCACAGTATATTTTTCTTACAAATATGACAATATTATTCCTGCATATGCAAATTTATGAACCTGTTGTTCCCCCAGATGGGTGTGTTCTCTGGTTGCCAGGTAACCCTGGAACTGACAGGTGTCACACTACCATATAAGGAGAAGAAGAGGCTGAGAGAACTCATCACTCAGAATGACGGTGTCATCTCTTACATCATCAACAAAAAGGTCAGAGGTCAACATTTTTATTATCAAATGAGAACATTCGAACCGCAGGTCACCGTAGAACGCGGTATTCTCTAAGATACGGCTTTTGCCGGGTCACGATTTGACCCCGTTCGTTGCATGGGTGTAAACAACTGCCAATAGTGCAGCAAAAAGACCTCAGACCTACACAATGTTTACATTTTTTCACATCTACAGGATTTGCCCAGTACAACCATGTAGATATTTCGTGTATTGCAAAATGACAGCGAGCGCTACGGCCTTCCAAAAATGAGCAATTTTTGGTCAGTTTGTTTGTGCTTGTCTTTTTTACTATTTAACTGGATCCCGTTGGCTAATACCACATTGTGATAGCCCACTTCTTTACCTTTACATTGATACCAATGACCCCTGGTAAATTTTATGGCAAACGGGTTTGCCCCCCAAAAAACTGTGACGATCGCATATCGCGGTGGTCAAATTTAGCCCAGTTGTAAGCTACTGACACACACCATCCTGAGTTTCCGCTACATTTTGATACATTTCGCGTAATGTCATAAAATTCGTCTCTAAGTATGAGAAACTGTTTGAATGTGGCTACCACATGCAATATAATACGTGATATGATAACATTCAATTATATACAAAAAGAGGAATTTAATACAAGGTTCTGACCATTCAAAAATCGTCAAATTTGAAGTCAATCGGTTTCGAACTCCTGCGTTCGATCCATGGAACCAAGGCAGCGCGTTCCATTTTTCGCGCCGCCAACAATGTTGCAACTTTCAACCGCTGTTTGCGAAAGTTCATAAAAAGAAGGAATCAAGTTATTTCATCACAAACAGACTTTCTGAAACCCATTCCAAGTAAGACTTATATCATGAAGACGCTAGAGAAAGTGGGATTCTTGTGCAACTATACAAATGTCAGTACATATGCCCGATGTTTGTATATTTACAGTAACAGGTCATAGTGTCCGATTTCTCCTTCAAAAATTAGGTCATGAAAAATCAACCTGTTGTTGTATTTGTTCATGCCCAAATTCCTTCTCTTCTGTTTTCACCCGTAAAGTGGGTATCGTTTTGAAGCTTACTATTTGGTCGATATTCTTTCACTTTCATTTTTGTTCAATATAACTTTTAACAGAACATTTTGAAGGCAAAGAAACTGTAAAGAAATTACACTTTTTCTCAAGGTCGAGCTGCAATACACATTGTGCAACTTCAAAACTAAGTACACAGGTGTCAAGCCAACATAACTATATTTCAGCCACATCTTACATTCCAGGTGTATTGGTTAGAACTAGTTGCAAAAGCTTGCGATTCGAACAAAAATCGTTGAGAATTCGACTATTATGAGCCCAACTTACTATCGGTTATTATATTGTAACAACTACAGGATCCCAAAAGAAACAACACACGATAGATGAGGGAGGGTCTATACTTTATTAAACAATACACCAAATCGACGATGAAATAGGGCAAACGGGTTTGCCCCCCAAAAAACTAAAGGGTACCTATCTCGAGTGGAATGATCTCCATCATGCACGGTCAACTTTGAAACCTCGTTTCTCCAACAAACACCACCGGTAATGTACATCTACGACCTTGAGCGTGACGCCGGCCCTTCTTACATCTCACGTTAACGTATGACAAGGAAACACTTACGCAAAGCGGAGTTACAAGCGAAACAGTAAACAGTAGCAAACTCTCGCGGATTCTCACGGATCACATTACCTTGGAAAAGAAGCGCGAGATTTAAACGAGATCTTAGAGAGAGCTACGCAGAACCGATGCGCATAGCGGTCTGCGGTTCGACTGAGAAGGAAATTTCACATAAATAGTCGGGGCTTGAGTCAGGTATAGGATCCAGTGAAATACAGACTTAACAGATTTAAGATTATTATGATAAATTGATAGAGACATAATTAAAACATTTCCTGTATAGAATAATGCTTCTGTAATTTTATGGGGGCCTGCATGCCCTTTTTCGTAAGGCGTAATCAGGCCTTTTTATATCTAATCGTCGTAGGCAGTCTCCCCCAAAATCGACGTAATTCGTAATAGTACATTAGCCACAAAGCGTAAAGTTGTAATGAGCTCTGAGAATTTAACGTTACTGAATTCATAATCGGTGGCAAAAATGTTGCATAATTTGTAATCACTATGCCCCCATGCAGGACCTCTTTTATATCTAACTGTAATTTTTTTTATTATCACATCCCCAGACATCTTTGCTGGTCCTGGGTAGTGCGGACAGGACGGATTGTTACAAGTGTCGGACCGCGGTGAAACTCGGTCTGCCCGTGGTTTCCCTGGACTACCTCGAGGCCTGCGTACAGGCGGACAAGCTGCTCGACACAGACAACTTCCTATTGGTCGGCAAGAGCGTCGCTGATGAGTTTTCTACGGGCAAAATCGCAGGTACAGAATTTAAAGCTGTGCACTTGTAATACCAATAGCCAAACAAAATGTAGAACATTATATGTAACGCACTCACTCTGTCTGTAAATCATAAAAGATTTGCAGTCCAGGTTTAAATGTGAAGTTTTATTTGCAATAAGCTGTTGCAACAGTGGGGGGTTTATAGGCGCTACCAACTGACCCGGCCGAGGGGTCTAGACCTTTTCGGCCGAGCGGTTTGAGTGTCTGACTGGGGCCCGGGAGGTTGTGAGTTCGAACCCTGGTCCGGGACCAGAAGGGTTTTCACTGTCTCCTCCTGTTTCTTACACTGTCACTGTGTACTTTCCAATTTGAAATGCATTTAGGAGTGTCTTGCTACAACATAGAGCATTGGATTCCGCGAAACTCTCACGGCCAGATGATGATGATGCTACTACATCATTTAATATTTATTTATGACTCCATGAAGGAGGCCATGCATAGACTGCTGCAGAGTATTGGAAGAAGTTGTGTCTGTATGTTTGCAGCTGTAATTCATGATCCGGGATCCCTTTGCTGCATGATTTGCATGTACATGTACTTAAATGGCATGCATTGTCTGCTCGTACTGTATGTGCAAGATGATGCACATTGTTTCTTTTTTGCCTTCGACGAGAAGGCTATGAAATCGCTTTCGGCCTGTTTTGTAGATTATGCACGGTAAAGTTTGAAGGCATGGTCCGAGGTTCACGATTTTTGGCAGGCAGGTTGATTTGGGGGTGGCCATTGTCAAGGCTAAAAATGGGCTTCGTGGGGGGTTCCTAAGTCACTGTAGTTGACCTTGGTTTTTGGTGTTTTTCCTTGTCATCAAGATATCTCGAGTATCCTTAAATGGATGTTCATGATTTTTAGTGGGCAAGTTACCATTGAAAATACCAAGGTCAAGTTCGGATATGGGCCTCGTGGGGGGTTCCCATGTCATTGATTTTGACCTTTTGTGGTGGTCGTTATTGTTGTTAGCGGGATAATTCGAGAATCTGCAAATGGATGTTCACGATTTTTTGCGAGCAAGTTACCGTTGACGACAGCAAGATCAAGTTCGGAAATGGG
>NW_017804120.1:238063-244800 GCF_001625305.1 Branchiostoma belcheri
CGGTATTGCAGGGATGTTTCTCTTGAAAGAGATCAGCAACGACTGACTCTTCTTGCCATTCAACAACATGTCATTGTGATGTGCCCAGGTGTCAAGCTGAATGGCTTCTGCTGACATAGAGTTTCACTGTACTGCCAGTGTCCAAGGTGATTGTCCTGGACAGACTCACATCGTCGGCGTACCCCACATCTAAGGTATCCATGTAGACTGTGGTGCGGGAACTCATGAATAACAGGAATAGATAGGGTGACAGCACCCCACTTGACGGTACCCCTGACGTGAGTGTTCTCCAACCGCTGAACTTGCCGTTTACAGAGACCCTCTGGGTGCGATCCTGCAGGTAGTTGTGTAACCAAGCTACCATACGTGGGTTTCCGACCACGTCGTTAACACGTTGAAGCAGAATCGCATGATTCACTCTATCGAAGGCCTTGCTCATGTCGGCGAACAAGGCCTGGACTGCGATGTTGTCTCTTGAGTCGAGGGCTGTCAACCACGTGTGCACCATCCTGATAGCAGCGAGGACGGTGGAAGAGCCCTTCAGGTAAGCGTACTGGTTGGTGATCACCGGAGTGATGGCAGGTAAGAGTCTTTTGAGAATACACCTCTCCAGTAGCTTGGCCAGAATAGGAAGGAGCGAAACAGGCCTCATGTCACTCGGGTTAGCTGCTCCCCTAGACTTCGGGATGGGAACAACATTCGCTGCCTTCCAGATGCTTGGAGTTACACCCTGTTCGTATGAGGCATTTAACAGGTGCGTTACGACAGGAGCCAGGTCCTCGGCGTACTGCTTCAGGGTCCATGTGGGTAGGTCGTCTGGACCACTAGCTTTGGTGGAGTTCAAGCTCTTAAGCAGGGCCTTAACCTCACCAATCGTGCACAGTTCAACTGCTTTGGCAGGACGTTGAAGGGGAAACAAGTACAGGTCATTTCCAGGGCACCACGCGTCAGAGAAGTGCTGGCTTAGGGCCTCAGCAACTTCGGGGTCAGATTTACCCTCAATGGTAATGTGCCTAGCTCTTTCCTGCGACCTACCAAGCTCCCGATTAACAAAACTCCACCATTTCCGTGGGTCTTCCTGTTTCAGATGTTGTGCGAAATTTCTGTAATACCACCACTTTGCCTGTCTGATGGCAGTATCAGCTTTGTTCCTAAGAAGCTCCCACCGAGCAGATTTACCATGGCGTTTGAACTCCATGGTTCTTTCCCTGATGATACGTTTGACTCGCTCGGTCATCCACTTCTTGTCACAGGCCCTCACAGAAGAGACTTTTACAGGAAGGTGTTTGTTTATCAGGGTCATGATCAGACTGTAGAAAACTTCAACTTTCTGTTCAACAGAAGTGGCTTTGAAGACAGGAGACCAGTCCACCGTGGCCAGTGAGAGTCCCAGGTTCAACTTTGCCACCGGAGTTGCCACCCTCCGCATTACCTTGGCTGGTTTGCTTCTTGGTGGTTGTTGTACACAGGGCGGTAGGAGAACGCAGGAGTGGTCACTGGTTCCGACTGGTGGAAGGGTAAGTGGTTTACAGTAGTGTTGGGATAAGTTGGTTATGATCAGGTCCAGCGTAGCAGAGCCCCGCGTGGCCTGCGTCACTACTTGCTTCAGGTGGGGGTGAACTGTGAGCAAGTTCTGGAGTGGTAACTTATTGAAGTCACCGCACAACAAGAGACCGGCATGGGGTTGTTTACGGTACAAACTGTCACAAGAGTTAATGAGATGTTGTATCAAGTTTGCAGACCCTGTTTTGTCATTATTACAAGGTGGATGATATATGATGCCAAGGAAAAGAACTGGAACAGTACGAGGGAGCCATCTTGGCCTGACTTGTAGCCACATTACCTCTAGTGTATCAGTTTCGAGATCGTGCAGCCTTTTAGCTGGTATGTCATTAGCTATGAATGAAGCAACTCCACCACCTTTACCACAAAGTCTATCTTTCCTGAACAAACTGTAACCTTCGATAGATGAAACATCATCTGGAATCTTAGGTGTTAACCAGGTCTCAGTAATACACGCTACCTGTACCGAGTGGCTGTCTAGAGTGGCCTCTAGCTCACTCTTTTTACCAGTATCCGGGTATCCTTGCGCGCCAAGTGTAATCCGCCCGTTTGACCTAGATTTCGCTCTGCGGCTTCGTAGGGGTGGATTTGCAACCCCTCGCGCCGTGGACTGTTTAGAAAATTACAGTACTAAAATTTTCTTTATAATTTACTCGGGTATAGTCAAGGCTTGGGTCTTTCTGCCAGCATCAGTCATTTCTGCCGGAAAATTTTTTTTGTGGGATTATCCTACGCGAAAATTTGCAATTTTGGGCATTAATTTTGGAGTGAAAATAATGTTTTTTCCGTTGATTTTACCAAACTTAAAAAGGTTGAAGAAACCAAACTCAGCTTGTCTTGTAGCTGAAGAGATATCCTTTCGTCCCATATACAGTTATTCTCCTTCCGAATTATTCCACGCCAGAGACGGTCGAAGGATTTGAGGGTGTGCAGCTTCGAATAGAGGCCCCAAATAAATTGGGGTGTGCCCCCTAAAACGCTGTTTTCAACGATTGCATAGCCACATTTAGTGAAAATATGATTGCCACAATTCAAAGAACCTTTGGGGAAAATATATATCTATTAGCGGATTTATGGCATTTTTCCACATAATTTTACGTTCGTTCAAGGACCTGTATAATGTCCTTGTTCGATAACCCGGTAGTGTAAGCCACGTAACCTTCGGCGTGACGGCCCGGTGCTCTCTATACATGTTTCCGAGCAGATCGAGGTCTGTCCCGGCAAGAAGCTTTCATCACACGGTGATAGAATGTCCTTGGTCCTGGTGATGTCCCGTACTTTAGCATACACCACTTTACTACTCGCAAAACTTGCGTTCGATTGTATCTAATTTAAAACGTCAGGAACAACTAATATCTCACCACGTCCACCCGCCAATGATACCAGTGCCTTATTGAAAACAAATCTTTCATCGACACCGAACACCCCCTCTGTGGAACACCCCTCTGTGACAAAAAAGTGGACCAATCTCATAATACCACAAACACACCAAAGGTCAACCCGGGCGACCATTTTCAGACTCAAACTGAGTCAAAGGGGTGTCCGGGGGCCGCCAATAAAATTCATTTTCACGCCCGAAAACACATATACAATAAGAACAAAAGAACGTGCACCATCTATAGCCCAATAGCAGAACGTATACCGAGTCCCAATTACATCCATCCACACCAACGCGAGATACAACTGCGATCATTTTTCTTTGGTCCTGACGGAAACTACGATAATCATCTTCAAAAAGCCTACACTATACATACACACAACACCCACGAAAGCAATATCACACTGTCGAAGGCATGAGTCCTCCGAACTCTAGTTATACCATAAAGTATTCTAATCACACATGTAGTCACCACACTCTGCTACACAAACACTTGGTTGATCGTGTGAAAAATAACCCTATTTTGATGGACTATTAATTTTGTGGCCTTTCTGGATGTGTGGGTTTTCCAAGCAGATTTTGGGTGACTTGTGTCCAATGGTCTATCTCTTAATTGGTGTTTGTTTATTCTATCTGGTTATAATAATAATGATAATTCTATCTGGTTATAATAATAAGGCCATGTTGATTTGATTATATGGATGACATCCGCGCGCGCATGAATTTTCGGCCGTTTCAAAAAAAAAAAGTTTTCAACCATACTGTAAATCGTGCAAAACAGTTGCTAAATGAGCAAATATATACCATAAGTTGCAAGGAAAACATTTAGAAACGATACCAATGTCGTAGAATGCCAAAATCAAAGGAAAAAGACAAAAATGTAAAGAAATGAATTCGATTAGAGTAGATTATTCGCCATAACATATTCTGTGCCATTTGTTCAACCTTGATGACCACGTAGATTTCAAAGTGAAAGCAACTTTTTTTTTGCAAAACTTTTTTTTATTCGCACGCGCGCATCAGTTTTGGGGTTCCCAGAGGATGTCATCCATATAATCAAATCAACATGGCCTAACATATACTAATGATTTTCCAGCCCCCAGAAGCCTCAAGCAAGGAGAAGTAAAGAAGGTGACAGTAGACATCAACAAGATCAAGTAAGCTTAAGGCTTCATATCTTGACCCAGCAGGATTTTTAAATTAATTAATTGAATTAATAGTAACAGAACTAGGAAACCTTCATATAATACAAAAGTGGGATTGAATTGGAATTTCTAAAGGAAAAAGTCCAACTGACAGCAAGCTTATTATAAATGTTCAAACAATCAACCATAGCATGGCAAGTCTAGCCAGTTATTTTCCATAGAGTAATTTACTAAAAAATGTATTCATCTGCATATACTAGCTTTTTATTAATTTTGCATTATGAATATTAAGGATTAATTTGGTCTTGCAATCAGTCTTTTTGTAAGAAATTTCAATCAACCTTTTTTTAAAATTCTTTTTCAGGGTGTGGAAGGAAGGAGAAAAAGGTCCAGATGGAGCTTTCAAACATGATCCTATGGAAGGCTCTGTTTCAGATCCTCTGCTGGTAGATGGAAGATTTGAGGTGGCCAGGTATGTCTTCTTACAGGTGAGTGTACAAGACTTAGAATGTAGGTTCCACAAAAGGGCACTTTCTTTGTTTCTGATTGAAGGTCTTAGCCCTTGTCCTGCTGCCATTCCTGGCACAATATTTTTCAATAATTTCATGTCTTAATTATATCATAGACCCCCAAATTTTTTTGCCCTGCAGTGGCATAGTTACTTTCACATTCGTTGCGTTTCGCTGCGTTGCACGAGAAATACCCCCAAATCGTACCTATACTGGGTGGTATATAGATGGTACTGCATGTGCAGAACAACAATAATTATTATTGTTAAATGCTCCGTAGGACAAGGGTTAACCCTTGTCTTGCTGGCATTTGGCATTTTTTACACAATATTTTTCGATAATAATAATTAATATCATGTCTTAATTAGGTCATAGACCCTTGGCTTTTTTTGCCCACATTTGTTTTGCTGCTGTACGTTGCATCGGAAATACCCCCAGAGTGCTATATAGATGGTACTGTATGTATGTGCAAAAAAACAATTGTTGGGCTTCACAGGACAAGGGTTAAAAATCATTCAAAATGTCTTTCATATCTTTCATTACTTTTTCAAGAAATCAAACCCAGCAAAATGTTTCGCACCTCTATATGAAGTATTTAGGGTCGTTGTGCTTTTCTTGTTTTGTTCTTTATTGTCAACTACTCTGATTCTCCACATATGCTACTGTCACTTCCTTCCAGTCTGCTGTGAGATCATTTTGACCTCCAATTTAACCTTCCTGTCAGTCTGTGGTTACATCATTTCCCCCCTCACTTCCTGTGACTCCTGTATTCAAAGAACTATTGCAATACTTTCAAAGCTTCAATGTTTATAGTGAAAATCTATGTTCTTCCCAAGCAGAAAGATCACTGTAAGGTGACTAAGAAGGGTGCAGCTGCACCTGTAGTACAGGTGCTGGAGCTACAGGTGGCATCAGGTGACCCTGATAGCTCGAAAGGGGAGTTCAAGTACAGAGTCATGACACAGGTGTGACAACCATCATCATCTATTACAGTCTGTTTATATATAAAAATATATCTTGCTGAAATTTAGGTACAAACATTTTAATTTATAGTTCAAAAATCATTCTGTGTCCTTGTCATTTTGGTTTGAAGAATGAAATTAAATGTATTACACTGAAATATGAACTGCATGCAAAAACTTCATTAAGTTGTCAGTTGTAAATCAAGGACAATTATTGTGGTTTGATCTACTTTTAATTAGTTTGTTTATACAAATGTAGATATTAAATAGTTTTAAGAATGGGAGAAATTCAAAGTATGCTGCCAATGCTGACAGAAAAAAACAGTTTCAGAATTTGTAGAAAGAATAGGGCTCATCACAAGTTTATTTTTGGTGAACTGTCATATGTCAGAATATAGAAATCTTATTGCCCAAGAAAACAACTGCAGTGAATGTTACCAAGTTTGTTATCAGCGTGCAAAATACCTGGTTGCCCAGTTGCCCTGGGCAACCAAATTTTACTTGGGGCAACCTATTTTTGAACCTAGGTAGCCCAGTGTGCTACCTGAATTTTAAGAAAGCCCCCCCCCCAAATCATGCCCACTTGGCTTGCACCACTGTATCCGACAGATGCTTTTTAATTCTAGGTATTAATGGTGATTACTAGTATCAGTTAACTAAAGGCTGTTAGAAATATTGTCAAAGGCTTAATGTATGTAACATTGCTTAATTTGAGGAAAGTAGTAACTTATAGTTGGGGCAACCTAAAATTCTGATGGGCAACCTAATTTTTGCCGTAGGTTGCCCACTGGGCAACCTGGTTCAAAAAGTATTTTGTACACTGGTTATGTAGTTAATGCTTAACTGTGTGTAATACTCCTAACAGGAGACAGGAGGAGCTAAAGAGTACAGGTACATGCAGACAGCAGGTGAGGCTGTGCAGGTGTATGGTATCCTGTATGACAGATGCACCAAACACCCGCACAGCTACAGCAGGCTAGCACCTGATGGGGACACACCCTGGACAGTCGGTTCACCGCAGCTGCATCAGGTGAGGGTGGAGAACAACAATTGTTCAGTGGTAGAAACATATTTTTACCTTCGCCAAGAAGGTTATGTTTTCAGAGGCGTTTGTGTATGTGTGTGTATCAAGTATCAAGACAATCCATTTAAGCCTTCTCAAGTTATCGTGTCCGTCTGT
>NW_017804120.1:244820-256132 GCF_001625305.1 Branchiostoma belcheri
CACGGGACACGATAACTTAAGAAGGCTTAAATGGAGTTGTCTTGATACTTGGTAGGTGGGTAGGTCTTGATGAGACCTGAAAATGATTAGATTTTGGACCCCCTAGCGGTTTGTTATGGTAATGCAGCTGAACTTCCGGTTTTGATATCTCATGATCTAGACATGCTAGTTTTTCAATGTTCTGCAATATTGCAGAATGTCACAATAATTTGTCCTGAAATGTGGAAATACTTTCTGCAAATGTACACTTTTGTGACCTGATTCAAACCCATACAAGAGTGCATGTTGGCAAATATTTTATATGCAATTTGAAAAATACAGTCATGCAAAACTAGTATATCATAAAGTCAGTAGTAAGCACAAACTTTAAGGTGAATTAAAAATAGTAATTATTATAATAATGATTGTATTAAACATACTTAATAATTGTGCTTGTAGTACAGTGTATATCTGACATAATACTGACAATGTCCTCATGCATTTCAGTTTTACATCAATTTTGTTAATTTAAAACTGCATTGTCAGAACATTTTGCCAATAATTGGTTGACTTGAAGGAAGTTATTAGAAACACTTAATCTTGGATTTTATGCACTCGGAAGTCTAAAATCTCTGATCTCTTGTTTCTTTCTTGTGTAAGAAGTTCTAGTGAAATCCTGACAAAAGTCTTCTCTGTTTAAAGTTAAAACTTTTGGTCCAACACAAAAATTCTCTCACCTAGAGCTTTCAACCAGTCACTCTGGTCTTCCTCAGTAGACTGACCCAGTGAAGCTTGTCACGTGGCTTCTTTGAAGTGTGACGTCAACACTGGGTCAAAGGTATCTGGTAGATGACGTCACACTTCAAAGAAGCCACGTGACAAGCTTCACTGGGTCAGTCTACTGACTGAGGAAGACCAGTCAAGTGACTGGTCGAAAGCTCTAGGTGAGAGATTTTTTTGTGTTGGACCAAAAGTTTTAACTTTAAACATGTAACTACCAACACTTTCATGATAGTAAAAATTTTCTCTGTCCACCCATGTAGATGTTACGTGAGGTTGAAGCCCGCCCCTCCAGTGTGTCCCCGCGTGTGTTAGGTCTGGTGGATTCACTCTGGGAGGAGACACTGGGAAACCTGTCTCACATACTCACTGGAGATGTTCTTAACATCAACCTGGACCAGGTAAGTTAGTATTATTTATGCACAAATACTTACAGATTTGGTTGGTTTTCCTTTAATGGTCGTCGGTGGCGCAACGGTTAGAGCGTTGGACTCGGGACCGAGAGGTCCCTGGTTTGATACTCACCGTGGCCCGACGTTGTGCCCTTGGGAAAGGCACTTTACACGACTTCCCCATCTATACGGTGGAGTGACGCCCACCGAGCCTCTTAGGCTAATCTGTCTGTCTGGGTGCCAAAAACACCTTACGGATGTGACAACATCTCATATTGGCCACTGAGAGCCGTAAAAAAGTTTTTTTCCTTTAATGCCATGATAATGATCATTCTGGGATACTCATTTTCACCTGAGTGAAGTAAGGAAAGTTGTGTTCATTGCCTTTTCCAAGGGTACAAGGTTGGTGACTTGGCAGGATTTGAACCCTGGACCTCTTGGGTCTGAGCTGCGAATGCCCAACCATTGTGCCACACAACCCCACTTTGCCGCAGTATAGTACAGTGGATTCATTCCTCATGCTAGCTGACATCTTTCACACTGCAGTCGTCCCTCAGACATCTGGAGCTGCATAGTTCCTGTTTAGAACTTACACCTGTACATATTTAGTCAGCCTGTCACAAAGTGTATAGAGGCTGAACAAATTTCTTTCCATAACTGCTTGTTGTGAACCCACTGTGAACCACATGTGCATTACCATACAAGAACCCCCCTATTTTAGAAGTTGAGAATGTTTCTGCTAGAGGCTACAGTTCAACTGGAAGCTTGCTTGCATAAGTACAATACTGCTACACACCTACCAAATACATGTAGATCCATTTACTGCTTCTAGCATTATGCTAAACACATACAATCAACAAAATGCTTAAAAAGCCTGCTGTAGTACCATTGGTAAAAGCCAGGTGGACCATTTTTGAACTTAACCTTCATTTTCACAACAGCTACCCACATACCAAATATTAAAAATATCCATCCACTGTGAACTATTTGAGTTATGAACATGACATTGAGGTACATACAGACCCACACCACAAACCCAAACTGAAGACATACATGTTGTACCCTTCTGAAGAAGTCAGTAAATATATAGTAGTCTAAGAGTGAATTCATTCCTAAAGCTACCGACATCTGGAGCCGCATAGTTCCCATTTAGAACTTTTATTCAGCTTGTCACACGACCGGTTTCGCCTGTGTGGCTTCTTCAAGTGTACAGAGGCTAAATGACACAAGTGCATGAAGTTTTCACTTAATATATACCTTTCCAGTGCATAGTGCCCTCAAGTCAGGTACATGTACATGGCGTTCAGATTGCCCTGACCTGTTATTATTAAGTCAATTAACTGAACTATTCTTCCCTTTCAGATTGAAAAAGCAGAGGCAATACTTCTTCAGCTGAAGCAGGCTGTTGAAAGGAAGGCACCGAATGACGAGCTACAGAAACTTTCTTCCGAGTTTTTCAGCGCGATCCCTCACCGACCTGACCACAAGGACACCATCAAGAACAAGAGGGAAATAGCACGGAAACAGGACATGTGTCAGGTATAGTGTACTAGGCAGATATAGTCTAGAAACAAGACATGTTTGGCTTCAGTTGAACCATAGCCTAGAAACAAGACATGTTTGGCTTCAGTTGAACCATAGTCTAGAAACAAGACATGTTTGGCTTCAGTTGAACCATAGTCTAGAAACAAGACATGTTTGGCTTCAGTTGAACCATAGCCTAGAAACAAGACATGTTTGGCTTCAGTTAAACCATAGCCTAGAAACAAGACATGTTTGGCTTCAGTTAAACCATAGCCTAGTAACAAAAGAGTCTAAATCCCTCCTGCTATAAAATTGCAACATGATGTAACCCAACACTAGTTACCATGGTGACAGACGTCTGGTTCTGGTCATTGACCTCAACTGTTTGGAGAAGAGAAAAAGAGGAAGACGAAACTGAGCAAAAACAATCATAAAAACTTCTTTTACAAAGGTAAACATAATCAAAACTGGTGTTACTAGATGTTGCAACCTTTGTCTTCAACTTGTCCTAATTTTCCTTATTTTTTGTTCCTTTCCCAGCTGATTCGAGACATGGTAAGTGTAAGCGAGGCCACAGGCTGGACTTCCCATCCGAGCGCGGTCGCTAGGTACCACGCCCTCCGATGTAACATCCAATCACTGGCCAGGGACAGCGAAGACTACCGTACTCTGGAGTCCATGATTCACTCCAGCCAGGAAAATGGGTGAGCAACCAGGAAGTATTGTTTTTGGGTGGCACTATTTTAGGGGAGTTTGTATGTACTGTGAAACAATTTATGCTTGTGAAAAATGAATTAGAGTCTTGCTTTGATAGCATGTCTAGACATCCTCACTATTCTCACGGCCATGGACACCATGTGACTCACCTTACCAGACTCGGGCTTGGTTTCAGCCAGCTGATCTACCACTTATTCCAGCATCACTGTATCAGTAGTCCCGAGTGCAAATGTGGGCATCCAAATGAGACACCTGATCACTATTTATTACACTGCAAATGTTACAATATTGAAAGGACTAAAATGTTGTTATCTATATCTTGTCTTCGTCTTTAAAACATGCTTCCTTCAGACCCACTCAACGCAAACGACGCCACATTATGTACTTGACTTCTTACAGGTAGCCCCTCCCTCCCATACCCTACTAACTGCCGTATCTTTGATATTGTGTTTAACTATATCCACCACTCTGGAAGATTTGACCAATCTCATTAATGTTATGCTATAGGTATTGGTGCGCCAGCCACTTTTATTTTATGTTTATGTTATACTTTATGTCATCTTTATGTTAGCATTTGTATTATGTTTTATGAGCAGCGGATTCACATGAGCACAACAAGTGCTTCCTATCTAATGCTCAAAAATCCATGTGAATAAAATAAAAAAATTTATGCTTGTGGTAGCAAAATTTCTCAGTCGGAGAAAAATGGACATCAGGTCAAGTGCAGAAAGAAAGAAAGAAAGTTGGCAAATAATTTTTTTAAGGTAATGATAAATTCGTGGGACAGAAGTGACCACAAAAACTGTGAAACTCAATATAACTCAATATAAATACCACAAATACTGTGAGTGATACAGTAAATACAGTATTTCATCTTCAGTGTGAGGATTAAAAGTGGGTAGGCAGAGATTTGGTTTTTAGTTGATTGACAGGGTTGTGCTCTGAGTGCTTGGATGTGGCATGAGGCTGCCAAGAATATTCATGTGTAATGAATATTGCATGAAATATTACTGATAGGTTCAACTTCTTAAAGTACTAATTATCTCATTGGTTACAGTACTCCGCCAATCAAAGTTGAGAGTGTTTTTCGAGTGTGCCGCTCCATGGAGGAAACTGGGTTTACCTCTGCCATTGGGAACATCCAAACTAAGTTCCACTCCTCACAGGTATACTATCTCTCTTTTGTCTTATCAAAAAGATTTTGTTACTTATCAACCTAATTTAAAACATCTGATAATGACTAATAATAAGTTATAATTGAATAATATAATTGTATTATTTTTTAATTTTCATGTTACCCACTCTGGCTATGTATTTTCTTTAAAAATCGAACAAGCAATGAATTTAATTCTTTGTTGCCAATTGGGAATAATATTATGTACCAGTTGGTTATGTCCAAATCTTTCAAAACTCATGTAATTTTAAATCAATTTCAATATATACTTAGTATACATACAATTTTGTATTAGATAGATTGTAGCTTTTTTTAACCTACTATGTTGTGTGTTTTGCAGGCACAGAACTTTGTTGGCATTTTGTCAAGGTATGTAAAACTTGAACAACTCATGGAATGAAATATAATCCTGTTGAAGCCTACACCTACATGTAGATCTGATGCAAGATTTCATGCATTTTATACCTGTTAAATTCTCAAATATTATAATTACACCTTTATTTCCAATCTAACCATCGTTATCATATAGCTAAGCGGCATTGACCAATAAGAAGTCTCCATTTCCCATTGGTCATCAGGCTGTAACATAAGTGAAAAATAATGAAAAAAAAAGTGGTCAGTTATAAGAATAACTGTCACTGACCACTTTTTGGACCATATCGTTATACGAGGAACAGGACACTAACTGTAGTGTTAACCCTTTATTATTATCTGTATTAATTTAGTGATTTTGACATGACCTTGAAACCTTTGTTGTCCAGAGGTCTGATGCTGCCCAAGGTCGTAGTTGATGACTTTGGCGGAACCAGAACAGACGCAGGCATGCTGGGACATGGCATCTACTTTTCTGATGCAAGGTAAGGCCACACCAATTTAATTTCTTGGTTAACGGATTTTTCTAGAAAAATAATGTAGCGGGCGGGTGAAAAAAAAAAAAAAACAGGCCTAGGCATCCTATTATGGCCCAAAATGGTACGATAGGAGCCATGAAGTCAACACACCAGGCTGGTTCAAAATTAAACAATGAATTTTGAACTTTTAATGATACCGTTGCATTGAAAGATGGAATAACTGTTACAACTATATAGGAAGAAAAGGACTGTTTTCAACTGTTCAGGGCAAAATATGAGCATTTTGCAGTTGATTCTGAATTTTTATTTTTATTTTCAAATCAGAAAAAAATGAAGCGGGCGATTCCGTTAACCAAGAAATTAAATTATTGTGGCCTAAGGGTTCTTGCTAAGGCCACACCAATTTAATTTGTTGTTTCTCAAAAAAATATGATGCGACAGGGCGAAAAAAAAAGAACAGGCCAAGGTATCCCATGATAGCCGGAAATGTTACAATATGAGCTCATGAAGTGAACATACCAGGCTGGTTTATAACTAAAACAATAGATTTTGAACTTTTAATGAAACAAAAATGCATTGTTACATTGAAAAACTTTAAGAACTAGGAAGAAAAGGACTTTCTTCAACCGTTGGGGCCAAAATATGTCTTTCATTGAGCATCAGAAAAAGATGGACAGGGCAATCCTAGAAGCAACAAATTAAATTGGCGTGGCCTAATGTTCTTCCATAAACTTGACTAAGCTGGTGCAGAGAATAGTACAAGGATTTAGAAACAAAATCCCTAAATATATCTTTCCTGATAGGTATTTGTTTTGTATGTTTTCTGAAAAAATTTTGGATACATGGTGCTGAAATGCCTTCCATCAATTTTAGAATTCAGTTCTAGAATAGGGCGTGACCCCTTGCAGATTTCTTTTGTACTGCAGGGTAAAATTTCTATTCTGCCACAAAGATGACAAGATATATTGAAATGATGTATTTAGAGTTGTTGTTGTTGTGTAATAATTTCTTGCATGTTCATCATTGTTCATTTCTCGCTGACCCCCCTGCATATTCCACTGACCTCCAATCAGCACGTCGGCAGAACGTACTGCGCCTGCGCAGAATACCGATTTTTTACGGTTTTCATTGGATTTTTGGTCAACGTTGCATTAGAATTTTGCTTGTTGCAGACGATATTTTTTCCGACATAACATTTGGAAAGTACAGACGGAGTGTTAACCTTATATGCGCGAATACAACCTTATATAGGACATTCTGCGGAAGTGCTATGCACAATATATTACAGATTTCGCGCAGGTGCAGTACGTTCTGCCGACGTGCTCCTCCAATTCAATCTTCCTGTAAATTTATGGTTACACCATTTCCCCTTCACTTCCTGAGACTTGACTGTATTTGGACACACAAGCAAACAAACAGACAGACAGACAAACACACCTGAAAACAAAATCTTGAAGGTAACAAGTCATGGTACCGGGGCTCTAGCCAGCACCCATTTTTCCATCAATAGCAGCAACTTTGTGGCGTGTGATGGAACATTTTTTAAACCAATCCATCAACCTTGATGGACGAAATTGACAGAAATCTTGGATAGAAATAGGCAAACATCTAAAGAACCACCACCAACCACTCTCAATCCCATGATTTGCTTCTCAAAATGTTGGAAACTGCATTTTTAAAGGCTTGAAAATGCAAAATTTGCCTCTTGGACCACCCCCTCCCCCCAGCTTGTGACCACTCTTACTACTTCCTCCCAAACATAAACTTTTCTTGCTAGAGCCTTGCATTGTAAATTTGTATAAGGCAATGTACAGCATGTATGGTGCAGAAGTTTGCCATCTCTGGGATGATATTTAATTTGTTACCTTTAAATTATTTTACATTCCTCAGCACCAGTGCCAAGTACTCCTCCCCCAGTAAGACCAGAGGTAGGAGGTACATGGTTGTGAGTGAGGTGGCCCTGGGGAAGTGTAAGGATGTGTACCAACAGGACACCAGTCTCACACAACCTCCACAGGGGTACAACAGTGTGCATGGAGTCAAGAACACAGATGACATTCCTTCTGAGTTTAAGGTACATGTATAGGTAGAATGCTTGTTTGCTTGGAAAGGAAAAGGAAAGGTCTCCCATGCCCTTGTGCAGAGCGTAGGGTGGTGCCCATATCCATTTCTGTAGCCCTTGGGCGACACACAGTTGTGCAATGCTCTTAATGCTCTTTCTCATATGTGCTGAGTGCTAAGCAGAGAAAGATGTGTGTACCATTTTTAAAGTGGTATGACCCGGCCGGGGTTTGAACTCATGACCTCCTGGTTACAAAGCGAGCACTCTACCAATTGAGCTATTGCCGGTTGTTTGCTTGCCTGAGTGTATATTTCACATTAGGCCACACTGACTTAATTTTATGGATGACATTGTCTGAAAACCCAGAAACTAGTGTGCATGGGCAAATAAAAAAATGCAACTAAACCACACGAATACAAACCTGGTATTGTGAATTTGCGGTATTACATTTGGCAACTTTTACAACAAGCAATAGACATCTTCCCTCCATGAACGAGGTTGGTGTTGTGTACAAACAAACCACCACATTAGCAAGGCCGGCAGGTCAATGACCCAAAAACAACCAGACCAAAGAAATATATAGCCTGTCAAACAGGAGGTAAAAATAGATACACTGTGGTCAAACACAGACCACACTACTATAAAATAGGGGTGATAATGTAGAAATCCTTTTAAATTAAGCAATACAAATATACGACAACCTGCTAATGCACTCTAAAACACAGACTCAACAACTACCCACATACCAAAAATTATACCAACCATCCACCAGATTTTCCAAACATTCAACACAAAAAGACCAACGTTAAACATTTTGTAAATATCAAACGCAAACAGCTAAGAAACCCAAATTTAAACCACTAAACCATAATAATAACAACTACATGCTACCTTAATATCGCACAAACAGTCCATAACGCGCCAACAATAGAATAAAAAAATTAAACTGCAGTACCAAGGTCAATCACCAGGGGCTCAAAGTCAACCTACACAATCTCCAAGGCCCCATCCATCAATCTGCCAAATTTCATACAGTTCCTTTTCAACGATCTTCAGATATCAGACCAAAACCTGAAACGGAGCAAAAACAATACCCCCATTACATGGAGGGTAACAAGCCGGCACATGCTGGCCTTTGGCAGCATTTATAAATCAGCACTGTACTGAGTTCTGTAGTTCCATGGAGTGTCGGTAGCCCAGGAGCAAACAATGCTCATTTGAATCTATACTCTTTTTTTTATAAGGGTATTCAAATCTAGAACTGTTACAGTTATTACACATTATGTGGAATATTGAAAATGTTTTTTTTTTGTTTCAGGATAATGAATATGTCATCTACAATGTTCAGCAGCAGAAAATGAGGTATGTTTGTACTATGATTATATTCTGTGAAAAAATTCAATATTAGGCATCTTATACAATGAATGAATGGAATTTATTGCTCAACAGTTGTACATGGTATACTGTATGGCAAAAATGACATAGCAATCAAATAGTACTTATAAATTGAATATAATTATGATACTAAGTCTATTCTAGAACTATGACAGTCTACAGGAATATGAAATGTCATATTGACATACATGTACATGCAATGTATACATATGCTGAACGTTTCTGTTTGTTACAATATATTGTCTCTTATGTAAAGCTCTAAATATTATAATACGTTGGCCTAACTATGTGGGAATACACACTAAAATTAAAGGTGATCACTTCAAGTCTGAAAATTTTCGGATTGTTTCAGGTATCTAGTGGAGTTTTCGTTACCAGGTGACCAGGTGACACCTGTGGATGAAGCTGCATACCTGCACCTGCTGACACCTGAAGTGGAGATAGAGGAAGATCAGGATCTAAACAAGATCTGTAAGTGCAGCTGTAAAATAATTAATGACTAATTACATTATATGACTGTCAGCATGTCAGCAGAACATACTGCACCTGCTCAAAACCACAATTTTTCATAATTTTTGTTGGATATTTGGTCAAAGTTGCACCAGAATTTTGCCCATTGCAGATAATATCTTGTCTGTCACAATATTTGAAAACAATAGATGGGATGTCATCCTGTCTTGTTTTATTGCCATGCTTTTGGAATAAGAAAATGAAATAAGAAATGGAACAGCACTTACAGTACCAGCAGCCCATACGAAAAGACTGAAAAACTCTTTCTTACTCAGGGCAATACGCCTGTACAACGAGTCTTCGCAGTAAGACTCTTAGGACTCTCTGGTCTTTACTGTATTGCCCATGTGAGGCTTTTGTAATGTTTTTGTTTGTGTGATTGTATATGTTCTGCAATGTTAATTTGTATTTGTCAGACAAGTAACTGTAAAAAATCAGTGTTATTCAGCATGTTTTTGTACAGGCTGCAAGGCTGATTTTTATGAAAAAAATTGTCATAAAATACACTAATATGATTTGAAGCAAGATGTTCTGCCAAAGTGCTATCTACAGTTTGCTATGGTTTTCTTGTTCTCTGCCTTGTCTTATTGCCCTGCTTTTGGAATAAGAAAACTACTTGTCTAAGAAGACCACTTTTCCTCAGTCCCATGGGTGGTCGTCTTAGACAAGTTTGACTTTATACTGTTAAGTATTACAATGTAAGACTTTATATCTATTAAATGTCATTATTATGTTTACTGAAGGAAAACATATTGTTTTTGCTACGTTTCCTCTTCTTCTCCTGCAAACAGTGACCTCAATGACCTGAACCAAAAAAATGTTTTTTCTGTTACCACGGTAACTAGTGTTGGGATACATCATGTTGCAATTTTATAGCAGGAGGGATTTAGACTCCTGTCACCATATAACAAACATGATCTGCTGCCACATTTTCCACTGTACAAAAAAGCGAGAAGAAGTTGACCTCTCTATATTAGCTCACTGACTAGAACACTTTGTATTAGCTTAGTATATATATATATACTAATATATATGTATGTTCCTTATGTATGTACTGTATGTCTAAGTCAAGTAGTGCATCTTTTGTCTCCAATTTTCTACATACGTTTGTTATGTGTCTGCTATATCTTGACCTGTACCTAGCCTGTCGTGCCATGAATGTACAATAAACTTATTTCATTATCATTATCATTATAATGTGTTTGAGTAAGAAAAGAGCAGACCATATGCGAAGGTAAACATTATGCATTTTTCCTTACAAATGTTAGTATTGATATAATCATTTTTTGTCATGTAGCCCTTGAGGATGTCCAGAACATTGCTGACCCCCTGGACAAGGTCAAGGGTGGGCTGATCTCCAAATCAGGGGAGGAGATGCCTGTCCCACTCAAGTCTGTTCATGTCAGGGCAAAACTCCTGGACTTAGCTGCACAGGTAAACAAAAACAAAAATATGTTTAAAGTTAAAACTTTTGTTCCAACACAAAAAAATTCTCTCACCTAGAGCTTTCGACCAGTCACTCAGTTAGTCTTTGGTACGTACTGTATATTTTTGTGGCATTTGTATGATTTGAGCATGTCGGCGACGCGTCCGACCGCCGTTTGGTAAACAAATTTACATATGTATTCAGAACCTAGCCGGCCTAATTAAATTAGGCAAGCACATCTGTAGTAATCTTGTACGGTAATCCCGCTAAGGAATAACAGGAGCGGTGACAGCTCTAGGGTCCCGCTAAGGAATAACAGGAGCGGTGACAGCTCTAGGGTCCCGCTAAGGAATTCCGGAATAACAGGAGCGGTGACAGAGGGTCCCGCTAAGGAATAACAGGAGTGGTGACAGAGGGTCCCGCTAAGGAATAACAGGAGCGGTGACAGCTCTAGGGTCCCGCTAAGGAATAACAGGAGCGGTGACAGCTCTAGGGTCCCGCT
>NW_017804120.1:257376-259317 GCF_001625305.1 Branchiostoma belcheri
CACTAGAAACCCACCGATCATACTCGTGGGTATGTTGTGACTGTGGTATACCCAACTTTGCATCGGCCATATTCGATATCACTGATGAAACATTCCATTCAGTAAACTCATTTGACACGCTGCGTTCTGACTCAAGTTTACCAGACGAAATCCCAATGGCTACATCCACTCCACTTAAATCAAAGCAGGGTAATTCTCAAACGAGGGGTCATAGTCACAAGAGACACAAGAGATCCAAAAGTAAACTTCTCCTAGTAAACTGTCAGAGTGTGCGGAACAAAACAGCTGAACTGGCGACAGTAGTTGACACTTACAAGCCAGATATAGTAGCAGGTACAGAGTCATGGCTCAACCAAAACATAGCAAGTAGTGAAATATTCCCCAGCAACTACATAGCACACCGGAAAGACAGACAAACTGGCCAAGGAGGTGGTGTATTTCAGGCCAACAGAGATGATCTAATTGTTACCCATAGGCCAGACCTTGACACAGACTGTGAGGTTCTGTGGACACAAACTCAACTTGCAGGAAGGAAACCACTGATAATAGGTACATACTACAGACCCCCATCAGACCAGGGCAATAGTCTGGATGAACTTGACAGGTCTATAGGTAAAATGGGAGCAAAAATAAACTCTGACAATGTGATCATTCTTGGCAATTTCAACACCCCTGGCATCAAATGGGATACTACTGTAGCTGACAACAGTCAGGCCTACACAGGCCAAGCAGAGAAACTACTAAACCTAATGGATAACCACGGTTATTCAAACAGTCCAGGAACCAACTAGAAATGGTAATCTCTTGGACCTGGTCTTAGTTAATAACCCCAACATAATTGAGAAGACCACAGTAGTCCCGGGGATAAGTGACCACGACATGGTTCTAGTGGACGTTAACCTGGCACTGAAACAAAACAGGAAACCTAAGAGAAAAGTGTACATCCGCACAAAAGCCGACGAACCAGCCATTAAGGAAGACCTAACGGATTATGCAACTAACTTTCACAAAAGAACTCAGGATATGTCAGTTACACAGAGACAAAAGACAAAATGAAAGACACGATGAACAAGCACATCCCAAGTAAGATAACATCAAGCAGATACAACTTGCCTTGGTTCAACAGAAACCTAAGGAGGCACTGTCGTAAGAAGCAGCGGCTCTATAACAAAGCTAAGAAAACAGGCCAAGAGGAAGACTGGAACAAATATAAGAGAGTTAAGAAGGGAGTTCAGAAAAGCATAAGACAAGCACACTCTAAATACGTGGCAGACATACTGGGAGAAGCTATAGTTGACAAACCCAAAACATTCTGGTCGTACATAAAAGGACTGAGGAAAGACCTTGTCGGGGTAGCACCCCTAAAGGTGGGAAATACCATCATCAGTGACAGTGGGAAAAAATCAGAAGTACTCAGTTCACAGTTCAAAAGTGTTTTCACAGAGGAAGACACCACAGATATGCCATCTCTAGGTCAGCCCTGTACTCCTCCAATGGAACATATAGTAGTTTCTACTGATGGTGTAGAAAAAATGCTTCAAGGTCTCAATCCCTCTAAAGCATCCGGACCAGACCAAATACCACCGTGGTTCCTCAAGTTGACAGCTAGTGAAATCGCGCCTGTTCTAACCAATATTTTCCAACACTCGCTAAACACTGCAGAAATCCCTAAAGATTGGAGGGATGCAAATATATGCGCCATCTTTAAAAAAGGAGATAGAGCGGTCCCCAGCAACTACAGACCTGTTTCACTGACCTGCATATCCTGCAAACTACTTGAACATATCATCCATAGCCAAATCATGAAGCACCTAGAAAGTTACAGTATATTAACGGATTACCAGCATGGATTCAGAGCCAAACGATCCACAGAAACACAGCTTATACTAACAGTCCATGACATAGCTGGCGCACTAACAGTAAACGGCAGGTAGATTTAGC
>NW_017804120.1:259866-262525 GCF_001625305.1 Branchiostoma belcheri
TGAACAACTATGTAAGAGGTGCTAGTGTCACGGAAATGAAAAGAAACCTACAGTGGACCTCACTTGAAGACAGAAGAAAGATGTCTCGACTATGCATGATGTACAAAATGACTAATAAACTGGTGGATGTCCCAACTACTAAGTACCTAATACCAGCCCAGAAGAGAACAAGAAATAGCCACGCATTCAAGTACCAGAGTTATCAACCAAGGATTGAGGTGTTCAAGAATTCATTCTTTCCTAGAACTATCGCAGAGTGGAACTCACTGTCACCAAGTACAGTAGGGACACTGTCAATAGATAGCTTTAAACAATGTCTAGAGCTAGAAGTTCAAGGGTTAGGTGGAACAAGTCGATCGGTGTAATATAGCCAGCTGCCGCCGCGCCGCGTGCCTGCGAAGCTGGTGTGTTACGCCGAAAGGCGGTTATACCGGCTATACAGATACAGATACAGATACTCTGGTCTTCCTCAGTAGACCCAGTAGAGTGACTGGTCAAAAGCTCTAGGTGAGAGAATTTTTTTGTGTTGGAACAAAAGTTTTAACTTTAAACATGTAACTACCAACACTGATGAACTTTCATGATAGTATAAAAACAAAAATACTTAAAATCAGTTCAGTTCCTCTTGAAACAATTCTACAGAAGTGCAAAGGAATCAGTCTTCTAGCCAGTGTCTGTCTTTAACTCATTTGATGGAATTCTGCTGCTGACATGCGAAAAAAAACTTGCCCAGTCTGTCCACCGTTATCATCATGATGTCGGGTGGCTAGCCTGGACCGAGTCCACTCTCTCTTTCCAGACAGCTCTGTCTGCCATTTACTGTCCCAGATGTCTGTCTATAATAGTCAAAATTGTAGTGTTAAGATATGGAAAGAGCTGTAAGTAAGCTAAATTTAGTCTACCAGAAAAATTTGTCGCTCAAAATGCAGAAAATATAGCATTTAAGAGAGTCAAAATTTCAAGTGAAACAAATTTTAAGTGAAACAAAATCGAGATTACGATAAAAATTTCAGACTGGCTAGAACACTGATATACTGTACAATGAAATCATATTGAATTCTATAGTTTCATGATTTTGCATTATAGCTGCAGAGATAAAGCCACATCAAACATTTCAAAAATGTATTAGAGTTGGCCAGAAAGGGACTATTGCATCATTAATATTCATATAAAATATATCTTTGAAACATGTGTTAAACATTGTTTAGCTAAAATGCTGACATACTGTTTTTCTGTCCTTTTCTAGGTTATCGTGTTGCAGTCCTACAAGAACGAAAACAATGTTGCCATCGAGGCCAAGTACGTTTTCCCGCTAGACGACATGGCGGCCGTGGTCGGGTTCGAAGCCTTCATCAACGGGAAGCACGTGGTCGGAGAGGTGAAGGAGAAAGAGGAGGCACATCGCGAATACCGACAAGCGATCAGCGAGGGACATGGCGCTTATCTCATGGACGAAGAAACTCCCGTAAGATTTTTTTATTAAGTTAAGGCCACACCAATTTAATTTCTTGGTTAACAGATTTTTCTAGAAAAATAATGGAGCGGGCGGCCAAAAAAAAATAAAAATAAAATCAGGCCTAGGCATCCTATTATGGGCCAAAATGGTACGATAGGAGCCATGAAGTAAACATACCAGGCTGGTTCAAAATTTAAACCATGAATTTTGAACTTTTAATGATACCATTGCATTGAAAGATGGAATAACTGTAACAACTAGGATGAAAGGACTGTTTTCAACTGTTCAGGGCAAAATATGAGCATTTTGCAGTTGATTCTGAATTTTTATTTTTATTTGCAAATCAGAAAAAAATGAAGCGGGCGAATCCGTTAACCAGGAAATTAAATTAGGTCTGGCCTAACCCTTGTCTTGCAGAGCCCAACAATACTAGTACAGTAGAAGCCGCTTATTTGAAAAGCCAATTTGTCAGCACATTTTTTTCAAATACCCGGCCTTTCCGATTAAGAGACTCTGAGGCTCAAACTCTCGGCCTTCATTGAAACTATGGGGGTGGGGGGTGGACAGGGCATCGAACACATAACGACACAAAGAATACAAACACGAGTCACATTTACGCATTAAAAACAGTGAACTTTATTGAGATCGGTAAATTTGCTTTTAATTTTTTCGTTGACGTACACACGTATTTTTTCGTTTTTTCCAAGACTGGAAGAACGCCGCGATACGTTAGACATCATGTGCTATCGGCAGGCTCTACTCGAACGAATAAACAAATTATGCTACGTTTGCTACGTACAAAACAAGCAACGAATACATGCACAATCATCAGCCTGTACGTACTTTTACATCACGAAAGTAGCGAAAAATAAAGTTTGATTAACGGAAAACTTCAATCAAGTAGCGTACAGACAAAAATGCAGACGATCGTCATGAAAGCAGTCGATAGCACAATTCACAAAGGATCGCTTCGATCGCTTAATTTTCAGAAACTCCGGCTAGCACACGAAAATTATCGTAACGAATGCAACAATAAACTGTTCATTTCAATGTTAATGACTTTTTAGCTCACGATGTCCGTAGGTTACATGGAAATTTGCGATAGTTGACGGGGATCTCTCGCATTAGCGTTCAGGGAAGTAAACAAAGATGGCGGACGCGGCGTGGGTAGCAGTATCCCATCATCCCATGCGGTGTTTTTTC
>NW_017804120.1:262545-381803 GCF_001625305.1 Branchiostoma belcheri
TCGCAGTCGAAATAAACTCAAAAATAATGGCGCAGTACACAAGTAGAGACATGGTTTTGATGATTAAAAAAATGAGTTGTATGAGAAATTAAACGTTCTTGGAATAAACAGGCTAAAAGAACACAAAAGCATGCCGCATTTGGCGGCTATGAACCGGCTCGCGCTTCTCATTACGTAGTGCCGATGTGCGCCCGACCGCTCGATCAACGTAAATTTCGGCCTCCTTTGTGGTTCAAAACAGACAACTTCGTCCCTTTTGGCGGCTTGATGTCTTGATATAAGAAATTTTCCGCCGATTTTGGTGATTTGTTTGGCATGTTTTTGGTTGAAAATGTGTTGCAACTTGACTAATTTTTTTTTCAAATAGCCGGCATTGGCTTTTCAAATAAG
Organism: Branchiostoma belcheri; assembly: GCF_001625305.1. Classification (NCBI taxonomy): domain Eukaryota; kingdom Metazoa; phylum Chordata; class Leptocardii; order Amphioxiformes; family Branchiostomatidae; genus Branchiostoma; species Branchiostoma belcheri. Next base: position 262,936 of record NW_017804120.1, read on the forward strand.
GGGCGTGATAAACAATGGTGTCAATGGGAAACGGTTTGGGTTTTCACAATTCTTTTCAATTAGCAGACTTTTTCTTATAAGCGTTTTGCAATTAACTGGCTGCCACTGTATATACTCTGTATACTATTAGGTACAAGTTTGGGGTATTTCTTGTGCAACGCCTTACACCACGGCGAAAAGCAACGAATACAGAAATAACTATGCCACCACAGGGCAAAAAAATGTTGGGGGTTCGTGACCAAGCAAGATATTATAATTGAAAATATTGAGTAAAGAATGCCAGCAGGACAAGCCTAGGGTTAATAAATACAAATTTACTGTGATTTCAAAAAGAAAACTCAGCTGTGTTGGTAGAAACTACTGTTGGATAATTTAAACTTTGTTCCAACACAAAAAGAAGAATTCGTCGACCTTTGTCAGATAAATGCATTTGAAGGTCAATGAGTTTGACTAAAAATTATAGTGAGTTCTTCTTTGTCTTCCAGAACAAAGTTTAAACTTTTCAACAACTGTTACTGTAAATCCAGTGCAATAATCTAGTGGGTAGAGTGATTGCTTTGCATTTCAGAACTCATAGGTTCAAACTCTCTTTGGGTCATACCAAAGACTTTAAGAAATGGCACATAGTGCTATAAAAAAGAAGGTGGCTACTGTCTTATACCAGGTACATTGTATATAGCTCCTTATACAACAAAGTTGTGGAACAGGATTCTAAATGAGACAATTTTTATAACACTTGAAGGAAATGTGGCTTGATTGTTTTGTTGGGGAATATAGGAGGACCGAATATGTATCCCTGTGGTACCCCTGTCCTAGACTGCATGACAAGAATGTTTACAGTGAGTTTTTTTTTTAGGATGTGTTAACTTTACAGTAATTATGCTCTTTTTAGGATGTACAATGTGTTAACAGTACAAGTGAGTATGTTGTTTTTGAAGGGATATTTACAATAACTGTCTTGTTGTTGTTGTTTTTGTAGGATGTGTTTACAGTGAGTGTGGGGAACCTTCCACCCAGAGCCAGTGTACTGATTAAGATCACCTACGTCTCAGAGCTGGCTGTGGAAGGAGAAAACATCTGCTTCAGACTCCCTGGCAGTGTGGCTCCCTGGCAGGTAAGTTTATCCAAAACACACTAAATTCACCATGACAACATAAAATTTTCTGTTCAGATGCATATTGTATATGTTGTATCATATATGTCAGTTGCATTACAGCTGTGTCAGTTAAGCTGCTTTACTGAATTGTGACTGAAGTGAGACTTATCAGTTACGTACTGACAGTCACATACATTTTGTACATGTATTAGTACTAAATGTGGTTTACTAATGGTCATCATTCAATAAAGTTAAGACACCCAAGTAATAAGATATCGAGATAACTGTGTGTAGTTACTCAAGCAACTTGATGTCTCATTATTCTAAAATTAAACTGTTCAGACATTTCATATAGCATCCACTACCTTCAGTGACTGAAAGAGATCTGTAATCAATTAGGGTTTTATCCAAAAACTTTGAATTTATTCCTTATGGTAAACAAGTATGTTTTTATCAATTCAAAGTTTTTAAGTAAACAATACTAATAACACTGTTGACAACAAATTGCTTTCTGCCACTTATGAAAGGTAATGGGTGCTATGAAATGTCGAACATTTTGCAGTTGCCAGTTATCTCAACATTGTATGGTCACAGCTTTTATGAAATTTTCAAGTTTTACAGTTACTATTTTGTTTTTTCACAAATAGAAAGATTCTCTGTCTGAGGAGATTCAAAAAGATGTGGAGACAGTCAAGGTGGGAAAGGATGCTGGGAAGGAATTCTCCCTCCAGGTTGCCATGGAGATGCCCTTTGACATCAGGACCATCCAATCACCATCTCATAAAATCAGAGTAAAGGTAAGAGTTAGTCTACCTAAATCAGTTTGATTCAGTCAAGGTCATGCAGTCTGTATTCTTTTTTTTATGTTTATCAGAGGAAAACATATTGTTTTTACTTAGTTTCTTCCTCCTCCTCTTCTGTTCCAAGCACTAACCTCTGTCCTGGCCAATGACATGATTTGTTGACGTCTGTCACCATGGTGACTGGTGTTGGGTTATACATAATGTTGCAATTTCATGGTCTGCTCTGCTCCTGTCACCATATACTAGTAGTACATGTATGTGAATGTGTTTGAGTAAGAATTAACAGAGCAGATCATGTCCGAAGGTAAACATTATGCATTTGCTTTGCAAATGTTACTTCTAGTTTGTAATAATTTACAGAAGAGAAATTATTAATAAGCTACGTGCAATTTTGCAGACAAAAATCAAGTTAGTAGGGGTTGAATGGTGCCAGTGTGATAAATCTATAATATACTTATACTAGGAACGTTTCATGTATTTTTCAAATTTCATTGTAAAATGTTTGCCAAGTACAATTTATGCCATGGGTTTAAGTCTGACGTAGACTTAGTGTGTATTTGCAGAAAGACAAGTTTGGTTGTGTAAAAGAAAAACCCTATATCCTATACTCTACCAACCTGATGAAACTATTTTTGGAAGGTAGACTTATAAGTGTGTATTTGCAGAAAGCATTTTCCAAATTGCAAAATTTTGACATTCTGTGATATTACAGATAAATGAAAAAAATTATGATTTCTACCAGTTACTGCTTGTTATCATTAATATGAAATAAGCAAGTCTGTGTATAGTCAGAACTACTTTGTAAGTATAATTAATGTAATTATAATTTTCTCTTTGTCTCCACCAATCAGAGGACAGCAAGCAAGGCTGTTGTGGAGCTTGAGAAGAACTGCATGCTGGGAGATGGTTTCCTGTTGCAGGTTGGTCTGGCAGAGATCCACGTACCCAGGATGTGGGTGGAACGACACCCCGACAAGGACAGCCAGGTTTGTAAAATGGGGAAAAATAACCATAATTCCATTTTTTTTGCAATACTTTTATGTTCCCGATCTTAACTGTCACTTCTGTACTGCAATAATAATTTTTCTGTACCTGCCGCCACGGTGTAGTTTTGTGAAATACCTTTTTTCTCAGAACGCAAACTTTCGCTTCCGTGAACTACAGCAAGCATCATTGCAGTCAGAACTAAAACTCTTATGCAAGGAACAGTACAAAGAGGACAGAAGAGAGATAAGTAACAGAGAAGATGGAAGGATAATATCAGAAAATGGACCAAAACGACACTTAGTAAAACTTTGAAGGCATTCAATGCAATTTCAGCAGCAAAACACAAAATACTCTGAATGTGGAAATCTCAGTCTGATATTAACATTTGCTGCCATTTCATAGTGCAGTTTTGGCATCAAATCAAGCTTCACAAGGCATCTCTTTATTTTTTGGTGCCACCCATAAATAGCAAGAACCAGCCTACGATACAAAACAGGCAACTGTTTTCCACTTGGGACAAGAGATAAGGCAGGTTAATATGTAAGGGGCAAGTCTGCTATGTCTATTTTGCTTAGAAACTCTGTTGAAATTCATCCACAGGCCTGTATGCTGACCTTCTACCCAGAATTCCAAGCAGAGGTCATGCAGGGTCATGAGGTCATCCTCCTCTTGGATGCGTCCAATTCCATGCGGGGGTCACCCCTGGAGGCAGCCAAGAAAGTTGCACTGCTCTGTCTCAGTCATCTTCCTAAGGAGTGTAGCTTCAATGTAGTTGCATTTGGCACAGGTTTGTTATGTTTACCTTCGTTTGTTATGTTTACCTTTGCAGAAGGAAAACATATGTGCTGTTTTTGCTCAGTCTTTTTTCTTCCTCTTATTGGCATCTGTGTGGTGTAGTGGATAGAGCATTCGACTGTCAAGCAAGGAGACCCAGGTTCAATCCCCAGGGTTGGACCCAGACAAGTCCAGACATGCACCCAGACGTTGTGCCCTTGGGAAAGGCACTTAATACGTATTTCCCTCCTCATTTAGAGGGATTCTGGGCCCTACTAGGATTTGGGTTGGCGTTAGGAAGGGCATCCAGCGATAAAAATCTTGCTTCAACAAAAAGACTTGCACTTGATGCAAGCACGTCTAACCCCAGTTCAGGGGGAAAAAGATGTTTAACCACATACATTGTAGAGAGAGAGAGATTCTTCTTCAGAATCTACAAACAATAATGTCAATGACCTGGACCAAAAGGCTGTCACCATGGTAACTGGTGATGTAGCAGTCAACCTGTGGTGTTGGATCACATTATGTAACAGGTTGCTGGACAGAATTTGTGGGGCTGGTCACCAAATATATTAATTTGAGTAAGAATAAGCAGAGCAGTACTTAGGCTACACCATGTAAATGTTTTTGAAGCTTTTCAATCTTCTAATTTTCCATCTGCTATTCACAACTTAACATAAATCTCTATTCTGTACCTATACAATGCAATGTATTTTTGGTTTGCATGAATTGTGATATCAACATATTTTCAACACTGTATTCTTTTTTGTAGGATATGAGGAACTGTTTGCTGTTAGCCAACCCAGAATCAAGTCTAATGTTTCTAAGGCTGAAAACTTCATCCAGGTAGGTGTTTGCTGTTTGTTTTCTTGTTTTTGAGTATATGCTTTTACTGATTAGGGAAGAAAAATGTATATTTTTTGTCCATGTGAAGTCTAAGGAATTGTTCTAGAGTAGTTTCATCTGTCCTTGGTGCTGATTGGTTGCTGCAATTTCATTTCAACTGATTCTATTTTACCTTTCCTTGGTGCTTATTGGCTATCACATGAAGCAGTCTCATTTTGATTAATTCTGTTTCACCTTTCCTTGGTGCTGATTGGCTATCACATGAAGTTGTCTCGTTTCAGTGATTCTATTTCATCTTTCCTTGGTGCTGATTGGCTATCACATGAAGTAGTCTCATTTCAGTGATTCTATTTCATCTTTCCTTGGTGCTGATTGGCTATCACATGAAGTAGTGTCATGTCAGTGATTCTATTTCATCTTTCCTTGGTGCTGATTGGCTATCACATGTTGTAATGTCATGTCAGTGATTCTATTTCATCTTTCCGTGCTGCTGATTGGCTATCACATAAAGAAGTCTCATTTCAGTGATTGTATTTCATCTTTCCTTGGTGTTGATTGGCTATCACATGAAGTAGTCTCATTTCAATGATTCTATTTCACCTTTCCTTGGTGCTGATTGGCTATCACATGAAGCAGTCTCATTTCAATGATTCTATTTCACCTTTCCTTGGTGCTGATTGGCTATCACATGAAGCAGTCTCATTTCAGTGATTCTATTTCACCTTTCCTTGGTGCTGATTGGCTATCACATGAAGCAGTCTCATTTCAATGATTCTATTTCACCTTTCCTTGGTGCTGATTGGCTATCACATGAAGCAGTCTCATTTCAGTGATTCTATTACATCTTTCCTTGGTGCTGATTGGCTATCACATGAAGCAGTCTCATTTCAGTGATTCTATTACATCTTTCCTTGGTGCTGATTGGCTATCACATGAAGTAGTCTCATTTTGATAAATTCTGTTTCATCTTTCTTGGGTGCTGGTTTGCAATCACATGTTATTAGGAAGTCTAATTTAAACTCCGTCTTTTCTTTCCTTGTATTTCCTTGCTTGTGTAATATTCAGAAGTTATCAATTCTGCAAAAAAAGTTGTAGGATGACAAAACATTTTCTATCCATTATGAAATAAAGACTAAGCTTTAACTTCCAACACTTAGATTACAAAATTGGGACTTACCCAAATTTTCGGTTGACTCCATCAACCTTGTTCACTTTGGGTAAGTCCCAATTCTGTAATCTAAGTGTTGGAAGTTAAAGCTTAGTCTTTATTTCATAATGACTTGTACCAACACAGATGAACTTTCATGCTAAATTTTCTAACCATTTAAAAATTTGGGATTTTTTCACCAGGATCTCAAAGCATCAAAAGGAAATACAGATGCATGGAGGCCTCTTCACGGCTTTTTCCTGCTTCCCCCCTCCCCTGGAAAAACACGGAATGTGTTCCTGATCTCTGACGGACATGTGAACAACGCTGACCAGACTCTGAGTGACATCCACGCACACTACCTGGAAACTAGGGTCTTCAGCTGTGGAGTCGGGTGAGGATCACTCAGAATATTGGTACCGGGAGCCAGGTCGGATAGCACAGGGAGGTGTTTGAGGAACTCTGGGGGAATCACGGTGCCCAAGGCACGGACAAACAGACTGTACAACTCGTTCCTCCACTGCACAATTAGACTGTACAATAGCGAAATGCAGACCAAGTGTTCTAGTGTTTCATGTCAAACTTTTGTATGTAATTGCCTTGTGCGTCTCTTGTACTTAGGTAAAGTCCACACAATTCAGGAGTACTACGTACCCCTGCTATGTTGACTGTTCTTAATAAAATTGAAATTGAAAATTGAAAATTGAAAATTGAAATTAATAAAATCACGCCAAATATCTCGTCCTATATCATATTTTGTATACTGGAATTCATTCTAGATGTGTCAGTTTTGAACCCCAAATTGACTTTTGAAATCTTACAGTGTCCTTCTTTGAAGTTTATTCTGGAATAGATTCATGAAAAATTCTCCAGGAGTAGAATTTTCCAAACAACAAAAAATGCAGAACCATATGATGAATCAGATATAATTGCATATATCATTAGTCAACATTCACTAATGATTTTTACTAAATTGTTTTTTTAGATCTACTTCCAACAAACATTTGCTGAGAGCCATAGCCAGGGTTGGAGGGGGAGCCTTCGAGTATTTTGATGACAAAACCAAGTCTAAGTGGGAAAGGAAGGTAAGTCTATCATTTTTTCATTAAACGTAATACATTTTGTAATAAATGGTTTATTGGCCAAACATCACCTGTGCAATCACAGCCTTTATAGTGCTGAATTGATGCAGGGTTTACAATCAAATGATACAGATGGTAATAATACACATAATAATACACATGATACATGGTTGTTCAACCTACATTTTTGTGGAACTGTCGCAAGGGTCTGTGCGGCTGCCATTCGGCGCCACAAGGTGACCTCAATATGGCTTTCCCCAACCAAAGTTAGGTACCCATTCACACCTGGGTGGAGTGAGGAAAGTGGTGTAAAGTGCCTTTCCCAAGGGCACAACTTCGGGGCGCATGTTCAGACATGTCCCGGGTACGACTCGGGATCGAACCCGGGTCTCCCGGTTCACAGTCGAATGATCTACAACTACGCCACCCGATGCCACACGTTTGTGAAGATTAGTCATCCAGCTAGGGTAGTAACAATAAGGCCATGTTGATTTGATTATATGGATGACATCCTCCGGGAGCCCCCAAACTGATGCGCGCGTGCAAATAAAAAAAAAGTTTTGCAAAAAAAAAAGTTCTTTTCATTATGAAATCTACGTGGTCATGAGGGTTGAGCAAATGGCACAGAGTATGGTTTGGCGAATAATCTAGTCTTCAAGTTCATTTCTTTACAATTTCGTCTTTTTTCCTTAAAGTTTGATTTTGGCATTCTACGACATTGGTATAGTTTTTATTAATTTTTTTACTGTAACTTATGGTATATTTTTGCTCATTTTGCAACTGTTTTGTACGATTTACAGTATGGTTGAAAACTTTTTTTTTTTTTGGAAACGGCCGAAAATTCATTGTGCTTTAAATGTGTTCTTTTCATTGAAAGAACAAACAAGAATAAAAGATGATGTTTAACAAACTTGCAGATTTGAAACTGTTGTTATCCATTATGTACTTGGCACAGAGACTTCCTTACACATAGATAGATTTGTATGGCAGTTTTGATTTGAAGTTGTCATAAGAATATTAAGATTTTGAATAATAATTTTGGTGCTGTGTCATCTACATGTACTGTGCCTGTAAGTGCGCATGCACGTGTACAATGAAGGCTGGTAAAAATCTATATTTTTCAGGGTTCTCACCAGGATTTTTTCACAGCGTAGGGGTCAGGTATAGAAGGGCAACTTTCTGCGGCGCGAGTCACGCACCGAGTCCCCAAACCATGGGCCTGATATTCTCCCCCCAAAATTTTGTAACACATATTAACCACTTAATACTCTACTTATTGTTTATTGGGGGACAGATTTTGTTTTCCCTCTGTTATAGCTTCATTCTTAAGTTATATTTTCATTTTTTAAAACTTAAGATTAATGAAGCTTCTGCCCCCAAAAACCACCCCTACACTGGTTGAAACACAGTGTAGGGGGCTAAATCACAGCGTAGGGGGTCAAAATCACAGCGTAGGGGGCCCCTACGCTCAAACAGCCTGGTGAGAACTATGTTTTTCATCAATTACATGTAAGATTTAAAAAGATTGTCAACTTGCTTTGATGACCCCAATGAAGTATTGGGGGGAGGTAATGTACAAATGTATGCAAGTTGTCTCAATACTAGTATTTCTGTTTTAGTCTAACACTATTATAACAAATTATGCATTAGATGTCCACCCACCACAAGTAAGCTATGTATACTGTGTCTCAAAAACATATGTCTCAGTATGGGCAAGATGGAGCCTCAGGAAGAATTCCTTTGACATTTTTCATCGATACATGTATGAGATGTATTCCACTCAAAGACTGAGAGCTTGGATCAAAGAGATGTTATTTGAATGTGGTATGTTTAATTATTGGATGTTTTGCTGAAGTCTTGAACATGAAAACATAACCCGCTGGGAGGGGGGGGGGATTACATTATACAATGTCCATGCTTAGGCCACACCAATTTAATTTGTTGGTTCGAATTCTCGGATTCACCTCAGTCTTCGTTTTTTTCTGATTTGCAAAAAAAAAAAAATTTGATTCTGGTCCTGAATCAACTGAAAAATGCTCATATTTTGCCCCCCAACAGTTGAGGAAAGTCCTTTTCTTCCTAGTTGTTACAGTTTTACCATCTATCATTGCAGTGGTTTGATTAAAAGTTCAAAATTCAATGTTTAAATTTTAACCCAGCCTTTTGTGTTGACTTCATGGCTCATTTTGTAGCATTTAAGCCTATAGGATGCCTAGACCTGTTTTTATTTTATTTTTTTTCGCCCTGTCGCTTCATATTTTTTCTGAAAAAATCCGAGAACCAACAAATTAAATTAGTGTGGCCTTAGTCCAAAATTAATGCCCTTTGAAAAACATGTACATGTCAGGACGGTCATGATTTGATCATCAAATTGTTTTAATATTTATCTTATTCTTAATGTCATCTATATTATTATGTAAAATTTAATGGTTCACAATGATAGAAAGTATGGGCTGTATGACAGGGGCATTACCACTTGCTACGCCACCAGAGCCTAGGAAAAACATTGTCACGGTGTTACCTGTTTCCTGACTGGTACCATTTTGTTACCCTTAAAAAAAAACGATGACCCTAACCTTTTTTTTAAATTTACTACTGGTAAGATTTTCCAATCTGACCTCTGAATTTCAAATCCTCTGAATTTCTGAAACAATACATTATGTATTAAAAAAAGCACTGTTTTCTTCAGTAAATCTAGAGAAATTTGTCCACAAGCAAACAGGTGGACAGGTCCTCGAGACAGTGAGTCCAGATGCAATGCTAAACTCTTTGATTTATATATCATTATAATGTTCTTCATTTTAGCTGAAAGCTAAAAAAAATATCCCTACCTACAGCCCCTAGCTTTGTTCAGGACATAAACCAGACACACAACATTACATTTACTGCATCTTGGCGTCTTAGTATTTAATATTAGAATGTGTCTTGGACTTTGAAGAGGGACAATTTGGTACCGGGTTGAAAAAGAAAAGCGGACAGGAAGACTTTTCTACGTCTTTATGTTTTGAAATAAAGGACCCGCCAATTCCATTAACATGCACGCATGCGCCTCAGACTTTGCAAATCATGAACTGTATACATGACTGTATTCAAGCAACCCTGACTATGTAGACATTATATTTGGGCACGTAAGGCTCAGTACGTTTATATTACAACGAGTGAGAATTCTGCAATCACGATGTCGCGAAACATGCTCTACTTCTTGCTCGTGGTTTCCAATCATCTATTTCTCGCGTCCGCACCCGCGTTGCGGTGCCCTGACAGCTGTAGCTCCATCCAAGTTTTGTTTGCAAAGCAAATCATCTGTCGGTGCCCAGATAAAAACCAGGCGGGGTCCCCCTGCAGCTGGATTGGATACGGAGGAACGTACAGCTTTCCCGTATGTCTTGACGCCATACCAACCGACTTCGACAAAGCCACGCTATCGATCTGCATCAAGCATCTCCGTTCTCTGGTGATTTTAGAGCGGTCTTTCCCCAACAGCCCAGAAGTAGAGATACTTGAAATCCAAAAGTCCAACGTTTCAAGGGTCCAGCCAGGAGCTTTCCGAGGTCTCCCATTGGTCTCCAAGCTTGGTCTTGATGACAACCGCATCTCCAGTCTTGGTACGTTGGAAAAAATTTATTTTGGACTCCTCAGTTGGGTTAAGGCAGCCCAGACTTATACTATGATAATTAGTTTTTCATACTTATGCCAGCAAATTCCGATAGCTTCAAAACTTCACACAGTTTTAGTAATATTTGAAACACATTGGATGCAGGTTACATTCAGATTCTGTGTAATCAGTTTTTCTACTGCTGCATTTTCGATTAGAATTAGAAATATTGGTTAAAAAATAGCCGTGTATTTCATGGGTCTACACGCAGGCTATATTTAAACAAGACCATCATTTTACAAAGTGAGAGCCATTTTATATGTCTATTTTGTTTCAAAACTAACTTAAAGACAATTACATTGTTTTTGGGGGGGTCAAAACATCAGAAACTGGTCTTTTGGTCATTTTCGGTCAAAAATGTGCACCAGTTAAGAACATCAAAATTCATGCAAAATAGCCTTGGACAATTTTGATCAAATAAAATTGATTGCTCTTATTAATGTTAATAAGATCAATTCTGAGCTGCGTGTAAAGCCGCAGAAGTCATAACCCATTAAGAAATGTGTGACAATCTGGGTTTACAATGGAATGTACATGATTGTACAAATGACCACCCGGGTGACCCCGAATCAAACACGTTCTGTTCAAATGAATACCAGCCTGGGCTGCCTTAATCTAATGTACTATATTTATGATAAGACATTTAGGAAATCAACCAGTCCTGCAATTCAGGCCACACCAATTTAATTTTTTGGTTAACGGATTCGCCCGCTTCATTTTTTTCTGATTTGGAAATAAATATAAAAATTTTGAATCAACAGTTACTGCAAAATGCTCATATTTTGCCCTGAACAGTTAAAAACAGTCCTTTTCATCCTAGTTGTTACAGTTATTCCATCTTTCAATGCAATGGTATCATTAAAAGTTCAAAATTCATTGTTTAAATTTTAAACCAGCCTGGTGTGTTGACTTCATGGTTCCTATCGTACCATTTTGGGCCATATTTGGATGCCTAGGCCCGCTCACTCCTTTATTTTTCTATAAAAATCCAACAAATTAAATTGGTGTGGCCTCAGTATGAGTTTTTAAAAGACAAATCTATTTAAGCCAGTGTTAACTCTACACACTATACAGTACATAATACATTTAATCATATGAGTTACTAACAGAGCCGAAAGGTCTGGGCCGGCGATGGGAGATTTTACTGCACATATTTGTTAAGTAGATGCGTAAAATAGGGGATTGGGCTACTGATGTATCAATTTGTTTTCAAAAGCCAGAAAACGAACTGGATTGACGCTTTGCAGTTTCTACCATGAGTTACCTCACGACATGGAGGTCTTAAACTGAGAGCTCAAAAAGATCTAGCGAATTTCTAACTTAGGTCTCCCCTCCGTTTTTCTTAGCCTCCTTCATAGTCTTGTTGGGCGTGGGTGTTATTTTTGTGAGCGACGTGAGTAATATGCCACCGCGAGGGACGAGTTGCTGCCGAGGGAATTTTTGCCGCAGAGAGGTTTCCTTGTTGGAGCGCGAAACCTTCTCTCCGCGGCAAAAACTCCCTCGGCAGCAAATCGTCCCTCGTGGCATATTACTCGCGTCGCTCACAAAAATAACGCCCACACCCAACAAGACTGCAAAGGAGGCTAGGATAGGGCGTCATTGTAGCATGTACATGTATACTGGGGACCAAGAATTATCCGTAGTGCATGTTTTTGTATACGGTCAATCTGCCTGGTTTGTTGTGCCGTAATTCTGGCGGTCCAAACGGGAGCTGCATATTCTGAATTAGTACGTATATACTAGGTTTGATATCAAAAGGTGCTGAGATCATATGAGGGAAGCTTACGAAATTCAATGCATTATGTGCACATGGGCCTTTTTCCACAGTTCAATTATTATTTTCTTTTTCTTATTTAGTAGGTACCCCGGTGGGTTGGCAGCGTATTCTTTCCTGTTGGTAGGGGTGTTTGGCATTATCAACAAAATGATAGCATGCATGTAATGTTCAGAATATGATGATTTTCTTATGTGAGGCACGGAGGGGAAAAGGGCCTGGCTGGAGCTGTACAGGTTTATTATTCTAAATGACCGCAGGTGACCCTAAATGGAATATGCATTTGGTTTGAATTGATCGAGTGTGATCTAACAGAGTTTGGTTGCTAAAAAAGGTGGGAGCAATGAAGTCCAAGTTTATGCACTGTGGACTGATATGATGAGCTATTGTGTTAGATATCTGTGATTGAGTTTTTGGTATTTGTTGCTGCCATCTCATAAGTTTTTTTAAAAATCCCTTCGAAAATGATTAACAGTAGTTCGTTTTTTTTATCCTCAGAACCTGATACCTTCCTTGGGCTTGAGAAGGTAAAAGTCTTGAACCTTCAAAGGAACGCCATTTCCGTCATATCCCAGCATGCATTCTGCGGCCTACCTCTCCTATCCGTGTTGGTGTTAAGCATGAACCGTCTGCGTTCCGTGCCTGTCGACGCACTCCTGCCGCTTACAGCACTGAAGTTTGCACACCTGGAAACAAACCACATCACCACGATCGACAGCAAAATCCTGCGTCTGAATCACAACCAGACCTTACGTCTGGCGTTATATGACAACCCGCTAAAATGTGACGCAAATCTCACCTGGTTCATCTGTAGTCTACCAGAGCTGGACTACATCGCTGGTCATCAACTCCTAAAGTGTGCGTCACCTGCCAACCTGAGCGGCATTCTGCTAGCCACCCTGAGGAAAGACATCAGTCAGACCAACATGGACAGGTCACCAAAGGGGATCAGGCTGGGGAGATGTGATGAAACGTCCACCACAACAGATCCGCATACCCATCTCACCAGGCTACACAACCACACCAGTCTGTACAACCACACCATTCCCACAGAGATGCCGTACACACACACCAGGCCAGGCTCAGAGTCTACCACAGGGACTGACGTGGTCACTCTTCACGGCGGCCCAATCATCACTGAGGAAGACGACAGTTACCACGTCAATGCCGTCATCATGGCTGTTGTTGTGCCTCTCCTGATGGTGTTAGCAGCGGGGGTTGTCGTCTACTTGTACGAACGCTGTCACGGCACACGTATGGCCCGGCGCAACGCCCCTGTTGAAACAGATGGAAACTCTGCCCAATCAGGAGCATCAGTCACGGGCACTCCTGCTCAGGACCAGACATCAGAGGGTAACGATGACATTGAGCCATACGCTGTGTCATACATGGATGTGTCGGGAAAGGAAAAACGGCAAGCTTGCACCGTACGCAACAACCTCCTTTGCTAACATCCAGACAGCAGAAGAAAACGATGACATTGAGCCGTACGCTGTGTCATACATGGATGTGTCAGGGAAAGGGAAAAACGGCAAGCTTGCACCGTACGCAACAACCTCCTTTGCTAACATCCAGACAACAGAAGACAACGATGACATTGAGCCGTACGCTGTGTCATACATGGATGTGTCCGGGAAAGGGAAAAATGGCAAGCTTGCGCCGTACGCAACAACGTCCTTTGCTAACATCCAGCCAATAGAGGACAACGATGACATCCAGCCAATTGAAGACAACGATGACATCGAGCCATACGCTGTGTCATACATGGATGTGTCGGGGAAAGGGAAAAATGGCAAGCTTGCGCCGTACGCAACAACGTCCTTTGCTAACATCCAGCCAATAGAGGACAACAATGACATCCAGCCAATTGAAGACAACGATGACATTGAGCCATACGCTGTGTCATACATGGATGTGTCGGGGAAGGGGAAAAATGGCAAGCTTTTTCCATATGCGACAACCTCCATCAATGAAGACCCAGGGCCACAGCTTCAGCCGTACGCAGTGACCCACGATGAAGACCCAGGGCCACAGCTTCAGCCATATGCAGTGACCCACGATGAAGACCCAGGGCCACAGCTTCAGCCATATGCAATGACCCACGATGAAGACCCAGGGCCACAGCTTCAGCCATATGCAGTGACCCACGATAAAGACCCAGGGCCACAGCTTCAGCCATATGCAGTGACCCACGATGAAGACCCCACACAAGCTACAAGATGCCATACAAGGGCAGGTTATACGTCGCTGACAAATGTCACTAACCAACAGACAACAAACGTCAAACAACCGGTCAACAAATCAGAGGGTCAGTCACTGCCAAAAGAGACAAACATCAAGCCAAACTATGAGAAAGGCTACCCATCAACAAGAGATGGCAGGGGTCCATATGGAATGGGCAAGGGAAATGAGGTCCCAGGTGTCAGTGGAACGCTGTATCAAAGTGGCTCACAGCACACTGATACAAGAGCTGACAGGGGTACATATGGAATGGGCAAGGGAAATGAGGTCCCAAGTGTTAGTGGAACACTGTACCGAAATGGCTCACAGCACACTGATACAAGAGATGACAGGGGTCCTTATGGAATGGGCAAGGGGAATGAGGTCCCAAGTGTCAGTGGAACACTGTACAGAAGTTGCTCACAGCACACTGGTGCAGAGAAGCACAGCTAAACTCGCACGCTGTAGGACACGTAATTTTGTACAGCTCACAAACAGCCTGAGTTTAGACAGCACATCTCAAAATCACAATCCTTTAGAACTCCGCTCACGGACAGCCAGGAGTAATGACAGCATATCTCACATGCTTTAGAACACAGCACATCATCAAGGACAGCATGAGGGTTTAGACAGCACATCTCAAAATCACAATCCTTTAGAACTCAGCTCACGGACAGCCAGGAGTAATGACAGCATATCTCACATGCTTTAGAACACAGCACATCATCAAGGACAGCATGAGAGTTTAGACAGCACATCTCAAAATCACAAAGGGTCACAATCCCTAAGACGGGACTTTAAGCTGTGGTGCACTGTTCATTTTGCTTGTCGATAAGAGCCAGGAGAATTTACCTGGTACAATGAACCTGTAAATACTGTACATAGCGTCTGTCTTGTCTCTCACGACCAGTGTGAGCTACAACCGGATCGAGATCGAGATTTTGATTTTTTTTAATTTTATTGAAATTGCAACAGTGCAATACACGCGGAACAGCTAGAGGCAGCTGTTGCTGGTGTTGTGTCCCACACATAGAAACAAACACTGGACAGACAATACTCATTTTCACTTGAGTCTAGAGGGGAAAGTCTTGTAAAGTGCCTTCTCCCAAGGGCACAAGATTGGTGGCATGTCAGAACTCGAACCCGGGACCTCTTGATTCCGAGTCGTGCACGCTGCCATTGCGCCACACGACACAATTTCCTTTGTTACAACAATTCCGCTTTCGACTATACCCCGAAGTGATAACAAACTGAATTTCTTGCAGTGATGCAGTTATTGACTTATAAGAAACAAGGGTCTTGCTGCTGATCATAATATGACTGTAACAAGGGCCTCATCCTGTTTATTCTACAGTCACGTTTCCAAACCTATGCCCTGCCGGGTAGGTATATATTTCTGCATCATTCTGTATTTGGTATAGCCGGTATAACCCTTCAGCATAACACACCAGCTTTGCAGACGCGCGGCCTGGCGGCGGCTAGTCAATATCACACCGAACGACCTGTTACACTCAATATTTACACATTTAATTGCAGTTGAGTTGTTAACATCATTTTAGCTTTAGCCAGATCATAGAAGAACAAGTCGTACCAAGGACAAGACAAATTATGCTAATGCTTTAGAACAAGAACATTCTTTGCAAGAACACGCTTAGCCACCTTAACAGCAGAAAATCACCCTTTCTTTCTCAATAGTCCATCAGTCAAGAGAAAATTTCATGCTGACAGTTTCTTCCCCAGAACCACTTCACTGTGGAACAAGCTTCCCCGTGAATGTTTCACCGCTAATTACAACCTCCAACGGTTTAAATCAAGGGTGAACAAATATCTGACCACGCAGTCATCACTGTAACCCAAAACATGTAAGTGGCTCTCACGAGCCTTGTTTTGAGGTGAATCTGAAGTAAATAAAAAAAAAAAAGCTCAGCCTGTGTAATGTATCTGGAAAATTAATGTGTCTCGTATAGGACCTGCAAGGCGGAGAAAGAATTCCTTTTGACATTTTTCATCAGTACGTTCTATGGGATGTATTCCACTCAAGAAAAGAGAGCTCGCGGATCAAAGAGATGTAGTCTGAACGTCTGAATTTCATTTCTGACTGCGCAGTCAAAGACTTAGTGTTGAATATGAAACCTCAATCCACTGATGAAACTACTAACAATACTGTACAACTACTGTACTATACAATGTCCTGGATGCTAATAATCCAGCATTTAATACCCTGCCAAAAGCAATAATTATTGTATATGTCAGGATCAACAAGATTTATCTAGTACATATGATACATGTATTATGCAACTTGAATGTATATTACACATATGAAAACACACTTATACATAATCACTGTCACTGTGTTTATGACATGTGTATGCGTGTATATTATACGCACATACACGTCATAAACACAGGGACATACACATACAGTACACACACTTATATGCACACAGTCACACACACACACAAGCACACACACACACACACACACACACACATGTATTAAGGTGATGTATATAGTATGGAAATGTTACTCATTGACAAGCAACTACTAGTAGATAAATACAAACAGGAAATTAGTGGAAGTATTTTTCTCTCACTTAGATGTTCAAAGAATATGTTGTATACATGTTGTTAACATCTTTACATTACGTAAACCTACGAAAATATTTGGCTGCACGAGAAAAACTGGGTGCACAGCTCCCGTTTTGGGTGCACTAATTGTAATTAAATAAGGTGCACATGCACCCAGTATTTTGGGCCCTGTTACATAATAATGATATTAATATCTAAAACTGTGTTAAAACTCCAGGTGAAATCTCAGCTGTGGAAAGCCGCCCAGCCTGGCCTAACGTCCGTGTCAGTTGATTGGCAGCAGTGGGATGATGATGCTCCGCCTCCCGTCCAGGCGCCCAATCAGATCGTCTCTCTCTTCAACGGCTCTCGTCAAGTGGTGTACGGTTACGTCCCTCACTGCACCCAGGTGAACATATTTCCTCTCCCAGCTTGCAAAGTAGCATTATGGTTGTTTCCATGCTTTTAGTGATGTTGACTAAGAATCTATTAGTAAAGGTTCTGGCAGGGTTTTTAATCCTTTCTGTTGTTGACAGTTTGAAAACATATTGTTTTTGCTCAGTTTATTTATTTATTTATTTCATCATAAGACAGCTGGGTAGCCCCGTTCATTAGCTGTTTTTCAAGGGGGCCCAGCAAAATTACACAAGACATTGTTACATACAGTAAGACAAGAGTGGACAACATACAGTAAACATAAAAGTCTGATGCGTCAAAACAGAGTCATAGTCCTATACTCAAAGTCCTAGCCGTTCAAAGGTCAAAACACGAAAATCAAGGAATGGAGATTGGTTTATTCTTCTTCGTCAGTTCCAAATTCATTGACCTGGACCAGGTGTACATGTATGTCATAATGGAAACTGGTGCTGTAGCAACACCCTGTGGTGTTGGGTTACTTTAAAAAATGTATGTACATGTATCAGAACAGATTTGAAGAGGCTGCCCATCATCATACATATATTAAGTATTTGACTTTGAGTAAGAATAAACAGAGCAGTAGTTTGTTCAGCTAGACAGTGAACTTCAAGGTAACATTAACTCAAAAATACTATCATGAAAGTTGGTAGTTACATGTTTAATGTTAAAACTTTTGTTCCAACACGAAAAATTCTCTCACCTAGAGCTTTCGACCAGTCACTCTGGTCATCCTCAGTAGACTGACCCAGTGAAGCTTGTCACATGGCTTCTTTGAAGTGTGACGTCAACACTGGGTCAAAGGTATCTGGTAGACAATGTCGACCCCCATCGCGGTTCAATGTAGGGTGATGCACTACCAAAAATGCTTTTTCTTGTTTTTCTTATTTTCTCATGGGAAGAAAATTTTTCTTTGGGGGAGAATAATAAGAAAAAAATAAGAAAAAAATAAATTTTCTGTATACCTACATTCTTGCACCAAGAACTATTTCCTCATTTTTCTTGAGTGGAGATAATTTTTCTAAAATAGGCTTCTTTAAATCTTGATTTTTCTTTGGTGAAGAAATATTTCTAGAGGAGATTCTAACTTACAAGATTAGAATTCTTGTAATCTTGAAATTTCTTTAGTAAAGACAATATTTCTAGGGAAGATTCTAAGTTACAAGATTAAAATTCTTTTAATCTTAAAATTCCCTCAGACTTAGTTAAATTTTCTTATTTAATCTCCATGGAAGATTTCTTTCTTACCTGACATCAAAGTGGTCAGATTTAAGATTTTTTTTCTTGTGTATTTCAAAAAATTTCTAGTTCATGTTACCGAGAATGATTGAAAAAGGCCATTCTTGTTTTTCTTAGCAATGTTTAAGAAAATACAAGAATTTGGTTCTTGCCTTTCTTGGCAAACACTGATTGGAAAAGCAAGAAATTTAATTATCTAAATCTATTATTAGAATAAAGCTCTGCTTAGTGTTTCTTTCTTAAAGTTTCTTGTTTTTCTTGACTAGAAAGCTTAAGAAAGATCATTCTTGTTTTTCTTGGCAACATTTAAGAAAATACAAGAATAAAGTTCTTATCTTTCTTGACAAATACTGATAAGAAAAAAAACTAGAGAGGCCGACATTTGCTTGGGAGCAAATACAGCATATTTCAGTCCATCTCCCTCCCACGCAAAAGTGGACTATTCCAAACTTACCCCAGTGTAAAACTGGCAAAGATTCTCAAATAAGTGAATTATATAGTAGCTATGTAATTGAGAACAAAGATGCAAGAACAAGCACATTGAATCTCGAAAGCTTTACTAATCTTATTACAGGTATGCAAATACTAACAATGATGAGATTTGATACATTTTGAAGGTCTTAGGCACATAGAATTGAATGTGTGGGTCATTAGGCACGACTTACGTGCAATGTGACCTCAGGTAACCCACATTGGAACACGTGTTCCATGGCCAATGGCAGATGGAACGGGCATTCTTTACATAGAACATGGAACGGGTATAGCACTTTTGGCCCTTTTTTTGCTCAAAATAGCCATCAAAGTCCCCCAAATGAGTCATTTGGAAGTGGTGTATGCCAAATATGTGACTGCTATTCTGTAGACACATGTTCAAGGTACCCTTATACCGAATTTCAGATCATTTGGTTGTAAAACCAGGGCTCAGTATCCAAAAATCCATTTTTTGTCGAAAAATGCCCCAAAAAACCTTCATAAAAATTTTTCAAAGGCATGTATCAAAAAAATGAAAAAAACGCCTGGGGGTATTGGCCCACTCTACCTCCAGGCCAAATTTCAAGTCATTTGGCTGAATGATGGCGGAGTTGAATCCCTTTGACTGTTTGGCAGGAGGAGAAGGAGGAGAAGGAGAAGAAGAAGAAACATCAGAGAACACAATATATTTCATCCATACCATGGTATGGACTGAAATATAACAAGAAAGTCTGATATAAAATTGATCTTTGATTAGGCTGAAGATATGGCTAGTATTATATTCTTAAACATTCTTGATTTTCTTCCCTAGTAAGTTTAAGAAAGGCCATTCTTGTTTTTCTTAGCAACATTTAAGAAAATACCAGAAAGTTTAAGAAAGATGATTCTTATTTTGCCTGGTGATGTTCAAGATGATGTAAGAACTTTTTTCTAGTTTTTCTTGTCATGTGACCTTTTCTAAACCCCTGATTGGTTGATTCAAATCCCAGAATGCAGTTAGGGGTTTTGAACATAAGTCAGATGTAAGAGCCGCGCTGCTACTTATTTTTGTCAGTTACTGACTCATGTCAGATTTGAAGTCAAAATCAAATCAAAAAGGACCTTGTGTACATGTGAAGCAATGGAGATCGTGGTCATCTTGCTGAAGAAACCAACTTTGCAACAGAAAAAGCATGAAACCAAACAGATTGAAGGTAAGTGCGCCCCCCTCCCCACCTATAAGATCTGTTGACATTGTTTTTAGACTTCATAGCCCAAATATTGTTACAACGCCATTGGGGTTGATTTCAAAGTCAAATCATTATCTCTGGTGTATTGTATAGTAAAGTTTATTACAGTGCTTTCTAATACAATTTTAAATTGTTTACTCCAAGTAATAAAATAGTATTTTAGCATCCTCTTTTGACTTGTTGCCTTCAGTACACGCATGCAAACTAACACAGGTCTTTCCTGTTGTTTTTCAGGTGTCCAAAGGGTGTGACTTTGCCAATTCTATAATGCGAAAACTGCAGTTTTTGCTGAATATGCTTCTGATCTGAATGTGATACGATCTGTATTCTGAAATCATAATGGCTTGTTAGTTACATCGTATAATATTTTGAAAGTTACTGTTAACTCTTTCCATTCCAAGAATGTTGATGGACTGATTTTATATTTTTAATTAGATACATTGTACAAAAATCAATGTGATAATAAACATCTCTATAGTGTCCAAATGCTTTTCAAAATAACATTTAGTTGCTATACATTATTGTCTGTTTTATATTTAGGTAGCACTATATACATTGTATTTCTTTTCTTGTGGGCAGAATGGTTTTCTTGCTACAAGAACAGAGTCAGCTCTTATTTCAAGAAATCTTTTCTTGTGTACAGAATGGTTTTCTTGCTACAAGAACAGTTAGCTTCGTTCAAGAAATCTCTTCTTGTGGGCAGAATGGTTTTCTTGCTACAAGCACAGTTAGCTCATAGTTCAAGAAATCTTTTCTTGTGGGGAGAATGGTTTTCTTACTACAAGAACAGTTAGCTCTTAGTTCAAGAAATCTTTCCTTGCGTGGAGAATGGTTTTCTCGCCACAAGAAGAGTTAGATAATAGTTCAAGAAACCTTTTCTTGTGGGGAGAATGGTTTTCTTGCCACAAGAACAGTTAGATCTTAGTTCAAGAAATCTTTTCTTGTGTACAGAATGGTTTTCTTACCATAAGAAGAGTTAGATCTAAGTTCAAGAAATCTCTTCTTGTGGGCAGAATGGTTTTCTTGCTACAAGAAGAGTTAGATCTTAATTCAAGAAATCTTTTCTTGTGTACAGAATAATTTTCTAGAAAACTTAGAAATTCTTACTGCAAGAATAATATTCTAAGGATATTTAGTCCAAGATATATAAGAAAAGAAATCTTACCACAAGAAAAATATGCTAAAATGCAGTTTCTTGAAATTCTTGTCTCATGGACAAGATTTTTTTCTTGGATGAAGAATAATTTTCTCAGTGGAAGAAAAGTTTTCTTCTCTGAAGAAAAACAAGATTGGCATTTTTGGTAGTGTGGGCCCTGATAGTTTATTGTTTTTGCTCAGTTTATTCTTCTTCGTCAGTTCCAAATTCATTGCCCTAAACAAGGTGTCAGAAGCTGTCATAATGGAAACTGGTGCTGTAGCAACACCCTGTGGTGTTGGGCTACTTTTAAAAAAAATGTATGACATTGTACATGTAGCAGAACAGATTTGGAGAGGCTGCCCATCATCATACATATAAAATTTATTTGACTTTGGGTAAGAATAAACATAGCAGTAGTTTGTTGGGCTAGACGGCGAGGGTAACATTAATATAATTATTATAATAATAATTATGCATTAATGGCTTAAAGTTTCTAGTTTTAATGTTTTGTTTCATTTCAGGCCACTCTGAAGGCTGTTATTAACAACCGTGAGATCAGCACCATGGTGTCCACTTCTGAACTCAGCATCACAGCTGGCAAGGTGGGCAGCTTTTTGGCAACACCACAGGAGCAGTGCCATATTTCACCTTAAGGCCACACCAATTTAATTTGTTGGTTCTCAGAATTTTTTATAAAAAATATGAAGCGACAGGGCGGAAAAAATTAAAATAAAATCAGGTCTAGGCATCCTATTATAGCCCAAAATGCTATGATAAGAGCCATGAAGTCAACACAAAAGGCTGGGTTAATATGTAAACAATGAATTTCGAACTTTTGATAGATGGAAAAACTGTAGGAACTAGGAAGAAAAGGACTTTCCCCAACTGAAGAGGCTAATCCGAGAACCAACAAATTAAATTGGTGTGGCCTAAAGAAACTTAATGTCCTTCCCGCAACCATTGGCATAGTCGCATATGGCGATGCCCATTCCTGTTTTGGTAGCCCTTGGGCCACACAGTTGTGCAATCACTACATCAGGGGGTTTAAGCATGCTAAGGTTTAAATTGCTTATAAATCGAGGACGTCATAATTTTATCACAGTAATCAGTTAATTAAGGATACAGAGTTTTTATAAATATTCTACTTAAAGCTTGTTACAATTTATGCTTGTTTGTGCAGACTTCTTTTTCTCGCTTTTGTTTTCGTTGACTTTTATTATTTGTTATAATGTTGATAATGTTATTTTATTGTTGGTGTTGTCCCCCAGACATTCCGTGAAAAAAGCCAGAAGGCCATAAGTCTTTTTGGATAAATAAAGAACAACAAGAACATGATCATGGGAACTGGTTCAAAAAGCTGAGGAAGTTTTTTTTTACCGAATTTAACGTCATTTTTCCCCAAACGGGTGTTAGACGTGCTTGCACCAAGTACAAGTCTTTTTTTTAAGCAAGATTTTTACGGCTGGATGCTCTTCCTAACGCCAACCGGAACCCAAACCCTTTAGTGAGGCTCAGGATCCCTCTAACTGAGGGGGGAAATACGTGTAAAGTGCCTTTCCCAAGGGCACAACGTCTGGGTGCATGTTCGGACATGTCTCAGTCCAATCCTGAGTGATTTTGTCAAGAATTTTGGTAATTCTTCGAGTTGAAGAACAGTTAAAAGTTTATTGTAACTTACAACACGGTTTGTTTTTTCAGATCCTGCACCAGCTAACGGCTCGAGCTGTGATCAGGGACTGGGAAGATGGAACACTGCATGTAGACAGGACACACCACGAGGTCAGTCTATTTTCCTGAAATTAAGAATTATAGGGCTGTGTTGTATACATTGTACTTAGGTCACATCAATTTAATTTGTTGGTTCTCGCATTCGCCTCTTCATTTTTTCTGATTTGCAAAAAAAAAAATTCTGGTTCTGAATCAACTCAAAAATGCTCATAATTTGCACCCAACAGTTGAGGAAAGTTTATTTCTTCCTACTTGTTACAGTTTTTCCATCTATCAATGCAGTGGTTTGATTAAAGTTCAAAATTCATTGTTTAGATATTAACCCAGTATTTTGTGTTAACTTCATGGTTCCTATTGTAGCATTTGGGGCTGTAATAGGATGCTCGGACCTGTTTTTATTTCTGAAAAAAATATAATTATTAAATCAGTATGTAAACCCTCAATAAAAAGATAATCTACCACCAAAAAAAGACAGTTAGCCACTGTAATGTACATGTAATGTTATATCTTACAGTAACAATTACTGTTGATTGGCCAAACTGGTTAAGGTACAGGTTTTTGTTCTGTACCTACTGATATACCTGTACCTGTAAATAAAACGTATGTAGCTCACCTATACACAGCTCTACCAAATTAACATAGAATGAAATTCATCAATGCTATGATAATGATGTTATAATGATAATAACTTGCATCATTGACGTTTGTTTCCTTTTGGACTTTGGAATTTATCTTCACTAATTTGCATAGCAATCAGTAGTTCGTTCTTATAAACCTGCTTTCTCCTGCAGTCTCTTAGTGTCACTGACAAAAGCTAGTGGATGCTACCTGAAACGTCTGACCATTTCCAAAATCATGTCCAGTTGCTTGAGTAACTGTTTTTTGGTGTATCGTATTACTTAGTACCTGGATGTCTAATCTTCACATAAGACACCGACATAATATTCTTTCACCACACTTTGAATGTTTTCTACTTTTTTTCTAGACCAAGAAGATGGGACTGAAACCTTACATTATCAGTCTCAGTAAAGAGTACTCCATTGTCACACAGTTTACCAGCTTTGTGGCCGTGGAAAAGAGAGAACAGGTGAGAAAAGTTTTGGCAACCCCTCAGGAGTGGTTCCATTATACAATGTATCTGTAACATAATATGCAATTTGAACACTTCATTTCACTCAGCACTACTGGTCAGAACGTAGAATGATCTATTTCACATGTGCCATGTTGGATTACAGTTTATTCTGGACTTCCAGTTTAATTCAGGACTAATTCCCATATAACCTTACATCTAGATGGGCCAATGTTGTAAACTACAGGTAATTTAAAAATGATGTATGAAATACGAAGTAGCCATTAAGGACCCCGTGGGGATTAACCCAATTCTGCAGAATTCTTCCCAGAATTCTGGCTCCAGTTCGCAGAATTCTACAAAATTCTGGCTCCATTTGCACTACATATAGTATACATATTTCTTACATCATTTTGACCTATAGTTTACAATCATGATTCATCCAGAATGATACTGGAAGTCCAAAATTAAACTGGAGGCTGTTCTATTACATGCTGCTGCTGTAATCAATGAATATGATATGGTATGGTATAATATGATATGATTATTGAATCAGATATGATATGGTTTGATATAGGGTGAAGATCTAACAACTGGTGATGGTCCCACCATCAAAGAACTGGTGCAGAAGGAGAGTGTAGACATCCTATCATACATGGGATGGCAGCAGGACGAAGGACAATTGGATAGTACAGAACTGTTTGAGGTAAGAAGCATTGAAAAGACTATAAGGACACAGTTATATGCAAATTTAATTTATTAAGTTATCTGTAGATTAATTAGAAAGGGGGTAGGAAACTGAGAGATATCTTTAATTTTGGAATTTCTAAACAGGTTGAAATCCTTAAAATCATCAATATTGATGTGCAAATAAGACTTAGTCAAGTACAATGTACAACATGAACTATGATGTTGGTATCATGAAAGTTCTTCTGTGTTTAACTTTAGTAGTAATCATAGTAAAATGTTGAACTTTATTTATTCCAACACTAAGTTACAGACAGATCAAATATTCAGCCATTTCAGTCATTAATTATCCTGATGAAGGCAACAGTGGTCATTGAAAATTGGATCTCTGTGTTACTTTGTGTTGGAAGAAAATTGAATGTTTCAATTATATATTATTAATGATGTTTGTATGCCTTAATTACTAGACTAAAGTGTTTGTTGCAAAGTCTTTTTGCATATATTTTATATCTTTTTGCATATATTTATGGGTTCACCACAGAAGTGGTGTGGTGAAACCATATTGCTTTTTCTGATGTTTCTTCTTCTTCTCCTCCTCCTGCCATTTTTTAAATGGATTCAGCTTCTTCATTTTAGGGCCCAAGGTCCTGAAATTTGGTATGGAGGTACAGTGGGCAAATACCCCTAGGTGTTTTTTAAATTATTGTGATACAGGCTTTTAGAATGGTTTTATTTGAGTTTTTTGGCTGTGTTATAGCAAATGTATTACTGTGTTAGTGTGCCTTGTTTACCACGTTTGGGCATGAGTCATCACAATGGAATGCAGGGCATCAACCAATAGGCATGCAGCTTTCCTCTATACTTCTTGCTGATTGGCTGTTGGGATTTAACTTGATTAACACCTGCACAGAAGAATTTCTGACAGTATGTCTGTATTCAAGTGTTTTGGTAGGTATTTCAAGCTTTCCTGCTCCAGCATTGGAATGCCGGGCATGGACGTTTTTTTTTTATTTTGAAAATCAACAGTTTGCATTATGCAATTAAAAATCCTAACCAATAAAGTAGGGAATAGCTATCCAACTGTTGTTTTAGTTGTATTTTACTTCATATTATAGTTATATCAATGTAAATCATTGTTTTCCCTTGTGTTTCCCATTCTTTCCCTGCCATGTCGTAAAATGTGGTGAACCCATCGCTGTATTTGCTCCAAAGCAAATATTGGCCTTTCTAGTTGCATATCTTTTTGCATATATTTTGCATGTATTTATGTTTTGTAAATATGTCATGTGTGTCTTGAAGGACCACAGGAAGAATAGCTACATTTGTTGTAAGCTAAATGTGGATCCCAATAAAGTCAAAGTCAAAGTCATATAGTTACTAGAATAATTATTCTTATCATGAAAGTTCATCTGTGTTGGTAATAATCATAGTAAAACATTGAACTTTATTCCAACACAAGGGTTACAGAGCGATCAAATTTTCGACGACAATTGTCGCCTTCAACAGGATAAGTAATGACCAATCACTTCACAACGTGATCTCGCGAGAGTTACGGTTTACAAAAACGTGACCTTATTCACACGAGACTTTACTGATACGTGACGTAAGCAATTGATCAAAAGATTAATTATCCTGATGAAGGCGACAGTGGTCATCAAAAATTTGATCGCTCTGTAACCCTTGTGTTGGAATAAAGTTCAATGTTTTACAATAATTATTCTTGTTGGCCAGACCACAACTAAAGCCCTTGGAGACAACTTGGAGTTAAACGCCGCATTGGTTATAGCAAATAATGAGCGTAATCTACCGCCAACTGATGCAACAGTACTACAGGCGAAACTGCAGTTAGCAACGTTTTATCGCGACAAGTTGAATATGCCAAAAAACGCATGCCAGATTGCCAAGTCGGCGTTTGACGACGCGATTGCGGAGTTAGATACGATGAGCAAAGAAAGCTACAAGGACACGACCTTGGTCATGCAGCAGTTGAGAGACAACTTGACCTTGTGGTCTTCAGAGGACAGGGAAGAAAAAAAAACAGCTAGTGGAAAGAAAAAGGTGCCAAACCTCAAGTTGCATGATGTCGCATCTAGGAAGCACGTCGGCAGAACGTACTGCACCTGCGCAAAACCCGTAATGTATCATCATTTGCACATAGCTCTTTGACAGAATGTCTCATATAAGGTCACATTCGCACATACTAAGGTCAACATCTGACTGTAATTTCCAAATGTTATAATGTCAGAAAAGATATCGTCTGCAACAGGCCAAATTCTGCGGCAACGCTGACCAAAAATCCAATGGAAACCGTGAAAAATTGGGGTTTTGCTCAGGCGTAGTTTACGTTCTGTCAACGTGCGTATCTAGATCTAGGACTGTGTGTGTGAGTGCACACATACATGTAGTCATGTTTAAAGTTAAAACTTTTGATCCAACAAAAAGAAATCTCTCACCTAGAGCTTTCGACCAGTCACTCTGGTCTTCCTCTAGTAGACTGACCCAGTGAAGCTTGTCACATGGCTTCTTTGAAGTGTGACGTCAACACTGGGTCAAAGGTATCTGGTAGACGATGTCAGCCCCCGTCGCGGTTCAAAGAAGGGTGATTTTGGACACTGAACAAGACTATATTTCTTGAGAGGGGTGAAGGAAGCCATATACATCAGGGCCCATCACCCTACATTGAACTGCGACGGGGGCCAACATCGTATACCAGATACCTTTGACCCAGTTTTGACGTCACACTTCAAAGAAGCCACGTGACAAGCTTCACTGGGTCAGTCTACTGAGGAAGAGTGACTGGTCGAAAGCTCTAGGTGAGAGATTTCTTTGTGTTGGATCAAAAGTTTTAACTTTAAACACTTAACATGTGACTAACAACTAAAGATGAACTTTCATGATAGTATTAGTTATTGTAGTGTTCTAGCAGGCCTTTTTAGCATAGGGGCCCCCTATGTTATGATTTTGACCCCTATGCTATAATTTTGACCCCGCTTAAGTTTCAACCAGCATAGGGGTGTTTTGGGAGGGAGAAACTTCATAAATCTTGCAAAAAATGAAAATATAACTTTAGAATGATGCTATTTAGGGAAAACCTTAACTTCACAAAACAAAGAAGAAATAGTGTCTCAGGGGTTTATGAGTTTCAAAAGTATGTAATAGTATGGGATGAGAATTAAGTATGGGATGAAAAATAAGGCATTTACAATGATTTTGAAAATTTCTAATATATTATACAAAATACAAGATATAACAGTAATATAATATCATTAACTTGTTTTTATTTATCATTTTGTTTTGAAATTGCTAACAGTCATTCTCATACACATATCTCGGCTACAATCTATATGATTAACATCGCGGTAAAATTAAAAAATATTTTGATATATGACTGTAATTATACACATTTGCTGCTATGTTCCAAGACAGTTATACCAGCTGTACTGATACAGATACAGATGCTCAGTCATGATATTATTAATGCTCGTTATTGATACTTAATTAGGCTTTTAGCTTTTATAGAAAGGACCCCTAGAGTAACCAAGCGTGTAAAAGCAATCTATATCTAATGAGCCTTGTACATCCCTGAACAAAGTACAATTAATCTTTAGGGTATACTTAGTTCATACCTATTTCTGGCTTGAAAGTAGACCATACATTATTTAGATTATTTTGAATTACTTTGAAGTCAAACTTTAGGATAAATAATGTCATAATGGTCTATTTATGGTTTTAGATTTTGAAGTTTAAAGTAGACCATATTCCTTTGGATTATTTTGCTTTACGTTGAAGTCAAACTTAAAGGATATTATGGCTAAGGCCACACCAATTTAATTTCTTGGTTAACGGATTTGCCCGCATCATTTTTTTTCTGATTTGCAAAAAAAAAAAAAAAATTCAGAATCAAGTGCAAAATGCTCATATTTTGCCCTGAACAGTTGAAAACAGCCCTTTTCTTCCTAATTGTTACAGTTATTCCATCTTTCAATGCAGTGGTATCATTAAAAGTTCAAAACTCATTGTTTAAATTTTGAACCAGCCTGGTGTGTTGACTTCATGGCTCTTATCGTACCTTTTTGGGCCATAATAGGATGCCTAGGCCTGTTTTTATTTTTTTTTTTTTCTAGAAAAATCCGTTAACCAAGAAATTAAATTATTGGTGTCGCCTAAAATTTAAAAAAAAGAAGAAAGTTCATACCTACGGTAGTACCGACCCAAGTTTTTTTCAGGACTGAAGCTTAAACACACCAATTTTCCTAGGCCTTAGAAAGTCTATTCTACATCAATGACAGCTTTTGCTATACACTCTTCCATAGTATTCACAATGTATACTTGAAATTTCGTTCTTTCATGGCCATTAACAATGTTGCATGCAACGCACATAAATGCCACTTGCTATTTCTCAACCCTATGTAGGCATTAATAACAGGAGCTTGATACTAATGCTGTCGCCAATTGATGTTTGTGGTCTGAATAGGGCTTAAATATGTCCAACGTGGGACGAATAAGAAATGCACATGTACAATATGTGGAACAGCGAGCAGATTATTATTGGAATGAGCAGAGCACTTTGGACTAATGCCTCTGACTATTTACAGCGTAGAGGTACATATCCAATCTTTTGTCAAAAACGTCTCTGTTACATAGTGGATCATAATGACCCCCAGCGGGGGTCTTCACGCTTCGTTAAAAATCGAAAAATATCAAGATTTATTCCAAAGATCTCAATATTTTAGACGAAATCTTGAGATGTTATAAGACAATCTTGAGATTTTTCATGACAATATCGAGATCTTTCAGAAAATCTTGAGATGAAAACAAAAGGTCTCAAGATCTTTCCAAATGTTTCCATAGCATCTCGATATGCTTTAAAAAATATCAAGATTGTTTAAAAGATCTCAGGTTTTTTCAATATTGCTTTTAAAATCTTGATATTTTTTAAAGCATCTCGAGATGCTATGGAAAAATCTTAAGATGCTTTGAAAACATTTGGAAAGATCTTGAGACCTTTTGTTTTCATCTGAAGATTTTCTGAAAGATCTGGAGATTGTCATGAAAAATCTCAAGATTGTCTCATTAGATCTCAAGATTTTGTCAAAAATATTGAGATTTCTCAATTTTTAACGAAGCGTGAAGACCCCCACTGGGGGTCATTATGATCCGCTATGCAACAGAGAAGTTTTTGACAAAAGATTGGACATGTACCTCTACGCTGTAAATAGTCAGAGGCATTAGTCCAAAGTGCTCTGCTCATTCCAATAATAATCTGCTCGCTGTTGTGGGTCATTTTGCCTGAAGGAACAGTCTGATATGCCTCATTTGAAGCAGAAATTTACTCTTAATCAGAATTGATAATGATAGTAAAATGACTCCGTGTATGTCATTTTTTAAAACTTGAAATAGATTTTGATGTTTTTCTTTTTTTGGATTGACGCAATAGAACAAAACTCACAATAATCGAGTTTCAGGAAAATAGGGATTCATAGATTCTAGATTTTTAGTTTGTCATTTCCTCTAAGAACTATTTGATATGATATTATCATTGACAAATCAATAGCACTACTCTCTTAATCTTACCTACATGTACATGTAGCATTCATCAAAATTCAATAAAACATCTGATTCAGTACTAGTCAAAACTGCTTCATACAAATGTAGATAATTCTTCTAAGAAACTGGTTACAAAAATTGGTTACATCATTCTATAATCAAACAATGACTGTATAAAAGGACCATTATACCACCAACTCCTTATTGTCTTCGTCAGAAGGACTATGAAATTGTCTCGCCGGAGTGTGGGGAACTGCGGATTTTGCGATATAACTCTGGAAGGCATGATTCGACGTCCATGATTTTTGGCAGGCTTATTACCGCTGTTGAGGCCAAAGTCAAGTACAAGTTTCGGCTTCGTGGGGGGTCCGTGCGTCACGTTAGTGCACCTTTTGTGTTTGTGGCTTGTTAGCAAGATAACTCAAGTATTTGTAAAATGTTGATTATAATTCTTGGTGTGGTGCTTACTATTGTCGGAACCAAGGTTAAGTTCGTTACTGAGCTTCGTGGGAGGTTTCGTTGTGACTACAGGGGGCATTTTGTTAATTTTTCTTGTGAGCAGGATAACTTTTGTATGTGTGGATGGAAGTTAACGAAATTCGAAAGGCATATTACTGTCGTGGTCTCCAAGATTGAGTTCAAAGATGAGAGTCGTGGAGGTCGTTATGTCCCGTAATAGGACCTTTTGTGTTTAGAAATCCCCCACCTACATCTGCTTGGAGACAGCCGACAGCTGGATATAGCCGGGGAACCCCATAATGGGATGGGATCAAATGACTTAACATTGAGGGATTGTACTATAAATTCAGCAGGGGGAGGATAGGTTGGACATATGTCAGGTTATTTTCTACGGCCACACCAAGTAATTGCTATGGATGACGTCCACTGGAGACCTTAAATCTAATTACCTCAAATTTAAGGCAAGCGCGCAATAAAAACACGAAGGGCCGAAAAACGAGATGCCTAGATTTGGAATATACTAACTGTAGAAGTACAAATGTTAGGACACAAAGAACACAATAAACAAGTCTTCTATTTGTCATAAAGACAAATTAAGAAAACAGCAGTAGTCACCCTGTTTTGATTCTTTCCTTTATAACATCTTCTCTTATTATATTTTGTGGCGCTGTCGTGACACTTTCAACACAGTAAGAATTTCTTGAACGTTTTTTTTTCCAGTAACAGTCCAAACTCAAATAACGTAGGGGGGGGGGCTAACACGGGTGACGACGCATCTGTATAATCTGCGGCAAACCGTTTCAGGGTTTTCTGTACCATAAAAATAGTACAGAGATTCTTTTGTTCTTTAGACCAAATTGATTATAAAAAGAGTGAAGAATACGCATGTTAATTTCTCTAGAACGATGTACCTCTGACGAAGACATGAGATCTCCGACCTCTAGTTTGGGTAGTGTGTTTGTTTGTTTGTTTGTTTGTTTGTTTGTTTGTTTAGGATCTCCATTAGTGTGAATTTCACACTACTCTTCCTGGAGTCAGTAGAGAATTATCAGATATTAATTATATATTTGGACCATCGCACACTGCGGCATACCCCCTACTCTTTTCCAAAAAGTGTGGTGGGTTCTTTAACATGCGTGGGGTGTGGCTCTTCCCAAACAAGGGACCTCCATTTAATGTGCTATCCGAGGGTGTCCCTAACCAAAGCTAGATACATGTACTCATTTTCACCTGAGTGAAGTGAGGAAAGTCGTGTTAAGTGCCTTAAGGGCACAAAATCAGTGATAAGGTAGGAATCGAACTCAACTTCTTGGTTCAAGGCCGAACACGCTACCGCTATGCCACACGGCCCCACGTAAGTGCAGGGAGTACCTCCAAAATTCAGAATATGATTGACAGGTGGTCGTTAAATATCAAATGCCACCAGGTGTTTTTGAAGGTCTTTTACGACAGCCAATTTATGACTGCTTTGTTTTCGCAATAAAGGTTACAGCTACTCAACCTTGCAGGCCGGATTTTATGATACCACTCTTTCCACTTGTCTTTCATTTTGTTGACTGAAATGTCTAGCTCCGGTAGTGCTTAGGCCACACCAAGTAAATTTTATGGATGACGTCCGCGCGCGCATTGATTTTGGCCTGTTCCTAGAAAAAAGAACAAGAAATTCTGCTTCCTGTAACTTTGACCAAATAGTCAAGACAGTGCTGAAATAGGTTTGTACGGACCAAAGCAATATGAAGCATCAAGCAAGACTTCCATTAGGAATTCAGTTTGGTACATGCTGCCACATTTGAAGAAACTTGCTGACCGCTCCATCTATCTCCCCAAAGCACAGGATGACAACTGCTGTTCCGCCTGATTTATTGCTGTTTTGATAATGAATAAGACTTCTTGCTTGTTACACTGTGTCACCTCATTCAATTTGTGTCCTAACATTTGTCGTCTCTTAGTATATTTCTAATCTAGGCATCTTGTTTTTAGGGCCCTTCTTCTTTTTATTTCGCCCTCTCGCATTAGATTTAGGGTCGCCAAAGGACGTCATCCATAAAATTTACTTGGTGTGGCCTTATATATACCATTGTAAATCAAAACAGAAGGTGGAAAGTAGACCTCACACTTTCAAGGTACAGATGTCTTTCTGGGAACAAAGCATGATACTTTTCATTGGGGCCTGCATTCCCTTTTTCCTAATGCGTAATCAGGCCTTTTCAGTCTTCATAATCTGTAGGCAGCCTCCCCCAAAATCAGCATAATTTGTAATAGTACATTAGCCGCAAAGCTTCCAAAACTTCTATGAAATTAGAATACTTCGTATGTATTTTGCATGCTTACAATGTGTGCTGCAGCTGCTTTTGAAATATTGGATTTGGACGTTAGAAGAATGATTATGTATATATTACAATATTTTGTTCAGGGACACCATTAAGTTTCTAAATTTCAAGCAGATTTTGCATTGAAGTGTGTGTTTTCTTGGTTGGGTATGACATAAGCGGTCCTCGTCAACCTGACGGACGAACGACATGACATAAATAGGATTCTACAGGGTTCATTCTGTGTCATCCATTGTTAGGCTGATACCTTTAATAATACGGAATAGTCATCCTCGAAGTAAAGCCGACATTCTATTTTTTTGTCCAAATTGCAGTAGACCCTGGGATCGAATGTTCCATATGGCTAAACAGTGGGATCATTGTATTACTGCTTGCACCATAGGGACAAGATACTTGTACCTGGGCGGTCTGTTATCACATTATTTATCCTCCTTTGTTTGTGGATTTGCGGACAAGTGGTCTAAGACGCCATCTGGTCACCCTTATCTGTAAGCATTGTTTTTCCACCCCTATTTTTTTCTTCAAGTGGGACTGGCTTATTACTGTATATGCTCCAATAAT
This sequence comes from Branchiostoma belcheri, assembly GCF_001625305.1. Classification (NCBI taxonomy): domain Eukaryota; kingdom Metazoa; phylum Chordata; class Leptocardii; order Amphioxiformes; family Branchiostomatidae; genus Branchiostoma; species Branchiostoma belcheri. The sequence goes on from NW_017804120.1 coordinate 296,760, forward strand.
TGCACTTGCAAATTATTCAAAATCCTCAAAGTCTTGAATTTTAGTTAGGATCATTCAAATGTTTCTCACATGAGAAATGACTGTTTATTAGATAAAATATTTTGGTTAATTACTGTAAATGCAGAAACTTTTGCACTGGTTTATTTTCATGATTTTAGTGGTTCTACCTTAAAAAATATAATTACTACATTGAATTGTTTCAACCATATATTGACAACACACCAAAAACATTATTTTTCATTCTACCACGAGAAATAACCGACACAAAATTAAATGAATTTACAGTATATTATGATAATCCAAGACTCAAGGACCAACCTAAAAACAATGTTAAAAGCTTAGTTTGGTGGAGGAAAAATAAACAGTACGCTAATTTGGGTGTGCCTTATTGGTTTGGTTTATCTCAATGATAATCTCCCTTATTTATAGACCACTTATGTACCCATTAGTAGGGCTTATACCTCCCATATCAATTGTAGCCAGGGCTGAAAATACCACCTGCATATAGCACTTGGTACAGATAAAATTGCAGCTTAAAGACATCCAATGTGATTTCAGAGCAGCAAAACTGGAAATATTCTGAATAAGGCAATCTTTATGATATTGGCATGCTTCACATTAGCGCATTTCAATCATTATTTCATACTTTGGGTACTTAAAACTGCAGAAACAAGCCCCAAGATGAGTCCTTTATTTTATGGGAGGTACCCTAAAAATCAGCCCAGGGCCCTTCCAGTAACCATTTTCTGTCAGAATTTTGGGTATTTTTGCTCCACGAGGGTCAATATACATTGGGAGAGTGTGGTTTCAACTCAGTATGTAAGATAAATGACTATTTATTGACTTTGAAAAATCGGGTTTCCAAGCCCTAAAAACTGCACTGGATGCCTTCAATATACAAATGTATGTACAATGGCAAGCTATTTGAATTTCCAGAAAACTGTTTTTTCCTCATAAGGCCACGCCAATTTTTAATTTGTTGGTTCACAGATTCACCCGCTTCATTTTGTTCCGATTTGAAAAAGAAACAACAACATTTTGGCCTCTGAATCAACTCCAAAATGCGCATATTTTGGCCCAAACAATTGAAGCAATTCCCTTCTCTTCAGAGATGTTACAGTTTTTCCATCTATCATCTATCATAATTGTAGGATGCATAGGTCTGTTTGTTTTTTTTCGCCCTGTCGCTTAATTTGTTTTTCTGAAAAAATCTGAAAACCAACAAATCAAATTGGTTTGACCTAATTTGTCAAATTTGTGGTAATGTGAAGAACTGTAACCCCCCCCCCATGGAGACCCTCTTCAAATGTGATGTAAACCCCCATGGAGACCCTTGTCAAATGATTCAAGGGGAATGTATCCATAGGATATAGTAAACTGCATCAAACCATTTTCTAAAATCCCAGTGCACTTGTGTTCTTGTTCTGTGCAACATTACTGTGTCTCAAGCTCAGTTCAATCATACACACGTGCACATATACGGTTCTCTGTGGTGTGATTATCATAGCCAAAAACACTCCCAACCTTTTGACTCGGGTTTGCAAGTGCCGTGCTGCATAACTCTGGCACAATAAACACGCAAAGAATTACAGAGTGGTCTCTGTACCTGATTGGCAGTGTGCAATGATGTAAGCTCTGTAAGTCAATACATTGAAGGCCTGGGGAAAAAATGTTGTGTTTCCTGACAGACCCTAGAAAAAACTGCCGACCTAAGCCCTTTTTTGGGTGGACCACTGCAAGGGACATAAATTTTTTTTGCTGAACGACCTTTTCTAGCTCCATAATATTCGACCCGAGTGATGAAACATTGTACAATAGGTTTTCCAACATTGACGTTTAAAATATAAGTGTCCTCATGCAAGTTTTACTTGGTTAAACTATTATATATAAGTTGGATCACAAGTCAAGAGAAGTGTAATAAAAAAAAAGAAAGAAAAAGATATGTTAATCCCTATCCAGTGATCAAGACTGAAACAGGAAAAAAACATTTTTTCTAGGCCTTATATTTTGGGTTCAACTTGATGGTTGTATACAGGGTGTTCATTGCCACTTGGTCAACGGAGTCACGATTCTGTAAATCTTGTCAGAAAATAATGAATAAGACTAGACATGAGACGAGATGACATTGCTTCTTAGGCTGAAGGTGAAACGGGAAAAAGAAACTGACACAAGAAATCACGTCCCAGAAGTATTTAGAGTTGTTGTAGATTTCTTGTTTCATTTGTTAGGCCACACCAAGTAATTTTTAATGGATGACGTCCGCACGCACATTGAAATTGGCACGCAGACCAAGAACCAAGAAATTCAACTTGTAACTAGTGCTGCATACCAGTTCACTGGACTTGGATCCGGACTTGTAAGAATGTTTAGGTTCAAGTCCAAAAGAACCTAAAAGTCAAGAACCGAGTCCGGACTTATTACCATAAAAGACCATTTCACAGACCCCTTTTCTTTCCAAACCACCTAAAACCTTCCATAGATTGCAAAATCTTTGCTGCAAAATTAAGAAAAATTGCCATCGGGCATCGTCAAGTACCGGCCTCCATGTTATATGGCCAAAGTTTCACCCAGACAACATTGCAAGGTTGCCAACATGCAATTTTGTATATGCCATGGGTTTAGGTCCGGACTTATAAGTCCGGAAAATTTAATCCTCTGGACTTGAATCCGGACCTGAACCTGAATGTGGGTTTAGGTACTATGCAGCACTAGTTGTAACTATGACCAAAGAGTCACGACAGTGGGATAAGGGAAGATGTGATGAAAGGAAAGAAACAGGACAGGACGACAACTGCTGTTCCACTGATTTATTGCCGTTTCCATGACGAATAAAAGACTTGGTTGGTTTTTACGCTGTGTTCTCTCATTTAATGTGTCCTATTTATAACATTTGTCATCCCAAGTAAATTTCAAATTTAGACGTCTTGCTTTTTTTTGCATTTCTTGTTTTTTTTTTATCTGGCATTAGATTTATGGTTTCCAGAGGATGTCATCCATAAAAATTACATCTTGGTGTGGCCTTATTGCGAATTTCTCGCCGAATTTGTATAATTTGCATTTTCCTACTTCTTGAGTAACTTGGACGTCAACATACCTAGACAACCTTTAAATTCTAAGACAACAAATTTGTTACCTTTACTACAACTGGCCACCTAGTGGTGTCTCTTCTCTCTGTGTGTGGTGTCAGGTGGCATAGTGGTAGATCATTCGACTATGAAGTGGGGAGACCCGGGTTCGATCCCGAGTCGTACCCGGGACATGTCTGGACATGGGCCTCAACGTTGTACCCTTGGGAAAAGCACTTTACACGACTTTCCTCACTCCACCCAGGTGTGAATGGGTACCTAACTTTGGTTGGGGAAGGTCGTATTAAGGTCGCCTTGTGGTGCCGAATGGCAGCCGCACAGACCCTTGCGACAGTTCCACAAAAATGTGTGGAGCAAATATGTGTTATTACCTTCGCCAAGAAGGTTATGTTTTCGTAGGCGTTCGTGTGTCTGTGTGTGTGTGTGTGTGTGTGTGTGTGTGTGTCAGCACGATAACTCAAGAAGGCTAAGATGGATTGTCTTGATATTTGGTAGGTGGATAGGTCTTTATGAGACGTGGAACTGATTAAATTTTGGGCCCCCTAGCGGCTTGTTATGGTACTGCAGCTGAACTTCCGGTTTTGATATCTCGTGATCTAGACATGCTAGGGTGACGAAATTTGGATGGTAGGTAGCTCTTGTGCTGGGGAAGAAGTGATGTGAGTTTGGCCTCCCTAGCAGCTTGCTCTGGAACTGCAGGGGCGTTAGTTGAAAAATATTTAAAGGCGGATAACTCTAGAACCGATTGATGGATCGTCGTGATTTTTGGCATGTAGGTAGCTGAAGTGATGCTTAACATAATGATATTATAATTATGCATATATTATTGTAATTTGCATAATTAATGAGGAAATTCTATAAATCAGCTGCATTCCATGATAGGACTATTCAAGCTTGTGACATATGTAATTAAGAACGGCAGAAATACAGGCAGATATCGATTATGCAAATGAAGACTTAATTTGCATAATTAATGAGAAAATGTTATATTTACATAGTGGTAACTGCCTGGAATTTCATACTTGGGATATTTGAAAGTTATGTGAAGGTGAACATAATTAAACATAACTTATTCAAATAAGGACCTCATTTGCATAATTTATGAGGAAATGCTATAATGGCATCCTTTGATAAGATAAGACTGTCTTCTGGTGTAGAATATGATCAACAGATATAATTGATGCAAATATAGGATCCTATTTGCACAATCAGGGGGATTAATCTATAATTTCTTACTCATAAAGGCTAACATCATTTGGCGAAGGTATGAGATCGTGGAACTCTAGTCATTGTGTATAATTTGATTGTTGTGATTTGTATTGATTATTATGTGATACCCTGCATCAATTCAGTCCTTAAAAGGCTGCGACCGCACGGGTACTGTTCGGCTAATAAAAAAAAACACTTGTTTCGTTAGTCTAATAAACTTTCACTGTTGCAGGTAAAAGTGGGGTTCCTTGGCCTGAGTGACGGGAAGCGTGATCCTGAGATAGTCCGTGTGCAGCTGACAGACGACAGTCTGGTACTACAGAGAGAGGAGACAGTCTACGGGAACTCACTGGCCGCTATAAGCTCACAGGTGTGTGTTATACGCTAACAACCACCTGTTCAGGTCTTTATATTTGTAGATTAAATTGCCTTTTTTTAGTTATTATTGGGTGCTTTTGGGTATACAGAAGCTGGGCTTGAAATTCACTTTTCGGGAATAGGTGCACTGGTGTACCAAGCCTAAAAAATTACCCTATTCTTGTGTGTTCTTACATACCACAGTCCTATCCACTTCATCACTTAGTGATGACTACCCAACTGTGGTAATCATTTGTCCTCTAGCAGGGAGCAGGGCTTGAAAACTAAACAATACTTCTACAGGGCTCGAAATACTGGGTGCATGTGCACCTTAGTGCACCCAAAAATTTTATAATTTGTAGGTTTATGTACGAAAAGATATCAAATGTATACTAGTATACTGTATATTCTTGACATCTAACTGTCAGAAAAATCTTTCTTATTTACATAGTACATACAGTACACAATCCCCCAATTGCTGAGGTCTGCATATAAAGATATGCAACATGCTACGAGGATTTATAAAGTGTTCATCCATTCATGAGTTAAGCTTGCAGATATCTGGTAGCACGGCCTGTTTTTCCGGTGCTGCGTTTGTGAAGCCAGCAGATTTGAATCTGTTTGTGCTGCTAGCTTCATCAACAAGTCAAAACGATAAGGTTTTGGCAGCTGCAATTGTTTGATAAGCTTGATGAACGACACCGTAAAAATCCTTTGTCAGCTTAAGAGCGTACATGTAGTTTGATGCTCAGATACAGCCTTAATAGAGCCATGCGTCAGTTTAACTGTCAAAATGTCTTTTCTTGTACATGTCAAACATATTCTAAAAGCTTTTTTTCTGTTACAGGTCAACAACTTTGATATTGACAGCAACAGAGTAAGTGGCTTTTCTAAAAGTTTTACTTTAATAAGTAAAATTTCCTTTGAATTAGATTGCTTTGAGGTTGTTTTTTGCATTTAATTTTTTAACCACAAATTCTGTACCTTTGGAAAATGTATTATATTAAAAATTATCATTCATAACAGAACTAAATGTTGACTGTCTTTTTTTTCTTCAGGAAAGATCAGTTATTCTGAGAAGACAAAAATCTGGAGGTCTGGGGTTGAGTATCATGGTAGGTTCACCATTTCCACCCCTGAGTCCTCTTTTATTCATATAATACCTTCTCCAAGAAGGTTAATACGATTTTGGTTGAAGTTCTAGCTTGCCTGAAATTTGTGTTGTGTCATCTCAATTCTGTTTCAGGTAATATTATGTTAGGGGGAGAATGTTTAGCCTATAAAATGCTTTTTCCTGCATTTTGAGGGGCAAATTTTGCTGCTAGACTAAATGAATTTATTTTAATGATCTCTTTCCATATCTTTATATGCCAATTTTGGTCTGTCAAAGATGACGGATTGTCCAAAATTTTTTCCAGCGGCAAAATTCCATCAAAATTAATGATACAAAGACGGACGGTGGTTAGAACCCAGGTTTTGGTATTACTAAGCAGTTTGTGGTTGAACACCATAACTCAAGAATATGGATATAGATTGTCGGATTTTTCAAATCAGAAAAAGTAGTGGAATAAGAGCCGAAAACCAAGAAAATAATTTGGTTTGGCCTGCCGCCATACGTGCTCAGTTTCTCCGCTGATGTGGAAATGATCCGGTCGTTTTCGTGCCCGCCGTCCGAAGCGTTGCTCTATCACTCTGTTAATCCCCGTGGAATGGACACTACCAGCCCAAACAGGTTTATTATGGACTCAGGGTCCACGTTATTTGGCGCACATGTCAGTACAATGCCGCAGGGGGAAGGGGGTGGCTTGGGTGAAGAATTTCAAGACTCGAAAGACTTTGTACAGATTTGGTTTCCAGGTTGTGGACAGAAAATTAAAGTGACAGTGACAGTAAGAGAAGACATACTTCAGCATTCAAGATTTGGATTTGAATTTATATCGTAATTTGATGGACATGTCCGTACAATGCCGCAGGGGGAAGGGGGTGGCTTGGGTGAGGAATTTCAAGACTTGAAAGACTTTGCACAGATTTGGTTTCCAGGTTGTGGACAGAAAATTAACGTGACAGTTGTAGAAGACATACATTTTGTACTTAAGGATTCAAGATTTGGATTTGAATTAGGTGGTTATTTGGTGGACATGTCAGTACAATGAAATAGGGGGAAGGGGTGTCTTGCTTAAAGAATTTCAAGCCTCAAATTAAAGTTTCTAAGATTTTAGATTTTCACATTATTAGAATTAGACTTTGATTTTTATCAATAATGAATTTTTAGTCCTCCTGATTTGGTGCACATGTCAATGCAATGTTAAGGGGAAGGGGTCTGAGGCTTGAATGAAGAATTTCAAGCCTCAAATGTATAGATTTTCTTGTTAAAGAAATTGCAATGTTTTCTTAGCTCTTATGAGAAAGAGTTACTATTATATGATTCAGGAATTGAACACACTACTCCACTACTGGTGGACTAGCCCTATCTGGCACTGTGTGGCCCAAGAGGTACAGAAACAAAGATGGGCACTGCCCCTATTTACCAAAAGTTGTGAGAAGAATTGCAACATATAATGTATGATTGTAAGTCATGCATGTGTTATGTTACAACCATAATAATTACAGTACTATGAGTATTGATATGAATTCATCTTCTTCCTCCAAAATGCACATTAGCACACTCAAGGTCAATAAGCACAACCTTGTTATCATGAAGGTCATGATTGACGATGTTCAAGTACACCTGTAGATGATGGATATTGGGGGGTGAATTTTACTGTTAGCAATAAAAGTATTTAAGCAGATCAATTCTTGAAACCCTATTACGTTTTATTGTACATCGTAAAGTAGGGCTGCGTACCTAAACGCAACATCAGGTACAGGTACAGGTACCGGTACAGAGGTTTAGGTACAGGTCCGGACCTGTACCTGTACCTGAACAATTTGACAAATTAACACGTGTTCTTCACTTTTTCAATCATGACACAAACAATAATAAAGTGTTGACAACTTGTCAGTATCTTCCAATCACAACCCTGGATCAGCCACACTCTCGCGATGTCTCGTGAGACTGAGGATCTCAAATCAATCGACGGTGTTTACGTCTTTTCCAGTGCTAATTTTTCGTCTTTGTGGTAGGATTTACCTATCTTTAGTCATATACATGGTGTAAACTAGCTATTTCGGTATATACTCGTTACTTCATGATCCGGTATTTTGGACCTGTACCGAAACGATTTTTACGGTATTGGACCGGTACAGTGTACCGGTCCGCAGCCCTATCGTAAAGCCATATTACTGGCTGGTTCCTCAATGGTTTACAAGCAGAATTCTGCCCAATTTCGATTCTTCTATGTCTTCTCTTAAAGGCATTCAATGCAACTTTAGGGAAGCAAAACAAATATTTTGGATGAGGAAATCTGTATGATATTGACATTACAGAGAAGCAAGTGATGTGAGGCATCTTTTTTATTTTTTGGGTACCACTCATACATGTAATTAGCTAGAACCAGCCTAGTAATAGTAGTATGATACAAAACAACCAACCGTTTTCTGTCAGTAACTAGTGATGCATTACCTAAACCCAATTTTAGGTTCAGGTCCGGATTCAAGTCCAGAGGTGGACTTGTAAGTCCAGACCTAAACCCATGGCATATACAAAATTGCATGTTGGCAACCTTGGAATGTTGTCTGGGTGAAACTTTGGCCACATAACATGGAGGCCGGTACTTGACGTCGATGCCCGATGGCAATGTTTTCTTCATTTTGCAGCAAATATGTTGCAATCTACGGAAGGTTTTAGGTGGTTTGGAAAGAAAAGGGGTGTGTGAAATGGTCTTTTATGGTTGGTATAAGTCCGGACTCGGTTCTTTTAGGTTTTTTTGGACTTGAACCGAAACATTCTTACAAGTCCGGATCCAAGTCCAGTGAACCGATATGCAGCACTATCAGTGACATCACATTTTTGCCTCACAGATATCAGTATGCTATGGGATAGGATTGCTACATCAAAAGAATGACCAGAAAATTGATGTTGAAAATCCAGTTTTGCCGCCCTGAAATTGCAATTTGGATGCCTTTAAGATTAAGAAACTGCCTTAGACATTCAGTCTAGACTTTCTTAGAAATTTGACTGGGAAGGGCTATATCTAGATGTCTTATCACATTTACATGATTGTACCTCTAGACTTCTTTTGAATGGAATATCCATTTGACAAATAGCTGCACACCTTCAAAACATTTTAGCTATGAAATTAAAAGCCTCATTCTATAGCTAGCTCATATGAAAGTGCAATTAATATCAAAGTGTCGTGCATTCTTTGATTCAACACTGTAAATCTATTCAAGGAAATCCCATGAGAAGTAAAATCAAGTACATTGAAATGGGGAGAGAAATCTTCAAGATTATTCAAATATGCACCAACAACCACCTTGTCAATGTCATTTTTCTTAATTCATGTAATATATGTAATTTTATGTCATTATAAACCATCATGGTAACAGCCTTCTATTCGCCATATATTACTAACTGTTATTGAGCACTACACATGCCAAATAGTCATAAATCCACAGCCAATTTGGCTGCCATCATCACATACTTTTATTTGACTGTCACAGCAAATAAAACTCAAATTACATGGTGTAAAAGTTATGATTTTCTACACGTACATGTTCTTATAAGCCCCTTTTATTAGAGATTATGTAGTGCGTCATACTTGTACATGTATCTGAACTAGGGCTGCGGACCGGTACACTGTACCGGTCCAATACCGTAAAAATCGTTTCGGTACAGGTCCAAAATACCGGATCATGAAGTAACGAGTATATACCGAAATAGCTAGTTTACACCATGTATATGACTAAAGATAGGTAAATCCTACCACAAAGACGAAAAAATAGCACTGGAAAAGACGTAAACACCGTCGATTGATTTGAGATCCTCAGTCTCACGAGACATCGCGAGAGTGTGGCTGATCCAGGGTTGTGATTGGAAGATACTGACAAGTTGTCAACACTTTTTTATTGTTTCTGTGTCATGATTGAAAAAGTGAAGAACACGTGTTAATTTGTCAAATTGTTCAGGTACAGGTACAGGTCCGGACCTGTACCTAAACCTCTGTACCGGTACCTGTACCTGTACCTGATGTTACGTTTAGGTACGCAGCCCTAATCTGAACCAAAGCATAGAAAGATGTGCCAAGCAATTCCCACTTGGCCTTCCTACACTAATACTATCTCAAAGCTGTAGGTATTGTCATGTCGTAACTTCATGATACAAAGTAAACGTGACATTACAAAATGTTACAATTTCATACACGTATGCATTCTTTGATTCCTTTCGTTTCATACATGTAGGTATTTCGCAGTGCGTCATTTTTTATTTTAGCCAAAGGGTGGAACGATGATTGTGCCAAGCGATTCCCAGTTGGCTTCCCTAGACTGGTCTATCTCAAAGCTTTGCTGTCACCATGCCATAGCTTTATTTGATACCAAACTAGAGTTCCCCGATCTCATACCTTCGCCAAATGATGTTAATCTTTATGACGTACGCGACTGACAAAGTTTAGATTAGATTATCCCCCCCTGATTTAAGAAATAGGAACCTAATTTTCATGAATTATATTGTTTTATCATAATCTCAACCAAAAGACAAAAAGTCTTATATTAACAAAGAATGCATTCTAGCATTTCCTAATAAATTATGCAAATGAGGTCCTGATTTCAATAAATTATGTTTAATGATGTTCACCTCAATTTAACTTTCAAATACCACAAGTATGAAATTCCAGGCAGTTATCATTACATAATTATAAAATTTTCTCATTAATTATGCAAATTAAGTTCTTTTTAACATGATCAATATCTTCCTGTGTTTCTCTCGTTGTCAATTACCAATGTCACAAGCTTCAATTGTCCTATCATGGAATGCAGCTGATTTATAGAATTTCCCCATAAATTATGCAAATTACATCCATATTTGCATAATTGTCACATAATTATATTAAGCATCACGTAAGCTACCTACATACCAAAAATCACGACGATCCGTCAACCGGTTCTTGAGTTATCCCCTTTTGAATATTTTCAAGAATTTATCCCTGCAGTTCCAGAGCAAGCCTCTAGGGGGCCTAAACTCACGCCACTTCTTTCCCAGCACAAGAGCTACCTACCATCTAAATTTCAATACCATAGCATGTCTAGATCATGAGATATCAAAACCGGAAGTTCAGCTGCAGTACCATAATAAGCCGCTAGGGGGCCCAAAATCTAATCATTTTGAGGTCTCGTCAAGACCTACCCACCTACCAAGTATCAAGACAATCCATCAAGGCCTTCTCAAGTTATCGTGTTTACAGACAGACACACACACACACAAACACACACATACACGAACGCCCCTGAAAACATAACCTTCTTGGCGAAGGTAATAAAAATGAAATTACCGACTGACTGAATTTACAATAATAAAAAAATTGTATTGCCTACATTCACTCAAATTCTTAAATCACTCGTGCATCATTTTTGTATCTTTAGCCAAACTATAGAATGATTTTGTGTCTTAGACCATGTTGATTTAATTATATTTATTATTAGATATAACATGTAGGAACCCCAAAACTGATGCGAGCTTGCGAATTAAAAAAATTATTGGCAAAAAAATTGCCTTCATAGAGTATAGTGTGGCGAATAATAGCCTCCTCGTTTTTATTTCTTTATATTTTCTTCTGTACCTTTGGAGTTGCTTAAATGTACAATTTACAGTATGGTCGAAAACTTTTTTTGGAAACAGACATCTGAAAATTCATGCGGGCTGAGATGTCGTCCATATAATGAAATCAACATGGCCTTACCCAAAATATAGCATGAAGATTCAGACAATTCCCGGTGGCCAGTCCTACACTAACTCTATCTCCGGGCCACGCTGTCATCATGATCAGTCACTTAGTCATCAGCTATTGCCACAAGAAAGTGCCGTGCCAAGCCGACAAGATGATACCTACTGTAACTGACAGGGGACAACAAATTTTTGTGTTTACTAAAGGAAAACATATTGTTTTTTGCTCTGTTTCATCTCCATTCCAAACACTGACCTCTGATCTGGTCAATGACCTGAACCAGACAGTCTCTCACCATGGTAACTGGTGTTGGGTAACATAATGTTGCAATTTTATAGTAAGAGGGATTTATACTCCTGTCACCATATATGTGAATGTGTTTAAGTAAGAATTAACAGATCAGACCATATGTGGAGGTAAACATTATGCATTTGTAAATGTTAACTTTCTTGTTTTACATTGTTTTGTATTTTTTTTCAAGATTGGGCAAAAATCTTATGTCATCCTTAAAAATTCAGCTCTAGAAATTACATGACCAGCCAGACAATTCCCAGTGGCCAGTCCTACACTAACTGTATCTCCAAGCCATGCTGTCATCATGATCAGTCACTTACTCATCAGACAGTCCCAAAATAAAGCGCCGCCAGGGTGATTCCAACTGTAACTGACGGGGGGCTTTTCTTCCGAAATGAGCGGTAAATCCCCAGCCGGCGCGCAGATCAAATGACAGGGAACGAACGTGGCACCAAGGGCACCCTGGGTAATCCCTCAGGCTGATAGGGTCTGAAGTCTGTCAATGCCGGAGGGTCGGAGTTAAGGACACGGTTCGGAGACAGGAAATATCAGCTTTATTGACGCAGCAAAAGTATTGCAACTTTAGTATGCAAGCACGTCTAACCCTTGGGAGATGGGAAACAACAGGTACTTAACTGTGTGGATAGTAAGGATGTATGAGTGTATGGTCAACTAAACACTAAAAACTAGTGCTGCATACCTAAACCCAATTTTAGGTTCAGGTCCGGATTCGGGCCAGAGGTTTAGGTTCAGTTCCGGACTTGTAAGTCTGGACCTAAACCCATGGCATATACAAAATTGCATGTTGGCAACCTTGCAATGTTTTCTGGGTGAAACTTTGGCCACATAACAATTGGAGGCCGGTACTTGACGATGCCCGATGGCAATGTTTTAGGTGGTTTGGAAAGAAAAGGGGTATGTGAAATGGTCTTTTATGGTAATAAGTCCGGACTCGGATCTTGACTTTTAGGTTTTTTTGGACTTGAACCTAAACATTCTTACAAGTCCGGATCCAAGTCCAGTGAACCGGTATGCATCACTACTAAAAACTATAATTTTATACAATATATGATATACAATAAATAAATTGTACTCAAACTATAAGCCTATTACAATCACATGGGGCTAATCATGGGTTTAAAAATGATTTTAGAGTAATGATAGATTAATTACTAAATAATGACTGAGTGTATGTACATAAAAAAAATTACAAGGACTTGAAAAAGACAAACAATGAAGAGCAATTAAAAATGACATATACATGTAGCAATTTGAATGTAACGTCACTTCTCTAGTCTGAATAGTATATTATACATGTAAGTCACTGAATGAAAAGACTCCTTTTACGCAACTTTTATTCAGCCCAACGTTTTGGTGACTGTCTGTCACCTTCCTCAGGGCAATTCTGAGTCAGACAGAGGGTCACCGAAACATCGGCTGCTGAATAAAACATTTAGTTGCGTAACAGAACCCTTTATTCAATGACTAAAGCTGTTTCCAAAGCCTGATCAAAATTTTCATTTTTATCATTCCACTGCCCGATTCAAAATATGCAAATCAAGTTGATATGAGTTCTGGAATTACCGCCCCAGGGACCTAATACGATAATGCGCTAGTTCTCAATTAAGGCAAACTCCCAGTAGTCCGATTATGTACAGAAACTGAAATTAAATCTGAGATAAAGTCAGACTGTGTGACAGATTGACACGTCAAACGCAGATTTAAGTGCCCGTCTTGCTCTTGGGCAGCGGCGGATCCTCCCGGTAATTTATCTTAAGGTTGCGGCAAACCTTAAGGCTTCTTCTTTCAACAACTACTCTTCCAAGAAAAATGATCAAGAGAGATATTGGTGACAGTTTTGGCACACTTCACTATCTTTATCTTATAATATGTTTTGATTTTTTGTTGCCGGCACGTTTCTTGCCTTCTAATTTCTAGGACAGGACTTAATGTGATAATCATCATGATAGCTCTCGAAAAGGTGAGACATATTTAGTATTAATATCAAAATAGATATTTGGCAGTCCACCCATTTCAATAACACAAATGTCAAATTTTTTATGTTTGTGCATTTTGTCGTCTTTTAAATCATGGTCCATGCATCACAATTTCCATTTATAAATTAAACCAAGTCAGACGGAGTTACACATTCCAGTCCAATTTTGGTTGCTCAAAAGTTCTGTAGTGATCACTAATTTTGGTTGCTCAAAAGTTCTGTAGTGATCACTATCTAAAACAGAAATGCTTCGAGTGTGTCTTTGGGACTAAAATTAAAAAGTGAAAGGCACCCTACATGACAGCTTTGATGGACCGTGCATAAAATTTCTGTTCATAAAACCAAGAGTTACACATTCAAGTCCTATTCTGGTTGCTCAAACTTCAAAGTTCCTTAAAGCGATCACTATATCTACAGGATGAAGAGGCCTAACACAGAAACATTTCGAGTGTAACTTTGGGACTTTTAAGTAAAAGGCACCTGACATGACAGCTTTGATGGACCGTGCATAAAATTTCTGTTCATTAAAACAATGCTTCAAGTATGACTTTGGGACTATCAAGTAAAAGGCACCCTACATGACAGTTTTGATGAACCGTGCATAAAATTTCTGTTCATAAACAAAGAGTTACACATTCAAGTCCTATTCTGGTTGCTCAAACTTCAAAGTTCCATGTAGCGATCACTATCTAGAGCATGAAGAGGCCTAACACAGAAACATTTCGAGTGTGACTTTGGGACTTTTAAGTAAAAGGCACCTGACATGACAGCTTTGATGGACCGTGCATAAAATTTCTGTTCATAAAACCAAGAGTTACACATTCAAAAACGTCAAAGTTCCACAGAGATCGCTATCTAGAGCAAGAAGAGGCCTAACACAGAAACATTTCGAGTGTGACTTTGGGACTATCAGGTAAAAGGCACCTGACATGACAGCTCTTAGCACTCTATCAAGCGTTTCATATCGATTGCCGCCTGGTATGATATATAATCCGTTATGATAAGCCGCCTTGCTGCGTGACCCTTTCTATACTCCCGCGGGCGCCGCTAGCCAAGGAACGCTCAACCGTCATCGCTTGAGGAGTCACGATAACGGGATTTTTTGCCACGCGAATGCTTCAAAGTCGCCGTCGGTTGGCGGTAAATATCGTTTGTCGTGATCCGTGTCGTGAGGGACGCGGTGTTCCGAGTAAGTGGACAAGAGAGGGATGGCCGAACTACGGACAGTTTGGCAGGGGCGGCGCGAGGGTAATGGGATGTCTGGTTTGGTAACATATAATATCCCACGGGTCAAAACTGTAAATGTGAATAGAACACTTAACTGCAATGAATCACCTTGTTGATGGATATAAAAAAATGGCCCAAACTCATATATGACATTGGGAGTGCAAGATACCTAAGTGAGAGCCTACATGTAAGTTGTTGCAATTTGCACTCTCTAAATGCAGACTCCTTGTATCTGTACTGTCTGGTTTGGTAACATATAATATCCCACGGGTCAAAACTGTAAATGTGAATATAACACTTAACTGCATTGAATCAGCTTGTTGATAGAGGTAAAAAATGGCCCAAACTCATATGACATGGGGAGTGTTGTACAAGATGCCTAACTGAGAAAGTTGAATCAGATGCAATTTGCACTCTCTAATATTAAATAAATGCAGACTCCCTGTACAACCTGATTGTCTGTACTGTCTCAACATCTCAACCAGAAGGAGATCCAAGCTTCAAAGACTTCTCAAGAGGTTTGTATCAAAATAAAAATGTCTTATTAGGAATCATAACAATCTCACGAGTCCACCTAACCTAGGAGGATCTGCATGGGGGAGTAGTGGTTACGAATTACGCAAAATTCTCACAGCCCATTACAAATTACATTTAACACTCAATGACATTTCTACCTGAGTCAGGTGAGGAAATACCTATAGGAGCCAGAAAAGGTCCTTCAGCCCCCAAAATTTATGCCCCTTTCAACCAAACCAACCCAAAAAAAAGGCAATTAGCAAGGGTCTGCAGTTTTTTCTAAGGTCGGTTGGAAAACAGGAAGCACAACATTTTTTTTCCTAGGCCTTACACGAATAGGACTGTGCCTGTTGCAGACTATATTTTTCCGACACAACATTTGGAAACTACAGACTGGATGTTAACCTTATACAATGTATGTGCAAATATGACCTTATATGAGACGTTCTGCCGAAGTGCTATGCACAATACATTATAGGTTTTGCGCAGGTGCAGTACGTTATGCCGACGTGCTTATACATGTATGAAGAGACCAATAAAATTTGGTTATATACATAATTATGTATATTATAGATTTTACATGCCCGAAGCAGTTTTATCTTGGCATTGGGGGTCACAGCTAAATGCCACATTTTGCAAACACAGGAAAACCCATCACCTTAGAAACTCTCCAGAGAGCCAATGTCTTGACAAAACATTCAATATCAGTTCACTTCACCTTGCCTGCCCTTTTGTTCGCTGGCGGAGGTCAAATAGCTCTCAAGGTCAAAGGTTTCCACAACGTAACAATCTTCCAATCTGCTGGTCGACACTTCACTCAATACATTAGGCTGGGGGAAGGGAGGGTTCTGTTTGTGGGACAGAGCAAGAACAAGAAATGCTTTTGAAAAAAGAAAGAAGAGAAAAAGATAATCCCTACTTTCCCAACCACAATTTTTTCTGGACTGAAACAGGAAACACAACATTTTTTTTCCTAGGCCTAACCAGTAACCTTGTTACGTGGTGACCAATGGTTGTTCTGCCATGCTACCCTCTTTCCCCCACAAATTAAAAACAAGACTGGCAATGAAAACATACATTGCCATGGCGACGGTGGTTGCTGTTAGGGTTATTGTTTGCATGGCACTGCCATAATTTCATGATTTTGAGGAAGACAGATACAGTGCACTCCTCCCCCGAGTGTACAGTGAACAAGCCCCGGGGTCACAGAAAGTAGGGCCATCGGGCCAGAGAGGTCGTCCCAAGGGTTTCCAGGAATGTGGGCATAGATGTGGGTCAGAGACATGCCTGTGGACATTCCATTCCTGTGGACAAAATGCCTGTACCATTCCTAGAATTCTAGCAAACTGCACACAATACTGTACCATTAGGCTCCTCCCTGAGATGTCGCCAAAAATCCCCAAAGAGACTGACTAATATGTTGACATTAGGGTACAGTCTGACTACAGCAAACCCCATCCACAACTTGAAGCATTCCAAGTAATTTGGTTCCTGATGTCTCAATAATGGTGGTTAAATGGCTGATTTGTCAAGTGACAAAGTGAAACTGACAGGACGGTGGAAAGGAGGGTAATTTACGTGCATGTAAATATGCTGGCCTGGTACTAGTGCTGCATACCTAAACCCAATTTTAGGTTCAGGTCCGGATTCAAGTCCAGAGGTTTAGGTTCAGTTCCGGACTTGTAAGTCCAGACCTAAACCCATGGCATATACAAAATTGCATGTTGGCAACCTTGCAATGTTGTCTGGGTAAAACTTTGGCCACATAACATAGAGGCTGGTACTTGACGATGCCCGATGGCAATGTTCTTCATTTTGCACCAAAGATTTTGCAATGTACGGAAGGTTTTAGGTGGTTTGGAAAGAAAAGGGGTATGTGAAATTGTCTTTTATGGTAATAAGTCCAGACTCGGTTCTTGACTTTTAGGTTTTTTTGGACTTGAACCTAAACATTCATACAAGGCCGGATCCAAGTCCAGTGAACCTGCCAAATGCAGCACTACCTGGTACAATACTAGTGGTAGAGTGTGCCATTAACAAATTCCATATTATCATGATAATTCATTTATAACATGCACTGTAAGGTTTATGAAGCCTTGTACAAGTAAATATTTCTTTTAACATGATGTAGAAGAAAATTACGTGTGGTATTATTATCTAATGGCAAATTCAAAAATCTAAATCATTTGGTATCTTACTTATTTGTAAGAGTTGTACATACGTTTTATGATAAATTCCGGGTAGCTGCAACACATTATGTATAATCAAAATGGTGAATTACGCTCTATGCAAAATGCACCAATAACGCTCTACGTTGAATTAGTCTAAGAGCGGTTTGTCTACGCTCTACATGGAATTAAAACGGCCGATTACGCTCTACGGAAATGGGCATGTGGGCCCCCCTATCTTTACAAGATTCTTCCAAAAGATAGACACCAGGGAATGACATAATCCACTCGTACAGGATATTATTCTAACATATACCCTTTGAATGATAGATGGTTAACAGTGTGTAATTTAAAGTTTGTTAGTATTATTAGGAGAGACATTTCTAATATATTGCTGTTGCCCTGCTAGGGCGACACCAATTTAATTTCTTGGTTAACAGATTCGCCCGCTTCATTTTTTTCTGATTTGCAAAAAACAAAAATCAGAATCAACTGCAAAATGCTGATATTTTGCCCAGAACAGTTAAAAACAGTCCTTTTCTTTCTAGTTGTTACAGTTATTCTATCTTTCAATGCAGTGGTATAATTAAAAGTTCAAAATTCATTGTTTAAATTTTGAACCAGCCTGGTGTGTTGACTTCAAGGCTCCTATCGTACCATTTTGGACTATAATAGGATGCCTAGGCCTGTTTTTATTTTTATTTTTTTTTGCCCGCCTGCTTCATTATTTTTCTAGAAAAATCCGTTAAGCAAGAAATTAACTTCGTGTGGCCTAGGTACTCAATACCTAATTTAGAGGCATAAAAACTACTTTGCCTGTGCAAGAACTAATCGATAAGTCACTGTGCGGAATATAATTACCATCGCACATTAGAATGCCAAGCAAAGTTCACAGAATAGACTATGTATTAGTATGGAGAGCGGCTGGAAAGTCAAGGAGGCCATAAGCTAAGAAAGTTCATGCATAAATAGTGCTGCATACCTAAACCCAATTTTAGGTTCAGGTCCGGATTCAAGTCCAGAGGTTTATATTCAGTTCCGGACTTGTAAGTCCAGACCTAAACCCATGCCATATACATAATTGCATGTTGGCAACCTTGCAATGTTGTCTGGGTGAAACTTTGGCCGCATAACATGGAGGCCGGTACTTGACGATGCCCGATGGCAATGTTTTCTTCATTTTGCAGCAAAGATTTTGCAATGTACGGAAGGTTTTAGGTGGTTTGGAAAGAAACGGGGTATGTGAAATGGTCTTTTATGGTAATAAGTTCGGACTCGGTTCTTGACTTTTATGTTTTTTTGGACTTGAACCTAAACATTCTTACAAGTCCGGATCCAAGTCCAGTGAACCGGTACGCAGCACTATGCATAAAGTATTGTGTTTTACAATAGTTGCTGGAACATTGTTATAATAAGACATGCATACCCAATTTTACCTTTCTAGTTATATATTTTTTATAGATGTATGTAAAGAAACCAGAACGAAAATATTCAAGAATGTAAAGAACCAGACATTCAGCACCAAGGACAGAACCTGTATATATTCAGCATTGTATTTTGTGACAAAATTTAACCATATCTCTTTTTAAATGAGGATTTTCTTTATAAAACCATATCTCTTTTTTGATAAAGAGATACTCTTATCTCTTTTTGATTATCTTAATGACATCAAGATAGCTTTTGTGCCTTCCAATCATTGTAAACTTTTGAAGACAACTATAAAATAAAACCACATGATTGTTGACTCTACTCTTGAAGAGCACGTCGGCAGAACGTACTGCACCTGCGTGAAACCCGTAATGTATTGTGTATAGCACTTCGGCAGAACGTCTCATATAAGGTCGTATTCGCGCATATAAGGTTAACACTCCGTCTGTAGTTATCAAATGTTATGTCGGAAAAGATATCCTCTGCAACAGGCAAAATTCTGATGCAATGTTGACCAAAAATCTTTCGAAAACCGCAAAAATCCAGGGTTCTGCGCAGGCGCAGTACGTTCTGCCGACATGCTCTCTTGAAGTGAAGTTGGTTGCTCTAAGAGTAATTGCCATCTCATGAAATTGTGGTTGTGTCCTAGAACTAGATTTCCTAGACGTATAAATATCCAATTTGGATTTCCAGACAATTTCCTACATGTTAAGTTGTTGGTATTTGTCATGTATACAGATTATTTGGTTCAAATGTTATGTACATTGTGTAGTTGAAGTTAAGATGAAATATTCTTCCCGTACATTTTGATGTAGCGCTATATGGTAGTGCTCATCCAATTCTATAGCCCTTGAGCCACACAGTTCTAGCTTTAGGATTGTGTGTTCAACTACCATTTTGCTGTACAGGGCAGTGCCTCTCCATTTCCATAGCCCTCGGGCCACACAGTTGTAGCAGTGGGGGTGTGCGTTTAACTACCATTTTTTGTATACATGTAGGGCAGTGCCTATCCATTGCTATAGCCCCTGGGCCACACATTTGTAGCAGTGTGTGTGTTCAACTACCTTATAGTACCATTTTTCACATACTTGTACTGTAAGTGCTGAATGCTAAGCAGAGAAATGTGTATCATGTACATGAATATGTATTCGGCCGGGATTCAAACCCACAACCTTCAGAATACAAAGCAAGCACTCTATCAAACTTGAGGCACAGGTATTATACCTTAATGGTCCATATGACAATGTTCTAAAAAAGCTCTAAGACTTATCTTTTCTACCCAGGGCGGTGCTGAACACAACATCCCAGTCCTGATATCAAGTATAGTCAAGGACCAAGCTGGTGAGGACATTATTCTGTACACTCTCAGTGTCACCACAGGGCTCGAAATACTTTTTTTTCTGCATACCTTCACTGGTAGTGCTGCATACCTAAACCCAATTTTAGGTTCAGGTCCGGATTCAAGTCCAGAGGTTTAGGTTCAGTTCAGGACTTGTAAGTCCGGACCTAAACCCATGGCATATACAATATTGCATGTTGGCAAACCTGCAATGTTGTCTGGGTGAAACTTGGCCACATAACATGGAGGCCGGTACTTGGCGATGCCTGATGGCAATGTTTTCTTCATTTTGCAGCAAAGATTTTGCAATGTACGGAAGGTTTTAGGTGGTTTGGAAAGAAAAGGGATATGTGAAATGGTCTTTTATGGTAATAAGTCCGGACTCGGTTCTTCACTTTTAGTTTTTTTTTTACTTGAACCTAAACATTCTTATAAGTCCAGATCCAAGTCCAGTGAACCGGTATGCAGCACTATTCACTGGTGCAGGTAATATTGGGAAATACCGCTTTGCTTTGAATGTAGGTTTTTTAAAAAAGCAAGTATGCATGAAACTGCATAGAAAGAATTTTATTTATTATTTCACTCATTCTGGTAATAATAAAATGTCATTGAGTGAAGTAGATATAACTTGAATCATCAGTGCAACAAAAATTTACAAGTATGGATCGGATTCAATGTACATGTAGGTTAGGTGCAGGTTAGACATCAGAAATACCTGCACAGCTCCAATTTTACCTGCATATACCCAGTACATGGCCCAGTGCAGGTTAGGTGCAGGTAGACATCAGAAATACCTGCACAGCTCCAATTTTACCTGCACTAACCTGCATATACCCAGTACATGGACCAGTGCAGATTAGGTGCAGGTAGACACATCAGAAATACCTGCACAGCTCCAATTTTACCTGCACTAACCTGCATATATACCCAGTACATGGACCAGTGCAGGTTAGGTGCAGGTAGACATCAGAAATACCTGCACAGCTCCAATTTTACCTGCACTAACCTGCATATACCCAGTACATGGACCAGTGCACATTAGGTGCACGGTAGACATCAGAATACCTGCACAGATCCAATTTTACCTGCACCTACCTGCATATACCCAGTACATGGACCAGTGCAGGTTAGGTGCAGGTAGACATCAGAAATACCTGCACAGATCCAATTTTACCTGCACCTTACCTGCATATACAGGTGGTATTTCCAGCCCTGCACCATATAAAAGCAACACGCAATAAATTGCCAGGCTGTATTTCCGTAGGCGATAGCTGCATGAACATTAATTTTCCCTTGCATGAAAAGACCATAACCACATCAGATGCCATTTTCAATAACAAATAACACTTTGTATGAATACCTGCAAATGACTAGCCTGGTTACCAAAGCTATTTTAGCTGACTTTCTTCCTCTTTGCAAATAGCTATTTGTGGAGTTTCTTTGACATTCGTCCTCTATTTGATTGAAAATATTCTGCACCTTAAAATAGTTTTGGTAACCAGGCATAAGGCCACAGCAATTTAATTTCTTGGTTAACGGATTTGCCCGCTTCATTTTTGTCTGATTTGCAAAAAAAAAAAAAAATTCAGAATCAACTGCATAATGCTCATATTTTGCCCTGAACAGTTGAAAACAGTCCTTTTCTTCCTAGTTGTTACAGTTATTCCATCTTTCAATGCAGTGGTATCATTAAAAGTTCAAAATTCATTGTTTAAATTTTGAACCAGCCCGGTGTGTTGACTTCATGGCTCCTATCATACCATTTTGGGCCATAATAGGATTCCTAGGCCTGTTTTGTTCGGCCACCCGCTGCACTATTTTCTATTTGTCTAGAAAAATCTGTTAACCAAGAAATTAAATTGGTGTGGCCTAAGGCTAGCAAATGACATGTTTTGATACAGTTACTATCATAAGTTTATGATACATTCTAATGTGCATATATCATAGTAGTTAATAGCAGACACACTTATAAATTCTATACCAGCATGTGCTAATGATTTTTAAAAAGTGCAATTTAATATAGACTCTAGAAAATTATTTGAAGAGAATGACAATTTTTCCCCCCTGTTTTTCTAATGTAGCTGACCAGACTGGCCAACTTTTCGTTGGTGACGCAATAATCAAGGTATGCTTGTTACTCATGATGTTTTGCCCCTGGGTGCTTTATTATTAAATCCTAATCAAACTTAAATCTCTAATTAGAGCAAGTTATCACAAAAGTTTCCAATTAAAAAATGATAATACTGCAGGCAATGCATCCTCATGTCTTTTTTATTAGCTACAGTAAAGTGAAATCCCCCCCCCCCAAATCCTTTATGGTTTGTCCCTATGTTCCTGGAATTGGTAAGGCCACACCAAGTAATTTTTATAGATGATGTCCACGCGCGCATTGATTTTGGCCTGCATGTTTCCAGAAAAAAAGAAGATGAAATTCTGCTCCCTGTAACTATGACCAAATAGTCACGACAGTGTCATCGGTAATGAGAAATATGAGCACAAGAAACAGGACAGGACGACAACTGCTGTTCCACTGATTTATTGCTGTTTTCATGATTAATAAAAGACTTGTTGATTGTTACTCTGTGCTCTCTCATTCAATTTGTGTCCTAACATTTGTCGTCACTTAGAATTTAAAAATATTTCAAATCTAGACATCTTGTTTTGGTTGGCCCTTCTCTGTTTTTTGTTTTTTTTCGCACTCTCGCATTAGATTTAGGGTCTCCATAGAATGTCATACATAAATATTACTTGGTGTTGCCTTAAAATCCTACCAGTGTCAGGATAAGCGTCATAAATTTTGAAGATGGAGATTTGTAGGAATACAGCCTAGGATAGACGGTAATCTCTGTTATTTCCCTAGCGCGTTGTGATTCCTGAATATATGCGTCGACTCCATCCCGGAAAGCACATCAAAAACTGATCCAGGTGCACTTTACTGAGACACGGTGCTTCGTCAATTCAGCTGCTGTATTCCTTATGAGTGATAGGGCGCCTGTGTGCATCTTTAACGCTGTTATGTTGAATTTCTTAAGGTGTCCTCCCTGGCTAATTTGGCATTTTAGGTTTCCATCGTTTTCTCACACAGAAATTTAGAAAGAACTGTAGTTGTACTGAATATTGATACCTGGGTACAAAAGGGTTATGAATATGATTTTATGGACCATATGGATGACGTCATCACATTTTATTGCCCTAAATGTAATTATCTTTAAAGTTATAATATAGCACTAAGTAACTAAAATAAAAGTATGATTTTTATGTGCATAATGGTCAAAGCTACACGTACAAACGTACGTTTGCACAAATTGATATCTACTAATAATCCGTAGTTATTAGAGAATAACCTAATTACCTAATTAAAATTTAGTTATTCTCTAATAACTATGGGTAATTAGTAGATATCAATTTGTGCAAACGTACGTTTGTAGCTTTGACCATAATGCACATGAAAATCATACTTTTATTTCAGTTACTTGTACCAAAGTGCTATATTATAAATTTAAAGATAATTACATTTGGGGCAATAAAATGTGATGACGTCATCCATATGGTCCAAAAAATCATATTCATAACCCTTTTGTACCCAGGTATCAATATTCAGTACAACTACAGTTCTTTCTAAACGATGGAAACCTAAAATGCCAAATTAGCCAGGGAGGACACCTTAAGATTGTAGAGCGTCAGAGATGTCAGGATGAGAAGACTGATAGGTGATATGTATGTAAATGTGATTAAAGTTTAGTTGGCTTTATCTCTTTCTTTAGGTTAATGGTGTCAACGTAGAGCATTCGACGCATGATGATGTGGTGAGTTTGGTTCACTTTGGTTTCACTTATTCTCAATACAGTTTGTATGTGTAATATTACAACGATACAAAAAGTCAATTTTCTGGTTATTTCTTTACAAATAAACTCTCCATTGCGAATAAGTGTCATTCAGGAAGTGGAGGTGTTAAAATATGACACCTCATAACATAAGTGTGTTTAAAAGCTGGAAACACAGCTGTCAGCCAAGTTTGTTTACATTCTAGTATTTTGTGGTGGTATCACAAACTAAGTGCACACTAAGGAACTAAGCAACTAAGGAAAAAGGTTGATTTTTCAAAGGATCCAAAAGTCAGATACATGTGCAATTTGTAATTTGATAAAGCAATCAGTGGTCGTCTGACCTCACATAAAAATCTGTTGTTGATGATTTTTTTATTCATTTATTAATAATGACAATTTTCATGATTTAGCCAAAGTTTGATTTTTTTTGGTTAAAACTCAGGTACAACATCTGAAGAACTCCCCTGATGATGTAAAGTTAACTGTTAGATACTACAGAGCAGCAACCCCCTACCTAAGAGCTCCAGGTAAGTCAAGTCTTTCTGTTGAGGTGCTAAGGCCACACCAATTTAATTTCTTGGTTAACGGATTCGCCCTCTTAATTTTTTTCTCATTTGCAAATAAAAATAAAAATTCAGACTGAATCAACTGCAAAATGCTCATATTTTGCCCTGAACAGTTGAAAACAGTCCTTTTCATCCTAGTTGTTACAGTTATTGCATCTTTCAATGCAATGGTATCATTTAAAGTTCAAAATTCATTGTTTAAATTTTGACCCAGCCTGGTGTGTTGACTTCATGGCTCCTATTGTACCATTTTGGGCCATAATAGAATGCCTAGGCCTGTTTTTATTTATTTATTCTTTTTGCCCACCCGCTCCATTACTTTTCTAGAAAAATCCGTTAACCAAGAAATTAAATTGGTGTGGTCTAAATAACATTGCAAGAAATTTGCAAGGAAAACCAATCAATACCAGACTAAGTATGCTTATATATCCATCTGCTACTTCCATATTATAATCAGTTTTTCAACATTGATATTGAAAATATAATTGTCCTCATGCAAGTTTTGCTCTGTTAAACTGTATTGGTTGGATTACTAGAGACAGGCAAAGTCTGATAAAAAAAGAAAAAAGATAATCCTACCTCCCAACCCTAATTTTTTTCAGAACTGAAACAGGAAATATAACATTTTTTGCCTAGGCCTTTCCTTAAATGTGGTGAAATTAATGACTAAAAAGTCATTAACAGTTTGGAGCGCTAGACTAACTGCAGGACTTGTTTCCCGTCGCTGCAGCCAAGTGGTCGCGGTACTCGTCTGAACAGTGTAACGGGAACGCTTCTCCTGCCGATAACGAAACAACCAGCAGCTCGGAATGGAAGGTGTGCATCATCACTAGTTAACTAACCAGTCTGTTAACTCATTAACTTATAGATGATACATTTAACTTGATGTTTACAAGCCATTATAAAAATTTGCCTTTTTTGTGTGTGTTTTTTGCAATCCTTGTTAAACTTAGTTTTTAATTATACCATATATTTTGGTGTTGTTAGCGAGCTATACATGTACATGCAGTAATTTTATGATGGATCACAATAATCATAATTATGTTTACCAAAGGAAAACATAATATTGTTTTTGCTACGTTTCCTCTTCTTCCATTTCAAACACTGACCTCTGACCTAGCCAATGACCTGATTTGTTGACGTCTCTCAGCATGGTAACTGCGGTGTTGGGTTAAATAATGTTGCAATTTTATAGCAGGAGGGATTTAGACTCCTGTTGGACCATACATTATATGAATGTGTTTGAATAAGAATTAACAGAGCAGACCATATGCAAAGGTTAACATTATGCAGTAGCTTTGCAAATGTTACATTTCTAGTTTTCGTTGCTTTTTCAAGGTGCATTTTTGATTTTTGATCACTCCAGAGTGAGCCTTTATGTCCCATTCCCCCATTCCCCAATGTACGTTAAAGCTCAGTTGGTTCTTTGCCAGAAAGTCCATTTTCTTCATTAATCCCTCTCTGAGAATTTGTAGCCAAACTGCTACTTCACTGGGAAACATTAGATATATAACCAGTCCAAAATTAGTCTGGCATCTTGGGTAACGATGCATCACGGCTTACAGTCACTTTTGGTTTGTGTCTCGTTTCATTAAGTGCTCTGAATCAGGTAGTAAGGCGGAAAGTTTCATCGTCCTTCAACTTGACACCTTGCTCTTTGCGTAGTGAAAGCAACGATGAAGCCAAAAAAAATGTTGTCTCCGGTTACCCGGTCGACCCTAGCAAAGACCCAAGCCTTTTTTTATCACCCACTGGTATAAAGCTATAAAATTTTTCATCTGACATTTCAAATCATCTAACACATTTTTAGAAGAAAGTTTCTTCATTCAATAACTTCAGCCGTAGGTGAGATATTTGTCCACAAGCAAAAAGGTGGACAGGTGCTTGAGACAGTCCCAATGCAGCAAAATTAAACTTTATTTTCTTGATCATTCAGGCCAAAATCTATTTAAAAAATTGTAAATTTAAAAAAAAAAAACAAGAATAAGAAAATCCCACCCTACCAACCCTGATTTTTTTCAGGACTGAAACTGGAAACACAACATTGCTTTTCCTGGGCCTAGAATAAGCTGATTCACTGTTGAAACTGTGCATGTGCAATGTGATATGTATTGTTGATAAAATGTCAAAGCTAAAAGCCCTGAGACTAGTGATGCATACCTAAACCCAATTTTAGTTTCAGGTCCGGATTCAAGTCCAGAGGTTTAGGTTCAGTTCCGGACTTGTAAGTCCGGGCCTAAACCCATGGCATATACAAAATTGCATATTGGCAACCTTGCAATGTTGTCTGGGTGAAACTTTGGCCACATAACATGGAGGCCGGTACTTGGCAATGTTTTCTTCATTTTGCAGCAAAGATTTTGCAATCTACAGAAGGTTTTAGGTGGTTTGGAAAGAAAAGGGGTATGTGTAATGGTCTTTTTATGGTAATAAGTCCGGACTCGGTTCTTGACTTTTAGGTTTTTTTTGGACTTGAACCTAAACATTCTTACAAGTCCGGATCCAAGTCCAGTGAACCGGTATGCAGCACTACCTGAGACATAAACAAAACACATCTAGACAGCATGTTCTACATAAGAACTGTTCAGGGGCCTTCTCATTTGACCTTGTACATGTCCAGTTTTAACTGTGAACTGGGTTATTGTATGGTAGACAAATCCAGTCCAACACCAACTCTGTCAGATCTCTCTATATAATATATATACCACATAATTTTGGGAACCTTGCTAAGCTGTGTATTAAGTAGTGTGAATAGAGTCTGCTAAGGTGAGATTTGGCATTAAGCTGAGACATATTGACCTCTATTATAGAGCTTATGCCTCCAACTCCATAATATCAGACTCTGCAGCATTACAAGGAAAAGTATGGGTCTATGAAGTACTGTAACTCCGTATTTTTTTACGGTACCTTTATGTTCACACTTTATGTTGACTTCTGTACCATAACCTTATCATTTATTGTTAATAAATTTTTGTCTTTAGCCCTCCTCCTCCTTTGCCACAACTGGTAAGATTGAGTTCCATATGTGAACATATCCATTTTTTTAGTCAGACCGTGAAATTTTGCTACCGTGAAGACAAAGTGAAGTACAGTACCAAGCAGATCAATATCGTGTAATACGGCTTTACCTCTGCACGTATTACAGCCTGCTCTACACACAATCACTGGTTTGTGGCCTGGATTACGCTTATATAAGATAGATGCAGCATAACTTTGATGGACAAGAGACATCTCCATCAGGAAAATTTTTATGTAGGGCCGAGGAAAATTAATGTTGTGTTTTCTATTGTCCTGAAAAATTAGGGTTGGTAAGCATGGTTCCACTTGTTTTATGTTTACTGAAGGAAAACATTGTTGTTTTTACTCAGTTTCTTCCTCCTCTTCTGCTCCAAACACTAACCTCTGACCTGACCAATGACATGATTTGTTGACGTCTGTCACCATGGTGACTGGTGTTGGGTTACATAATGTTGCAATTTCATGGTCTGCTCTGCTCCTGTCACCATATACTAGTACTACATGTACATGTATTTGAGAAAGTGTATGTGAATGTGTTTGAGAAAGAATTAACAGAGCAGACCATGTCCGAAGGTAAACATTATACATTTGCTTTGCAAATGTTACTTCTCTAGTTGTGTTTTCTATTGTCCTGAAAAATTAGGGTTGGTAGGCATGGTTCTACTTGTTTTATGTTTACTGAAGGAAAGTATTATTGTTTTTGATACGTTTCTTCTTCAGTTCCAAACACCTCTACATCTGACCTGGCCCATGACCTGATTTGTTGACATCTCTCACCATGGTAACTGGTGTTAGGTTACATCATGTTGCAATTTTATAGTAGGAGGGATTTATACTCTTTATATATGAATGTATCTGACTCAGAGTAAGAATTAACTGAGAGCAGACCATATGCGAACTTTATGCATTTGCTTTGCAAATGTTACCTTTCTAGTTGATTAGTTTTCTTTATACTATAGCCAAAGCAAGCAAACAAATACAGTTAAATTAAATGTAGCACTGAAATGCATCAGTATTTGGACTTGAACTGGAACGTTAGGTGACCGTGAGTACCACAAACAAATTGTGATTTACAGTGAAAAAAAATCATGATTTTTCCATCATGTCTTGAAGCAAATGTGTTCATGTAACACTCGGGTCAAGCGAAGAGATTCAGCATTTGATGCAGTCAGAAGTCTTTGTGGATGGGCAGCCAGTGGGATCTGTGAAGGGTAGTGAGGCATTAATAGAGCAGCATGGTCCAGAATGTAGTCAGAGATTGAGCCATGTACTAAAAACAGTGTGCCACTAGGTTCTCTTCCAGTTATCATTAATACACCGTCAACATACCTGTCTCCAAGTCATATTACAACAACAGCTTCTTTCCCCGGACTGCAAAATTATGGAACTCTCTTCCAAACAGCTACTTTCCGTCCGATTACAATCCACAAAGCTTCAAAACAAAGGTCCGCCGCCATCTCCTGACATAACTACATTATACTCACTCAAGTACCTCTAGCTCTATGCCTAGAAGTGGCCAAAAATAATTGGCCTTGCATTGAGCGACACTGTTAGAAAAAAAAAAGAAAGAAATTCTACAGGTCTGGACCTGAAACTGTACCTGAACAATTCAACAAATTCAGGATTGTGTTTCTGAACTTTTTCAATTATTACATGTAAAAACATTCAATTTGATAGACTTTTGTAATTTTTGTTTATGGTGAATTCTCATACAAAAAACATGGGCAAAACTAAAAATGTTTTAGTTTTCGTTCCCTACATTACTGGCCTCATGTAACACAATTCTGACCAAAGTGACATCTAGAGGGAGCGTAACTAATGTGCAACAGATCTTTCAGGGTAGTTAACACTGTCAATCTATAACACAAACACACAGTCCTGTCTCTGGGACCCATGGGGGACCAGCTATTTAAGGTCACAAATAAGCATATAATTAATGTAACTTCATACACTCAGGTACAATACAGGTACTTAGGGATTAGGTATTTTGGACCTGTACCAAACCAATTTTTGTGATACAGTACCAGTACACAGTACCGCTACACAGATCTAGTTATAGACCTTTCACTATCATGGTGATAGCCTGACTGCTGTGTTCACATGATTATCAATTCTGAAAAGTTATAATGCAAGAAAAGGCTAGAGCTAAAATGGCTTGGTAGGTGGGTAGGTCTTGATGAGACCTAGAAATGATTAGATTTTGGGCCCCCTGGTGGCTTGTTGTGGTACTGCAGTGGAATTTCCGGTTTTGATATCTCAAGGTCTGGACGTGCTAGGGTCACGAAATTTGGATGGTAGGTAGCTCTTGTGCTGGGGAAGAAGTTACGTAGGTTTGGGCCCCATAGCAGCTTGCTCTGGAACTGCAGGGGCGTTTCTTTAAAACTATTCGTGATTTTTGGTCTGTAGGTAGCTTAAGTGACGCTTGACATTATTATGCGACAATAATTTACAAACATCATTTGGCGAAGGTATGAGATCGTGGAACTCTAGTTTTCTCTGAAACACTCACTCAGCTGCTGATGTTATCATCATAAATAGACTCACACCAAGCTGAAGTAATGCAGGATGATGACTCCCCACACTGATTACATTAGCAGAAGCAAGGTGCCATTTCTAATGACTGAACAGGGCCAACAGACCAGAAAGAATGAGCTTATTTGGTTGTCATCACATCTATACTCAAAGATATACTTTCTGATTTTCTTTAACTTTATTACAGTAATTGTTAAAAAAAATCTCTTGAATTGTAGTGAAGAATAATATGTAATTATTGTATTTAAGAAATGAGCTTATTTGGTTGTCATCACATCTAGCTCTACCCAAAGATATACTTTCTTATTTTCTTTAACTTTATTACAGTAATTGTTTTAAAAAATCTCTTAAATTGTAGTGAAGAATAATAGATAATTATTGTATTTAAGAAATGAGCTTAGTTGGTTGTCATCACATGTCTACTTGAAGATATGGATCAGATTTATATTTGCTTTTAATTTTTAATTTTAAAAAAATTAATGAATCTGATCTTCTTTGACTGTATAAAAACAAGTCTTACATTATACTTTCAGTTTAATGAATTATTTTTTTATAACTAAAAAAGAGCTTATTTGTTTTTCATCGCATGTCTACCTGAAAGATATGAATCAGATTTATATTTATTTTCTGGGTTTCTTTATCTTTATTACTGTTTTAGATAAAATATATAAAAACAAGTCTTGAATTGTGAATAACTACAAAATTAATGATAGAAAAAGGCTGGAAGATAATATTTATTTATTGTGTCTCAGAGATGAAAGAAAGGACAAAAAAATGTGGGAAACTTATAATTTGGAATCTTTTTTTTAGATCTTTAAGATGTGAAAAACATCTGTAATGTTAAAAACATCTGTCATATAATGATGTAGATACATACGTTTACATTAAGCTGCCTGACAGGGACCCATTGTTTATTCAGAAGGTGTTTCTGAACCACCTGCCCTTGCACTTGAAATGCCAAAATCACTCCATGAAATTAGTCCTCAGTTCCATGCATGGTAATGAGGCTGATGGGTTGTTCCAGACACTAAGTTGGGGAGGGGCAAAACACACTTTGGAAATGCAGACTCTGAGATACAAACTATATCAAACAGTCAACTTACTTCACAATCCATTACCTTCACTCAAATACAACACATATGTGTATTAGATGTAAATATAGGATGACATTGTACTGTAAACGACAATTTTTTGTGGTACTTTAACTTTTTTAAAACTTTTTTATATTCATAGTTTTCACAGTCACTTCTGCACTGCAAACTTAGGCCACACCAATTTAATTTGTTGGTTCTCGGATTCGCCTCTTTGTTTTTTTCTGATTTGCAAAAAAAAAAAATTGATTCTGGTCCTGAATCAACTGAAAAATGCTCATGTTTTGCCCCCCAACAATTGAGGAAAGTCCTTTTCTTCCTAGTTGTTACAGTTTTCCCATCTATCATTGCAGTGGTTTGATTAAAAGTTCAAAATTCAATGTTTAAATTTTAACCCAGCCTTTTGTGTTGACTTCATGGCTCATTTTGTAGCAATAGGATGCCTAGACCTGTTTTTATTTTTATTTTTTTTGCCCTGTCGCTTCATATTTTTTCTGAAAAAATCCGAGAACCAACAAATTAAATTGGTGTGGCCTTAATATCATTACTGTGAACAATTTAATAATTTGCCGACTTTCTTTTTGCTGCACCTGCTGCTACTTCCATTGTATAGTTGCGCAAACATGTCCATTTTTCTCAGACCACAAACTTTTGCTACCGCACACATACAGTCAGTACAGAATGTACAATAACTTGTACTTTTGAGATGCCTAAATGCCCAAT
Organism: Branchiostoma belcheri; assembly: GCF_001625305.1. Lineage (NCBI taxonomy): Eukaryota > Metazoa > Chordata > Leptocardii > Amphioxiformes > Branchiostomatidae > Branchiostoma > Branchiostoma belcheri. Next base: position 328,958 of record NW_017804120.1, read on the forward strand.
ATATAACTTATGTATAGTATATGTTTGACCTGTAATACATCAATTTTTTAACTTCCTTTAACATATTTCAACCCATCCTTAATACTGGTAGTAATACTTTCAACCTGCTTATTATTTTGACACCAAATTTGTTGTTTTCAGTTTTAAAAAACTTGCAGAACTTTCAGTAAAATGTATACAAGTTCAAGGTCTGCTGTGACTGAACATAGTCAGCCCATTTGTAACATGCATAAAATCCATGTAGGCTCAACATTAATGTATCACAAAATATCCTTTAAAACTCTTTAAACAGGGACAACAACTCTCAAAAGTTTCAGTACAATATACAAGTTCAAGGACCGCTGTGACTGAACATACATGTAGTCAGCCCATTTGTAACATGCATGAAAATCCATGTAGGCTCAACATTCATGTATGACAAAATATCCTTTAAACCTCTTTAAACAAGGACAACAACTCTCAAAAGTTTCTGTACAATATACAAGTTCAAGGACCGCTGTGACTGAACATAGTCAGCACATTTGTAACATGCATGAAAATCCATGTACTAGGCTCAACATTCATACATGACAAAATATCCTTTAAACATCTTTAAACAGGGACAACAACTCTCAAAAGTTTCAGTACAATATACAAGTTCAAGGACCGCTGTGACTGAACATAGTCAGCACATTTGTAACATGCATAAAATCCATGTAGGCTCAACATTAATGTATCACAAAATATCCTTTAAAACTCTTTAAACAGGGACAACAACTCTCAAAAGTTTCAGTACAATATACAAGTTCAAGGACCGCTGTGACTGAACATAGTCAGCACATTTGTAACATGCATAAAAATCCATGTAGGGCTCAACATTAATGTATGACAAAATATCCTCCAAATCTCTCAGGCATAACTATCATTTTGAGGCTGTCAGAATTGTGACACATACACAAAATCAAGATCAGTGGAATTTTCACCATGCACTGTACTCCTAGAAGAGATATGCGCATTTTGTATGATATTCTTCAGAGGAGGATTTGAGCTTATCGTTCTAAGGCCACAGCAAGTTATTTATATGGATGACATCATGATCAGCGCACGCATTAATTTTCGCCTGATTTTGGAAAAAAAAAACAAGAAATTTTCTTGCCTTCTGACAGTGGTCAACGTGCCGAAAATGGGCAAAGATGTCTTCTTTCTTCTCCTTGATGCCCAATATCATGGTAATGATGTCTGTTGCCATGCCGGAAGGTGAATGGCAGATAACTAATAGTATAAAGAGAGGAGACAAGAAAAGGCTCTGATTTAATGTTTTGTTTCTTACTTTGATGCAGTATTATGTGATGTTGGCTGTGTACATGTGATGTTCCCACTGAATCAAAACCATTTGTACAATGATTGAGTCAAATTTTTAAAATGTAGGAACCTTGTTTTTTTTTAGTGCCTTGTTTTTTTTTTGCCCACTCGCATTAGATTTGGAGTCTGCGGAGGATGTCATCCATAAAATTTACTTGCTGTGGCCTAAGGAAGACGGCCGCCTCTCTCTTACATGTACTGCATGACAGATAGCGCACAGAGATGGGCTTTAGTTATAAATGGCATGGATTTTGGACGGATTTTCAGTCTGTGAAAGGCAATGTATCCCCCCCGCTATCTCCTTATGGATGAGACCACTATCTCTTTCCCAATCATTCTTTATGTCACATCGAGTCATCAACGATGCCTCAGCCGGCTTTTAACACATTTAGGCATCTCAAAAGTACATTTCAAGTACATCCTTGAAATGGGGTTTCAGTTCTTTAATGGGCAAAAATGGGTTCTGGCAAAATTCAGCGTGGACAGAAAAAGCGTTTTTAGATCTAGGTTATACTTCAGCAGGATATAGTGGTAGACTGTTTTAGTGTGGAAATTTTTTGTGAGGCGAACATTACTTAAAGTTACCCTATGCAATTTCAGGGCGGCAAGACTGGATTTCAGTTTTCAATTTCTTTTGATGTAGTAAGTTGAAACAACCCTATCCCATAGCATACTAGTATCTGTGAGGCGAATATGCAATGTCGCTGACGGAAAACGGTTGCTTGTTTTGTATCCTAGGCTGGTTTTAGCTACATGACTGTGTATTTATGGGTGGTACCAAAAAATGAAAGAACTTCTCATATAGCTTGTTTTGGGGCTATTTCAAATGTTTCTACTAGTAAAGTAGTAATATACAGTATATGACATGACTATAAAAACATGCTAAGAAATGGCAGTATGGAGAAGATTACAAGAAAGAATATAAAAAATGAAGACTTTAGAGATATGTGAAAATGTTTCAGCTGCAGATTGAATTACTACAAGTACATGTAGTATTTTGTCAAACCTGAAAATTTTTCAGTTTACTTGTGCAAAGTAATTTTCTCTGTGCAAATTCAGCACACTAATTTAAAAGTTTCTGCAAAAACATCAACTTCAGATTACATACAGGTACATGTATACTAGTCAGATTTCTAGGCTCAACCATTTTTTTTCTTTTATTAGGCCACAGCAAGTAATTTTTATGGATGACATCAGCGCACGCATTAATTTTTGCCTGATTTTGAAAAAAAACAAACAAGAAATTTTGTTGCCTTCTGACAGTGATAAACATGCCGAAAATGCACAAATATGTCTGTTGCCATGCCGGAACGTGGATGGCAGATAACTGAAGAGAGTAGACAAGAAAAGGCTCTGATTTAATGTTTAAAATTTGTTTCCTACTTTGATGCAGTGATATGTGATGCTGGTTGTGTATAATAATCATGTAGTCATGTTGGTTGAGTGACAAGGCTGGGACTCACACATAAAACTTCTTGCTATAATGGACTATACCGACTCATCATCTGAACAGGTACGATATAATATGAAAATGGTGTATTGGACAAGTAACCCGTTTAAATGGTCAGAATACACTCCATTCAATACATAAAATATCAACAAGACCAGAATTTTTAGATATTATATTGTCCTTGGTTGCACAGGCTGAGGTGACTGATTATGAAGATATGAGCTGTGAGATGGTCACAGAAATCATGACCTTAGGCTATTCAGGTAAGATATTTTCCTTATGTTTGGGTGGTAGGATGTGTTATGAGGTCACCAGGATTGTGTATTTCATGATTCCACATTAGCAAAATTAGAGTTAGCGCCCATCCTTTGGAGATAGAGAGAGGCCGGTATAGAAGGCTACCTGTATGTGAAAGAATTTGTAAATATTGTAGTGCAAAGGCTGTGGAAGACGAAATACACTTTATCTCAAATTGTTCCTTTCATAGCAACGCTCGAAATGAGTTACATGTAACTATTCAAACTTCTACAATTCATCCCAATTTTACTAAACTTACAGACAAAGAAAAAACTATTCTTCTTTTAACTTCCCAAAACCCACTAATTTTAGAAAAGGTGGCACATTACGTCTTCCATAGTCTAAAAAAGAGAAGTCAAACCCCTTAGACATAGTTTTAGACATAGCTAGGGTATAGCTCTAGACAACTACCTTTTATCATGTAGATTTTAGTTATTTTATACTACGTTTCATTTTTCTTTAAAAATTTATGTTTGTAATCTGCAATTAGCTCCCCGGGCATGAATTTGCAATAAACTTCTTCTTTCACAGAAGGAGTCCAGAAAATGGCAGGAAAGATCTTAGACTCATCAGTAGAGCTAGAGGAAGAGAGTGAATCAGATGAAGACATGGAATTTGGGCTGTTTGATCAAGAAGGTTGGATGGCAGGTCAGTAAAAAGACCTGGGAATAATTTCATGACGTTGGTAAAGTCACTTTAAGTTAGTAAAGAGACTCTTTCTACACAGCCAAGTGTTTTATTCAACCGACATTTCGGTGACCGTCTGTCACCTTCCTCAGGGCAATTCTGACTGGTTCACATTGCACTGCAGCACAGGTGTCACTGCTATAGAATTGCCAAATGTGCAATATTTACATATCTACACTGTACACATAATTATGCATGTTTACAGGGAACTGTATCTCTTATTCTACTATGCGGTCCCAAAGGTACGGGAGTTGGATATATTATACAAAATTGTGGTCAGTGACTACATGTACAGTTCAATAACTATATGTCTTAAAATGTTTGCGGTTGATTTATTTTTAGAGTGACCTCTCGACCCTCGAGTCAAGACTCTGTGAATAAGTGCTTCCATCCAATGCATTTACAATCCCAAACTTAGAGCACTGTGAAAAAATCCCTTTCCTATTGCAAAATCAGATCCCCACAAAAATAAAGTAACCAATTTACGGTTTAATATTCAACTTTTCAGTGAATCTGGGTGTTGGACCAGAAAGTATCGTTTGAGTAAAGGAATAGAAATAGCAAGAAAGTTGATTAAAAAAGCAAAGTCCCTTACTCAAAATGATGCACCAATGAAGTGTCTTAATACAATCTTCAAACTCAGGCCATTTCTGTCTCATCAATAAACAGGGGACCAAAGAAAAAGACTCTTAGGCAATGCTAGTCTAAGAGTCACATGTTGTAACTGTCAAATTTGAGTCCCAAATCTCTGACCTTTATATTCTTCATTAAATAAAAAGTAGAAATACCAAAAAGGGACAGTTCTGCAATTGAATATAATTTTAAAGTTTATTGCAAATTCATACCCGAGGGCTATAGATACTCTGTGAAGTGGCATTTTTCAAAGACACTAAATCTTGAATTTTTCTATTTCTTTAACAGCAGATGAGGAGAAAGAGATTCTTGCTAAGCCTGAGATGGAGAAAAAGAAGGTTGCTCTCCTAGAGAAATGCAGTCGGTTAGCATCACCTGTAATGTCAAGGTCAGCTGTGGCAACCTCTACAGCATACAGCCCAACATCACCCACAAAGTTAGTCGCGTATTCAGTATATTCCAAACCTTCACCACAAAAAATGGCACTAAAGAGGGCTGAGAAAGAACTGGAGGCACCGAGACCTGAAACTGATGAAGTGACTGTTGACGTGACTCTCAAAGCGTCCTTAGACGGAATACAGGCACGTGGCGATCGTCTCGAGGATCTAATCGAGAAATCGGATACTCTTAGCGCAGAAGCTCCAGTATTCTTTCAAGCTTCAACAGCCATTTCTGAAGAACTCTTTGCTGCTACAGCAGAACCAACGGTGCACGAAGCTACATTGGTTGAATCCAAGCCAGCCGTCCTCCGAAAATCTGGAAGAGCCCCACCCAAGGGAGCTCGTTTTGTCAGAGAGGTTGAACCAGAGCCAGTTTCTGAAGAAGTTGCACAGTCTGCACCCTCAGCCGCAAGTCGGTCAGCCCCTGCTTTTGGTTTCATACCTCCAGGCGCAAGCTTCGGTAAGAAATCTGCTGGGCTTGTTGGAGGTCCTCCTGGAACTACAGCTGAAGAGACTAAGACAAAAGAGGTTGCATTTGGTCAAGGGTTTGGTTCGGATGCTGTCAGTCAAGGTGCAGGTTTTGGTGCAACCCCATTTGGCGCACCCCCATTGGATGCAACCCCATTTGGTGCACCCCCATTTGGTGCACCCCAATTTGGCGCACCCCAATTTGGTGCAGCTAAAACTAAGACACAAGAGGCTCAAAGGTTTGGTTCAGATGCTGTCAGTCAAGGTGCAGGCTTTGGTGCAACCCCATTTGGTGCACCCCCATTGGGTGCAACCCCATTTGGTGCACCCCTGTTTGGTGCAACCCCATTTGGCGCACCCCAATTTGGTGCAGCTAAAATTAAGACACAAGAAGCTGCATTTGGTCAAGGGTTCAGTTCAAATGCTGTCAGTCGAGGTGCAGATGTTAGTACAACCCCATTTGGTGCAACATCATTTGGTGCAACCCCATCGATTGCAACCCCATTTGGTGGAACCCCATTTGCTTCAACCATAAGCCTTTTTGGCCACAGCACTACAGCAGCAAAGGAGCCAGAGGCTGCATTGTTTGGTTTCGCTTCCTCTGCCACCCCAAGTGGAGGAGGTGGATTCAGTTTTGGTTCCACGTCATCAGACATACCACTGAAAGATGAAGATAAGAGTTCAGTCCCAATTGATTCGTCAAAAGGATTGAAGTTTGGGGCCCCTCTTGAAGAGAAAGGAGGAACAACAGGCTTTAGGTTTGGTGGATCCAGTCAGGCAAAAATGATTCCACAGCAAGGTGGCTTCATCTCTCACCCACAGATGCAACAACAACAACAGGCTCAGAGCAATGTCCCTGATAGAGCTAGAATTCCAGGGAGGAAGGCACAATCAGCAAGGAAGACAACAGGTGGCAAGGCTTTGAGACCAGCTGCAGATAAGGTTGCATCAGACGGGGTAAAAGCTGACAGTTCCCCCGACACTGTCGTCTTTATGGATGAGAGTGATAAAGCAAAAGAGACCAAGACCCCAACATCTGCAAAATCTCCTCTGAAAATGATTCCAGCTACATGTTGTATGGTTTGCTATGATATGCCACCCCTCTACCAACAAGGATCCCCTCCTCCACCTGCCCCCTCCCGAGGACCCCCTCCTCTGCCACCCACCTCCCAACAAGAACCCCCTCCTCCTCCACCCCCCTGCCCAGCAGGACCCCCTCTTCCAGCTGGTGCCCCTCCCCCACCCCCTCCTCAGTTCCGTAAATCGTTATTATTAGCTCTGAGTCAAGAAAAACTAAAAGGAAAGTCAGGCCAAAGCCCAACAGAGATGATACAACCCCCTCCCTCACGCGCTCCCCCACCCTCCATGGGGGGGAGACCCCCTCCCCCACCCTCTATGGGGAGGAGACCCCCTCCTCCTATGATGACAAGGGCTCCCCCACCCAACATGGCAAGGTTGAGAGTGGATGCTGATGCACTGTACGTGTATGGTCTGGGTGAAACAACCAAGAGAATGGGAGCACGAATTGGAGCACGAATTGGAGCACGTTCTCTCAAAAAAGCAGCAGAGCTACCAAAAGGAGAAGAAGAAGAACCGATGGAAGTTGAAGAAAGTCCTGCAATCTGCGGTGAACAGGTGGAAGAAGAATCAATGGATTTGAAGTTAAGAAAACTCAAGAAGAAGAAGGTCTTGGAACTCCGGGCCGAGTTTGAGAAGAAGTACGAATCTTTGCCTGTGGATGAAAGAGAGGAAAGGTATGTAAGGATAAATCCACAAAATTATCATTCCAATTGAGTTTTTAAAAGTTTTGGATCATTGATCAAGAGGGATAACAATTTAACATCATGATGATTCAATGTTATCTGAAGCTTACTACAATCATAATTACATTGGGTATTTTCATCATTTTAAGTCACAGGTGCCTGAAATGTGTTTTTTCTCTGTCTTTCAAGGGCAGTCAGTTGAGTAATCATGCATTAGAGTGTTCTGTCCATTTTTATATGCAAGTAGCATTATGATTGTTCTAGATAGCATAATACTTTTTTAGCCTTTTCATGTGGTAGTAACAAATGAAATGGTAGAGGTCGAATTGGAAATCAGAAAAAAATGGACAGGGCGAATCTGAGAAACTACAAATTAAATTGGTGTGGCCTTAACTTGATTCCAGGGATGGTAGGAGCAGTTTGCTAAACCAGATCATGAGGGGTACAAGTCTGAGAAGAGGTCCAGGTGCATATCATTCTGCCAGCTTTCATCCAACTTCAGGTAGGTTCAATGGACCTATACCATTATTACGTCACAGTTTGTTTACCGCAATGAATGCTGGTCAATCGACGTTTATATTGTACAGGGGTGCTTAGGGTGGTGTCTGTTTGTGTAGCGTTAGCCTAATATAAGGCTTTTAATACAGTACTACTTTCGTCTTATGTCACAACTAAATCACCCATGCGGCATGTAATGCTGTGTCAACACAACTATAGACGCAGCAAAAATCAAATATACCTTACTTTGAAAACTTTGAAATGATCTTTATTCTTTAACTGACCGTTCTAGAATGTTCTTTAAACAGGTAAACAAACTGTGACGTAATAATGGTATAGGTCCATTAAGGGTAATAATAATGACCCTCCCCAAGGTGTATAAGGTGTGACCTACATGTGCTATGATACAAAACCAGCAACTGTTTCTGTCAGAGACATCACATTCTATGGAATATTGTTGTAGCTTCAATGTACTAACTTAATTAAACATCTAAAAATGAGCAGAAAATTGATCAGAAAATCTAGTTATACTGCATTGAAATAGGTTTCATTGTCTTTAAATGCAGATGTTTGAAGAAATACATTTAGAAATGACTGAAAAAAACTCACAAATAATCAATCTAAGAGAAGTTCAATTTCTGAAATGGTCACGCGTACAGTATGTAATGACTACAATCTGAATTTTGAACCAGTCTCAAATCTGAGGCCTGTAACAATTCTTTAATATATTTTTAATATATAAGAATAGAAGTAAAATAGTTACTAGAAAATTGTTTCATCAGTGACAAGTTTTTGAAGGGTAAGAGTACTAACGAGGACTTGTAGTCTGAAAATTTGGAGGTTAGTACTGACTTACCCTTCATAAACTTGTCACTGATGAAAGAATTTTTTAGTAACTGTAACTGTGACAAATGAATCTCTTCAATGGAAGTAAAAAGTTAAAATTGCTTTTTTCCCAAGACTCTGCAGGTTACTTCAGTGGGACAGAAACTGTTGTAGTACCCATTGTGACTACAAGGGGGAGTGGCCTTACAGAGAAGACTGTTGACCAGCTCTTTGCCTTGCTGAAGGTATGTAACATCTGTGTCCATAATATCACCAGGGTCCACAATATCACCACCTTGAGAAACAGTGTGCTTAAAGATATTTTTACTGCAACATACTTTTGGTATGCACTCCTTCACACCTCAAATGTACATACCTAGGGTATGTTGCAGTAAAAATATCTTTAAGCACACTGTTTCTCAAGGTGGCGATATTATGGACCCTGGTGATATTATGGACAGAAATGTTAATGATTTTACATAATATTTTGTTGAAATAGTGAACCTACTAGTAAGTATCTCCAGTTTTTTTTTAGACAATGTGACAGGGAGACCATATATTATCATAGATCATTATGATATTTTTGAAGGTTTTCAATTATAAGTACTTTACAGTTTGCAACAAATTATCTTTATACCCCATGTATCTTTTCAATAATTATGAACATGGCTCGTATGGAAAAATATTGTGGTAGATGTCTAGTATATATGTACATGACATTGTATAAATTTAACCTTTATGCGCTCATAGTCCAGTGGTTAGCGACCCTGCCTCTATACCAAGAGGTTGGGAGTTCAAATCCCAGCTGTTGTTGCTCATGCACCCAACATGCACTAGCAGGCTGCTGGAAAGGGTTGTAGTCCTTAGGACGGGACATTAAGCCAATGGTCCACTGTTCATTGTGCTTGCCAAAAACAGCAAGGGGAATTTCCCCCCGTACAATGAACCAAATACCAAAATAATGAAACAAAAATTTTGTGTACAGTGATGTCTGTGTGGTGTAGTGGATAGAGCGTCCGACTGTCAAGCAAGGGGACCCAGGTTCAATCCCCAGGGTTGAACCCAGACATGTCCGGACATGCACCCAGACATTGTGCCCTTGGGAAAGGCAGTGTCTTAACATGCATTCAATCCCCCCTCAGTTAGAGGGATCCCAGGCCCTACTAGGGTTTGGGTTGGCGTTAGGAGAGCTGAACCAGCTGTAAAAATCCTGCTTCAAAAAAAGACTAAGTCTTGTACTTGGTGCAAGCATGTCTAACCCCCGGTTGGGGAAAATGATGTTAAATTCGGTTTTAAAAAAAAAATTACTTGTAGCATCTCTCTTCTCGATCTCTGTCACAACCAGTGGGAGATTACTCTTCAGTGAGCTACAACTGTATCAAGATTCCCTTCCTTTCATCAACGTACAACATTTATAATTCTACTTCTAATGATAGCGTAGAGTTTTAACATGATGTTGCCCCCCTCCCCACCCCAGCATACTGACCAGGGTTCTTACTGGGAGTTCAGTCCAGAGCTGGACCAGCTGCTGGGTATTTCCAGTTCAACGTGTGTCCAGATATTCAACACTGCAGGCCTCAGGTCTCTCGGTAAGCCCATCTTCGTCATTACCAGGACCAAGCTAGCTATTTTTCACTTCACATAGCCCTATCAAGCATTGCTTTTTCTAAAATTGTGTTCAATGCCTGTGCCTTCATGAACTAAAGTGTCAGTAAAAGTCAGTAACTTCCGAAATGCTGACGCTTGGTTTTCAGTATTGCATGTACATGTAGTAGGACAGAAAAACTTTCTTCACTCACTCGCTCACTCGCTCACTCACTCACTCACTCACTCACTCACTCACTCACTCACTCACTCACTCACTATCCATTTGGTTTGGTTAAAAAGCTTGATGCCTGGTAAATTTCACTCTAGATCTGGGGTGGGCGAGCTTTTGAGACAGCCACAGGACACTTCAGCTTTCATAAATTGTTTTGAGTGTTGTTACATCAAATTTCACATTTACCAATTCATGGGCCAAATACTGTCTCCTAGATGTACAAATTGCTAGTAACGTTACATGTTTGTACACATAGACCATTCACATACTACCGGTATGAGAAATAAAGATTTTGATACTCAAGTCAACTTTATTGCACAACAGTTACAGTTGCATCGGATACAATGCATGGAAAATAATACTTAATACTACTAGCTGTAAACTATTTCTACTAAGCCTACTAACTCACCTAACTTTATCAATCAATACTTGTACAACTTGATAACATGACGGAATATTACATTTCACATCTTGTGAGACAGTTTCTCTTTTAAATTATTAATTTGTATAAGATTTCTGAATGTAAAATTCAGTGATTTTCACCTGTTTTTGTATCCAGGTGCAAAGGTAGCCAAGCAGCTGTTGCAGCTGGTGGCCACCTTGCTGGTGCTGCAGCTGTTGATGCTGCACCTGCCGCAGCTGTTTCCCAGCTGCAGTAGCCTGCTGCACCTGGATGTGATGCAGGTGGCTGCAGAATGGCGCAGCGCAGTGCAACAGGTGCTGGCATGGGCCAAGGTAGGTGATAGCTTTTAGTATTATACAGCCCAGTGTCGTAACCAGCATCCATCTTTCCATCGTTTGACTGAATTTTGCTTTTATTTAAATCCAATTTTAACGTCATTTTCCCCCCAAACGGGGGTTAGACGTGCTTGCATCAGATGCAGGTCTTTTTTTTTTGAGCAAGGTGGCAAATAAGCCAGTGGCTTATTCAATTGAGAATGATGTTTGTTTATTTGTTAATTTTGATTTTTCACAAAGTGAAAGGGAGGGCAAAACATATGCACCTTTACAAGTCGCCCCTTCCTCAATACATACAAAAACACATACATGTATATTATACATCAAAATTTGCATAGTCCATGACAAAAAGTATAAGAATACACAGAATAATCAATCAATGTAGAAGGTTAAGCATAATTCATAATTCAATGTTAACTCTAATTTTTTGCTTGTTGATGTTTACTCAATCTGTTTGTTTGTTTGTTTGTTTGTTTGTTGTTCCCAGGGTGTTGACACCATGCACCCATCAGTGTACTCCAGGTTAGAGCTGGGGAAGAGTTGGGATGACCTGACCAAGAAGCTGATTGGTGTTGGTGTCTCTCTTGTACATGAATGAAAATTCAAAAACAATTTGTACTTTTTATTATTATCATTAATAGTATGTATTATTGTTATTGGTTAGTTACTGTTCCTTTATTATCATTGCCATTATCATTATTTATTGTTTTTTACTGTTAGTATGTGACTGTTGTGTTTCGTTGTGTAAAACAGGGCCCCATTGAAAATAAGTGTAATCACTTAATGGGCCACCCTGTATAAAAATGACAGAAAATAAGAAATAAAATAAATGAAAATAAATAAAATCATTATAACTTTGTTGCAAATCTGTGACCGAAGGGCTAATTTTTTCTGTCAAAGCAAAGTTCAATGTTTTACAAAGTTTAACGTGACTAATATGTTTAATACATGGGACAGTCCTTTACAGTAAATTACATTGTATGTATTGTTTTTAAATCTTATTTCATACTAGGGGCCGACTATTCATTACAATGAATAATTTCTGATCTTATTTGTTTTTAAATCATAATTTTTATGTGAATACTGATCAGATGTAAAGTGTCAGAGCAATTAAGGATCCCTTTGGGAGCCCCGCCATACTGTCACTGTTTTTAAAAGAGGAAATAATTATTATTTTTATTATTATAATTTTAAGTGTAAATAAGATACCTTCAATTCAACCAGTGCTACTTTTACTATAATGAAAGTTGACCTGTGTTTGGTTTTTACATTGTTTAAAGACACAAGGAATTGTTTTCACCAATAGAGATTTTGACCAGTCAATAGAGAGAACTTTATTGCACGACAATTGCGCAAGGTACAATGTATGGCAAACTACATAAAGTGGGTAACAAACAATAAAATAAATGTGTTGAATAAGACCTAATGTCGAATAAAACCTAACATATCTTTATTATTAAAACAATAAGGGATAGAACAAGTCTTTGATAAAGTGTTACAATCGAGTGGGCTAATCACAAGGTTCTGTATTTTTTCTAATAACAAAGCATTCCTTTATATATGTATTACTTATTTTGGGGAACCATTGCATGCAAAGATATATTCAAATCTGTCTCCCACATCGAGACTTTTGAAATCTGTTGTACTTGATTCGAGAAATGTAAATAGGTTGTTACGCATAACATAGGCTGACCCAGTGAGACTTGTCACGTGGCTTGCTTGATGTGTGATATTGACACTGGGTCCCTTTTAGTACTACTTTTTATCTCTTTTCTGTAAAAGTATGGAATTAGCCTGGGTGCCAGGGTTGCCGTTACAAATCGGATGGCACCCAGGCTACTATGGAATATGATTTAATGATTAATATTTTTAAAGAGATATACTTGTACATGTTGGAAAGTGTAAGCAGGAAGAAAGTTGCTTGTACAATGTAGGCTGTAAGATTTATAACGTTTGGGGAAAATTTTGGATCTGTATATATTTGGTGGCAACATTATGTGATAAGGCCACACCAAGTAATTTTTATGGATGACGTCCTCTAGAGACCCTAAATATAATGCTAGAGCGCGAAAAAAGAACGGCTAAAAAAAGCAAAAGATACCTAGTTTTGAAATATAACAAGAGGTGACAAATGTTAGGAGACAAATTGAACAAGAGAACACAGAGTAACAACCAACAAGTCTTTTATTCATCATAAAAACAGCAATAAATAGATCTTCGAACCTTGTGATTTGTGAATCTGTCGTATACAGTACATGTACACAATCTTTGGTCATAGTTACAAGAAGCGGAATTTACTTTTTTTTCTGGATACAGGCCAAAATCAATGCACGCGTGGACGTCATCCATAAAATTTACTTGGTGTGGCCTGATATTCCACTGCTAAAATGTCCATTCGATCAGGGATCATAAAAAGACTGGCCTTTTGCACATTGTAATAAAGTTGAAATAAATAAATAAATGTTCAGATGCCAATATTAAGTTTCTTTTTGGGTGATTTTCCTTGGTGTTGTAAAACTGAATGTTTCATATCTTTTATTACAATCATTTTAAAAAATCATGGCATCCTGATATGAAAATGTATACATCAGATTTTTTGTGATGTTCAGAACATTTCTCTTTCTACTTGTACTAGCATGTGGAATTAAAAAGATTATTGTTCAAATGATCATGTTGGGCTAAATTTAATTGCACAGTGCTATAACTGTATTGAATGGTTAGCTAAAACGATCAGATGCAACCCTGGTAGTAACGTAACACTCAGCTACACAAGCAGTTTTTTTCCTCAAGGAAATATAATGTGTGTCAATATCAACAAAAGTTCAGCACCAAGGACAGGTTTGCCTGTGTGTGTGGTGTTCAGCACCAAGGACAGGTTTACCTGTGTGTGGAAGGTGTTCAGCACCAAGGACAGGTTTGCCTGTGTGTGTGGTGTTCAGCACCAAGGACAGGTTTACCTGTGTGTGGAAGGTGTTGTCCTTGGTGCTGAAATGTATGTTACAATTATGTTTTGTGATACAACAAATATGTGAAGGGACTGAAGGAGATAACACTCTATTACAACAAGCTGAAATATGTTTGCCATTGTGCAAGGCTTAGGCCACATCAATTTAATTTGTTGGTTCTCGGATTCGCCTCTTCATTTTTTTCTGATTTTCAAAAAAAAAAGATTTTGGTTCTGAATCAACTCAAAAATGCTCATATTTTGCCCCAACAGTTGAGGGAACTCCCTTTCTTCCTAGTTGTTACAGTTTCTGTAGTAGTAGTAAATGGTTTATTGATACACAAGGAACAAATCGGCCTTGCAGCAATAGCTGAATTGCGCTGAAGTTGACAATTATCAAGTTCAGTAAAACTTATATTTCTGATATTTCCATTTATCAATGCAGTGGTTTCAATAAAAGTTCAAATTTATTATTTAAATATTAGCCCATCCTTTTGTGTTGACTTCATGGCTCCTACTATAGCATTTTGAGCTATAATAGGATGCCTAGACCTGGTTTTATTTTTAATTTTTTTCGCCCTGTCTCTTCATATTTTTGACAAAGTATGGACCAAGGTCGTGTTATGTGGGGTCGTGTGGCGCAGTCGGTAGCGCGTTCGGCTCACACCTCAGAGGTTGCGGGTTCGAACCCCACCTTGTGCACCGATCTTGTGCCCTTGGGAAAGGCACTTTACACGACTTTCGTCACTTCACTCAGGTGTAAAATGAGTACCTAGCTTCGGTTAGGGACGTCCCTCAGATAGGACGTAAACTGGAGGTCCCGTGTTTGAGGAGAGCCACACCTCGAGCACGTTAAAGATCCCACCACAACTTTCGAAAAAGAGTAGGGGCATGCCCCGGTGTGCGATGGTCCAAACACTACTGTACGGAGTTGGTGATTCACTTCAAATCACCCGGACAGAGGCCTGGCGACCTCCGTCTTGTATAAGCCACATGGTGATTTACATCATTCACCCGGACGGAGGCCTGGCGAACCCCGTCTGTATCAGCCAAATCTTGGAGAGGAGATACGCGCCGCCAAGATTATACGCCTACTGAAACATCATGGCGCAAGTCCAGACATGCTGCTGGCTGCCATGATGCCCCTACGACCGTTCACGGTTATGGGTCTACATACATACATACATGGACCAAGGACAGGTTAGCGTGTGTGTGGAAGGTGTTCAGCACCAAGGACAGGTTTGCCTGCGTGTGGAAGGTGTTCAGCACCAAGGACAGGTTTGCTAGTCTGTGGAAGGTGTTCAGCACCAAGGACAGGTTTGCTAGTGTGTGGAAGGTGTTCAGCACCAAGGACAGGTTTGCTAGTCTGTGGAAGGTGTTCAGCACCAAGGACAGGTTTGCCTGTGTGTGGAAGGTGTTCAGCACCAAGGACAGGTTTGCCTGTGTGTGGATGGTGTTAAGCACCAAGGACAGGTTTGCCTGTGTGTGTGGAAGGTGTTCAGCACCAAGGACAGGTTTGCTAGTGTGTGGAAGGTGTTCAGCACCAAGGACAGGTTTGCCTGTGTGTGGAAGGTGTTCAGCACCAAGGGCAGGTTTGCCTGTGTGTGTGGAAGGTGTTCAGCACCAAAGACAGGTTTGCCTGTGTGTGGAAGGTGTTTATTCTACCACGGAATCAAGTCCCCGAAAAAATGAATTTACAGTTAATAGGAAAATTGGGCAAGAGTGTTATGTTTCATACTGTGGCCACATAACAGCTTATTCTTGAAAACGCTTATTTGTGATGATAGAAATACGAATTTAAAGGTGCCCTGTAGCTCCATTTTTATCCATTTTTTTACTGAGATTCACATTAACGTTAGTATTCTTCGTAATTAGATAAATTAAATCTAATCACCCTTCTTCTACGCATATAAGTGTCTGCCACCGAAACGGGCCGTCATTGGTCGTCATACTTATTAGATTATCAACTTGACATTAATTATGCAGGGTCTTTCTGCACACCTGTGTATGTTCCGTTTGGTATAGTCCATTCAAAATGGCGCTTTCGTACGACGGGGATACTCAGGGCTGATTTTTTTTTTACAAATTTCTGGGAACTTTTCAGGCGTTTTCGTCCGTAGAATGTCTTAGTAAGTGTGCATCAGAATGTATGGGAGTTTCGCTGTGGATTTGTGCCGTTCTGGTGATGTTTTGAGGAGAAAATGCGGATTTCCTGACCTGACGAATGTTGGAGAGGACAAAAATGGCGAGGCAGTTTGGAAGAGTAGCGTGGTATGGAGACGACTTCGCGCATTGTTTCAGGTAAACCAGTACATTGTTTCGCTGACATTATTCCATAGCAACTAGTACGAACATGTCAAGTTATATTCCGTAAGAAATCACCTATTTCTGTATTAGGGAGCGACCGTTCCTAATTTTACACAGGCTTAGAAAAGTCTTTCTTCTTCTTCTAAAATCTAGAAAAGTTGCCGCGTTTTCAACTACATTTTCATTGTGTGGTGCGCTTGTAGAGTCTTAAATGCATTGTTCATGTCTTTTTAGTCAATTGTTCAGCGTTTTGAGGTTATATTTGTTGAAAGAAATTGTGTATCGACCAAACATTTTTCTTTATCTCCACGTGTTTATGTGAAGTCACCCAAACCGCGATTCAGGTAACTCACATTCCTCACATCTGGTCCACGTGCCATACATTCCTTTTAAAACGTGCCCGATCACGATTTTCCGAAACTACATTCATTGTTGTTTGATGAAAACACGCTAGGTAGCGTGTCATTATTGTCAGAGGTCAACGACCTGTTTTCTGGTTCCCCCCTCCCAACGAATGCCGACGTGGTCCCGCCAGAGGCGGTGAAGCTCATCCTAGAACAGACACATTATTTGACCATTAGTACTCTTTAAGTTGCTGGCACGTAAAATTTGGTATTGCATATAAATAAATACATGTATCTCCCCGTAATCCATGACCAGGCGAAGTCACATTGAAATCACATTGCGTTCAGACGCAAATCGCGATGCGGGAAAACCGATAACCTCTACAAGTGGTTTGGGATCGAGGTGCTTTTAGTGTGATTTGGAGCGTTCAGATGGAGCCACTTGAAACTGGCTTCGGGGTAAACCACATGTAAAGCGCCTTGGGTGACTTCACATAAACATGGCCTTATTGGATGAAATAAATATGGTACATCATGGTTAATTTGGTTTATCCTGAATCAAAAGCATTTAGTGAACTTAAAAATTTAATACACATTTAAGCTACTTAAAGAATCAAAACGTTTAATATCAAACCTATAATTTAAAACAAAATTGAAGTGAATGAGTCTCTCATGGCCTCTTTTAACAATTGTAACATAACACAACTTTAGATGTATATTTTATTTACAGTTTATTAAAATGTAGTCATTGACAAGTAGTATTGGGTTGTAGACACTCCCAACTCAAAATTGACACTGTTGAAGTTGACAAGAGACAAAATGATTATTCTACATACTAAGCTACGTAAAGAATCTTGATTCTTCACACTACATGACATTTTGTGTTACATTTTTAAGGGAAAAAAATAATTGCAAAAGTTGTTCCTGGAAATTTTTGAGTGAGAAGCTTTTATTGTGAAACAGTTTGTAACAATTTTACAGATGTTGAATTCAACAATCCATACTGTTCAGGAACAGTCACAGTAACAGTTACTTTTCTTACTATAATCATTTTTTTTTCAAAATGAATGTGATTTTGAACAAGTAATATCAACTTAAGTTTTCATTTAGAAGCTGTAATATTGTAACAATTGTTTCAACTATTTCTTAACCTTTTTATTAAGGATGATGCCACAGATGTATTTTGGAAAGATTAACTTTAATAGTTGTTCCAACTTTTAATGATTGCCCTACAAAGAACAGGTAAAGAGCGTTGTCATTCTGTGTAAAGTATAAAATGCAGAAGCATGGACTATCTCAGTCTGGAACTCTAATGGCAGATCAATGTACTGTAGAAAGTATATAAGATGTAAAGTTTCATAAGGCCACAGCAAAAAAAATTCATGGATGACATCCTCCCAGACTCCAAATCTAATGCGAGCGAGCTTAAAAAAAACAAGGCGGGCTGAAAAAACAAGGTTCCTACATTTTAAAAATTTCGGCTCAATCATTGTACAGTCAAATGGTTTTGATTCAATGGGAACGTCACATATACACAGCCAACATCACATATCACTGCATCAAAGTAAAAAAACATAATGATAAAGAGCCTTTTCTTGTCTCCTCTCATCACATTTATCTGCCATCCAACTTCCAGCATGGCACCAAACATCTTTGTCCATTTTCGGCATGGTGACCACCGTCAGAAGGCAATCAAATTTCTTTTTTTTTCCTAAATCAGCGATAATTAATGCGCATGCTGATGTCATCCATAAAAATTACTTGCTGTGGCCTTATAAAGGCATCGATGCTGAGCTTAAGAAATGAGTTGTAGTTTTTCATTTTGTTATGAGTTTTAGTATAATTGTAACAATTGTGGTAATAAGAAAACAGTTTGCATTATGCAATCAAAAATCCTAACCAATAATGTAGGGGATAGCTATCCAACTGTTGTTACTTCATATTAAAGTAAATTTTAACTGTTATGTCAATGTTAAGAATTGTTTTTCCTTGTATTTCTCCTTCTTTTCCTGCCATGTCGTGAAATGTGGTCAGAAGCCATGCTGAATTTGCTCCAAAGCAAATGTCGGCCTTTCTTAGGTTTCATTTTGAATTTTCATTACTATATACTAGTTGTACATCCCTGGGGGAGGGGGTTTGCTGTCTTCTGGAGCCTGCTGGAGCTCTGAAACATAAAAATGTAAATAGTGACAATTCACATCCTCACATGCTTTAATCCTCTGGGTTTTCAGTTATTAGGTAGCTAATGAATATCTTTTTAACATGCCAGCACAGAAAATAAGGCACATGCAGATATCATGAAAACAACTGTTCTATTTTTTAAGTCATTAATGCTCACAGTGCCTACATGCATATGCATACATGCATATAATATAAGATTTATTAGGCCACACCAATTTGATTTCTTGGTTAACAGATTTTTGAAGAAAAATAATGAGCGGGCGGGCGAAATAAAGGTAAAAACAGGCCTAGGCATCCTATTATGGCCCAAAATGGTACGATAGGAGCCATGAAGTCAACACACCAGGCTGGTTCAAAATTTGAACAATGAATTTTTAACTTTTAATCATACCACTAGCACTACATTGAAAGATGGAATAACTGTAACAACTAGGAAGAAAAGGACTGTTTTCAACTGTTCAGGGCAAAATATGAGCATTTTGCAGTTAATTCTGAATTCTTATTTTTATTTGCAAATCAGAAAAAAATGAAGCGGGCGAATCCGTTTAACCAAGAAATTGAATTGGTGTGGCCTTATCAGTGTTTAACTAATAAGGCCATGTTGATTTGATTATATGGATGACATCCTCCGGGAGCCCCAAAATTGATGCGCGCGTGCGAATAAAAAAAAAGTTTTGCAAAAAAAAAGTTGTTTTCATTATGAAATCTACGTGGTCATGAGGGTTGAACAAATGGGACAGAATATGGTTTGGCGAATAATCTAGTCTTCAAGTTCATTTCTTTACAATTTTGTCTTTTTCCGTTTGATTTTGGCATTCTACGACATTGGTATGGTTTTTTGTAACTTACGGTATGTTTTTGCTCATTTTGCAACCGTTTTGTACAATTTACAGTATGGTTGAAAACTTTTTTTTTTTGGAAACGGCCGAAAATTCATGTGCGCGCGGATCGATGTCATCCATATTATCAAATCAACATGGCCTAATTGTATGTAATATATGCCACATGGAGACTTAAATGCTGCCGCGGTCTTTTGGAATTCATAAAAAAGGACAAAAAAAACTGTTACCTGGAAACCTACTCTGTAGCTCGTGTAGTGCCTTCAGAAGCTGTAGCTCATTCAGAGCTGCCATGATCTGCCATATAGCATAGCGGCCTGGAGTTCTACTTCTGAACACTTGTAGCATGTCCTGGCAGCAAGACCTGTAGTCCTTGTTTCTCCCATCAATGTTTTTGATGTCCTCCCAGCTCAGTCCTAGCTTCAAAGCCAGATCCTTCCACTCATCTGTCACATGTTCAGTGATACAGAGGGTGTACTGGTTGAAATCTGGAAGAAGAAAAATTTGCAGTGAGACACATGACTTTGTATTAACTAGTGCACACACAAAACCAACAAGAGTTCCACGATCTCATACCTTCGTCAATTGATGTTAACCCTTGCGGGTGACGAATTATACAATTTTAATCATTGATTTTGTAAATAAAAGCCTCATTTGCATGGATTGTATCAGTTGATCATATTCTCTATCCAATGACAACCTTATCATAACAAAAAGGCTATTATAGCAATTCCTCATAAATTATGCAAATGAGGTCATGATTTGAATAAATTATGTTTATTGATGTTCACCTTCACTTAACTTCTAAATGTGGCAAGTATGAAATTCGGGGTGCAGCAGTTACAACTATGGAATTATAAGAATTTGCCATTAATTTTGCAAATTAGGTCCTCATTTACATAATCTATATCCTCAGATGTTTTTCTCGTTCTCAAGTAGATGTCACAAGTGTTTCATAGTTCTATTATCGAACAAAGCAGATTTATAGATTTCCTCATTAATTATGCAAATTAGCTCCTGATTTGCATAATTGCCATCTGCTTATATCAAGCATCACTTCAACTACCTACATACCAAAAATCACAACAATACGTCAACCGTTTCTTGAGTTATCGTCCTTCAAATTTTTTCAACAAATGCTCCTGCAGTTCCAGAACAAGGCGCTAGGGGACCCAAACTCATGTCACTTTTTCCCTACCCCAAGAGCTATCTACCAACCAAAATTCGTGACCCTAGCATGTCCAGAACATGAGATATCAAAACCGGAAGTTCAGCTGCAGTACCTAGGAAAGCCGCCAGAGGGCCCAAAATCTAATCATTTCTAGGTCTCATGAAGAACTACCCTCCTACCAAGTTTCATTCCAATCCATCCACTGCTTCTCGAGTTATCTTGCTAAGGCCACACCAAGTAAATTTTATGGATGACGTCCTTTGAAGTCACCCTAAATCTAATGCGAGAGGGCGAATAAAAAACAAGAAGGGCCCTAAAAAACAAGATGCCTAGATTAGAAATATACTAAGAGATGACAAATGTTAGGACACAAATTGAATGAGGTGACACAGTGTAACAAGCAAGGAGTCTTTTATTCATCATCAAAACAGCAATAAATCAGGTGGAACAGCAGTTGTCATCCTGTCATGTTTTTTTTCATTACATTTTTGCAGGCCTGCAGAAACAAAGCATGTGCTCTTTACTCATTTCGCGTTACGGGTTTCACGTCAATCTAACGATTTGCGGCACTGTTGTGACTCTTTGGTCATAGTTACAGGAAGAGGAATTTCTTGTTTTTTTTTCTAGGAACAGGCCAAAATCAATGCGCGCGCGGACGTCATCCATAAAATTTTCTTGGTGTGGCCTAAACCACACACAAACACACACACACACACACACACACACACACACACAAATGCTACTGAAAACATATTATCCTTCTTGGCAAAGGTAACAATGTACTTTTAATTAACCATCAATATAGCTCTAGATCTGCTTCTTCTCCCAATAAATTGATGCAAACACAGTCACACACAAACACACAAAAACACATTCATACGCACACACACAAATTCACCCCCACTGCACCTCACACAAACACAAATTAATGAAAATGACATTAATGCCAATCAATCAAACACACCACAGAATTTGATACTAAATTTGAAGAAAATTACAAATTGATTTGGAAATAAAAAGAAGAAGAAAAATCTGTTACCTTGATCCCCAGTTTGGTCATCATCATCAGCCATGTTGAGTTATACACAGTAGACAACGTGCAGTCCACCAACAGTTCTGGGGGCATAGGCCAAGGCTGTTTTTGACATGAGTAAATTAAATACATGTTTTACATCTAGGGAATTTTGCATGAATTTGTGTGCTGAAATTTCTACAAAATAATGACCCTTCTGTAAAATGTTGGATTTTCAATAATTTGTTGCAGAAAGAATGACCGAATATCGACCAAAAATGTAAAACTTTACAGGAAGTGCTGTACTGTGTAATGACAAAGCAAAAACTATGTTCAACCATATTTGATAGTAGCAGTTTCCGTGTTGGCAGAGAAAATTATTATAAATACTTAGTTCTTTGTTGTGTCTTGTATCTTGATCCTGGGGTGTTTCAGCTATCAATGAAAAGGGGGAAATTCCTTAAGTTTGAACACTTGCATACTCACCTTTCAAAATGGCGGCTTCTTACATGCGGCTCCCTGTGAACCTTAGTTGACCCCTTCAGGTATGTCTTGACGTCATGGCTAAAGCCAGGTATGTCGGGAAACTTAAACTCACCTTTGTACTGTTGTTAGTAAAACATGGGGTCCATTGTAGTGTTACCTTGAGTTCTTAAACACCATGTCTTTGTCTTAAGTTAGGTGGCTGTTGACTGATGCAGTAGTGGTGAATTCTTCGTAAACCTGACAAGAGAAGATTGGACCAGCCCAGGTGATTTGAAGACCGAAGATGACTCTCAGGTGAGAAAAATCTGAATTCTGCATTCAACCTACTATTTACTTTCAAATTGTTATTTGAGACAAGTGTGTAACTTGTAATGTCTGTATAGTTAGGTGGCTGTTGACTGATGCAGTAGTGGTGAATTCTTCGTAAACCTGACAAGAGAAGATTGGACCAGACCAGATGATTTGAAGACCAGAGATGACTCTCAGGTGCATGAGAAAAATCTGAATTTTGCATTCAACCTACTATTTACTTTGTTATTTGAGACAAGTGTGTGACTTCTAATGTTTTTATAGTTAGGTGGCTGCTGACTGAGTATTGAAGACTACTGTCTGAACTTGACAAGACAGATTTGACCAGACCAGATGATTTGAAGACCCAAGAGGAATATCAGGTGAGAAAAATCCCAATTCTGCATTTTCTATTTGATGTTATTTGAGACAAGTGTGTAACTTCTAATGTTTGTACCTGGTGGCTGTTGACTGATGCAGTAGTGGTGAATTCTTCGTAAACCTGACGAGAAGATTGGACCAGACCAGGTGATTTGAAGATTGAAGATGACTCTCAGGTGAGAAAAATCTGAATTCTGCATTCAACCTACTATTTACTTTGTTATTTGGGACAAGTGTGTAACTTCTAATGTTTTTATAGTTAGGTGACGACTTTTATAGTGATGACTCTTGTCTGAACCTGACAAGACAGATTTGACCAGACCAGATAATTTGAAGACCCAAGAGGAATATCGGGTAAGAAAAATCCCAATTCTGCATTTTCTATTTGATATTATTTGAGACAAGCGTGTAACTTCTTATGTTTGTACCTGGTGGCTGTTGACTGATGCAGTAGTGGTGAATTCTTCATAAACCTGACAAGAGAAGATTGGACCAGACCAGGTGATTTGAAGACCGAAGATGACTCTCAGGTGAGAAAAATCTGAATTTTGCATTCAACCTACTATTTACTTTGTTATTTGAGACAAGTGTGTAACGTCTAATGTCTGTATAGTTAGGTGGCTGCTGACTGATGCAGTAGTGAAGACTGTCTGATCCTGACATGAGAAGATTGGACCAGATCGGGTGATTTAGAGACACAAGTCTAGCAAGATGACAACAAGTCAACATCCACAGGTGAGTCAATACATTAGAAGATCTGTTTGACTTTAGCACTGTTCCCTTATGTCTTACACTTTATAAAAATAACACACATGAAGCAAAACATCTTTCACATTTTGCGTTGCCTTACTTGAATAAATGTCTGGTATATTGCACTTCTTTGAGCACTTGAGCATCTACATTTCTAGGATGAGGCAAAGTACAAGGTCACAATAGTTCATCCTTACCTGGTAGCTAGTTGCCTATTCATACCTGCATCAATTGTCCTTTTATATAGGTATAATTAGGGTCAGCAGTCCTGATGTTCCTGTCCAAACCAGGCCTGAGTTAAAGACAGACCAAAGTGAAGAGATTGTATACAGGTGAGACAATGCTAATTAAAATTACAACTTTATTTTTCTATGTGAACATATCTAAGCAAAGGGGTTGTATGATTGAAGGATTTTATCTATTTTATCTTTTATGGTCACTCAATGTTGCTTGGAATTTTTTGGGGAGCACCACACTAATTATTCATTATATCATTTAGGTGTGTTGTGATGTTCCTGTCCTGATGTAGTGTCCTGAGTGGGAGAAACGTGACAATGGACAACTTCTGATGCCGACCTGGAGACTGGACTGCAGCAGGAGGAAGAACCAGACTTTTGTAGGCAGGGCTGTGTGAAAGAAGATGGGGAGGAGTGAGTATGGTTTCTTTATTAACACGAGACATACACACACTTGCACTTTTTTCATTTAACGTTTATAGTAGCCGGCGACTTCAATTTCATGTTAAGCAACTCTGAAAAATTCTTCATACTGTATGGTTGAATGCCAAATTGCCCCTAAATTGTTGCTTCTGCCTTTACACTTAAATTCTCCCACCGAAAAACTTTGTATCTTAGCCTGCCGCATTAATTGCTTAGTCATCCTTTTTTGTATCGTATGAATCCCGAATTGCCCCCAAAATTGTCACTTTGGACCTTTCCCACCAAAAACTTAGCATCTAAGCCGGCTGCATGAATTCCACGTTGTTATCCTCTTCATATTGTATGAATCCCAAATTGCCTCCAAAATTGTCGCTTTGGACCTTTACACTTAAATTCTCCCACCGAAAATCTTTGTATTAATTCCACACTGATGCCTTATTCAGTCCATTTTCCCACCAAAAAAAAATGATTTGGCACCCTCACCTGGTTAATTAATCGGATTAAGTTTTCCCGCCAAAAAACTTACAGAGCACTCTAATCTTGAACTTGTGCCCCCTCCCCACTCTTCCTGCCCACCTCCAACAACTCAGAGTTAGTTACACTGTTCTCTGGACTTCTTCGAACATGTAGTCACCACACTCTCCTACACAAACACTTTGTTAATCGAGTGCAGTTTTTCCACCACTTAGACTTTAGAATGATCTCTTGTTTTCCTGGTCGGTGACAATGCACTAAGTGTACTCCCGGGGGATGTCTTTTCGGGGACATTGATGCTTCGACACATCAGTATACCAGTGCAATTGACTGACCAGGAAAACGAGAGATCATTCTAAAGTCTAAGTGGTGGAAAAACTGCACTCGATCAACAAACTGTTTGTGCAGGAGAGTGTGGTGACTACATGTTCGAAGAAGTCCAGAGAACAGTGTAACTAACTCTGAGTTGTAGAAAGTGGGGAGGGGGGCACAAGTTCAAGGTTAGAGTGCTCTAACAGTGTAACTAACTCTGAGTTGTAGAAAGTGGGGAGGGGGGCACAAGTTCAAGGTTAGAGTGCTCTATATAGTAAGTTTTTTGGCGGGAAAGCTTAATCCAATCAATTAACCAGGTGAGGGTGCCGATTAATTTTTTTTGGCGGGGGAATTTAAGTGTGAAGAAAGGTCTAAAGCGACAATTTTGGGGCCAATTTGGCATTCATACGATACGAAGAGGATGACTAAGGAATTAATGCGACCGGCTAAGATACGAAGTTTTTCGGCAGGAGAATTTAAGTGTAAAGGTCTGAAGCAACAATTTAGGCATTCAACCATACATATGAAGAATTTTTTAGTGTTGCTTGACATGAAATTGAAGTCGCCGGCTACTATAATAGTATAAACGAACCCTGGGACAGAAGTTCCTCCTCACCAAGCGACAAGAAGTGTAAGCTTAGGATAGAACATACGGAAAGAGAGGAATTGTGTTTTGTCATGCAGTAATTTAAACTCTCGATGAAACTCTGATATCACTGTTAACATACTGGCAACAATTCAAACCTCCTGCTCCAGAGCCCAGACCTACTCTCAAGCTCATCAAATAAAGTCTGTCAGCGCAAAACATCACTGTCAAACTCTACTAGATCAACATGAGACGAGCCCTGAATTTTCCAACAGGAGGTTAGTATTGCTTCTGAATTAGTCCATCAACAGTTATAACAAAGTGTGGGGTCTATATATACATGACTTGAAAGAAATCAGCAAAACAAAACTACGTAATTATAACAGTATTGGAATCGTCCGCAATTTGTGACTAAAAGGACGCTTCTGGCAAAGAAAGTCTTAGATTTTCACAAGTTATGCAATAAAACTGCCATTTGACAGGTCTTAGCAGAGCATTAATTCGATTAAAAGGGGACCAATCAAATCAACGGATTTCGTCTGATGACGAGACTCAAAAATATGCATACATTACGTCCAGGTGCCGTATTACGTCATGCGAGGTAGTTACGTAATCCTCCAGGCGAACCAAGCAGATATGCTGGGTGAAATATAGGCAGGAATGCGTTTTAAGTAAAAATGACGCAAACAATTACAGAACTAGTTGTTGCAATATTTTCTATATGATCCATTCTTCATGTCTAGGTGTTTTCTGGACGCTTAGCACTGATAATAAGAACAAAATCAAGGAAAATATGTTCAGTAACGAAACATGAAACAAACGCATAAACGCATAAACACATAAACTTTTCGTTCCAGTTTTTCCACCAAACCCTTTCTAGAAGTGTAATAATTCATACCTGAGGTGTCCAGAAGAATCTTTCCATCCCTGGCGAACGTGCACCCTTCTTTACAAAGTTTACTCCCTCACGTTTAGTTGTGATGCATCCACAGGCGCCATGCTGCCAATTCATCACACGTGTCAATGAGGGCCTCTAGCAGTTCGCGGAATTATTGCAGGTACTTGAGAGGATTTTTTACATGCAATAATTTCACCGACTGCTAGAGTTCGCTTTTGATACATGGCGCAGAGGGTCATTAACCGATGTATCCTTGATCCTGATTGGTTCCCATCATGTTTATGTGTTTGGGAAAACAATGATGACGTATGTCTCTTTGACCAAATATGGACAACCGACTCAAAACTATAAGGCCGCTTTACTTGTCATGTAAACATATCTGAAGTTACGATGGATTTTCGGACGAACGGGACTATTTTGGGCAGTTGTTGTTCCCCCAGATAAGCTACATAGTAATGTAAGAACTGCCTCTGCAGAGAAAAGGAGCCGATTTATGAGGCCAGGGGAGGTAAAAATGCACGGCAACCGCGAAATATACGAACAGGGGAGGGGGTCGTTGTGTAGGGATAGCTTTCAGCACCAAGGACAGGGCTAGCTTCAGTTTGAACCTGGCCTTTTCTTCATGACAACAAACTGAATATTAACACACCGACTGCAATATATGATGGAAATTAAGCAGTTAGGATTTTGCATTCCACCATCTGCTTGGTTTTCATTTATATGGTAATGCATCGACACGGAAAAATTTACTTCTGCAAAGACTGTGAGCACTTCTGCAAGCGATCACGCAAAATCACGTTTTTGTGTGTAACTCGAGAATGAAGAAATTTTGGACAAAGGCAATAAGTAGGAATAAAATGGAGACCACAAGGACTATACTCTGAAAACAAGGAGGCCGGAAAATGCCAAAAGTTTCATTTTTATAAAATTGAAAAAGCGGAAATTCATCCCCTATCACACCCCCGTTTTCGAGCACCCGTTCGGAAAGGGTCCGTATTTTTCGCTACTCCGTCATTCCCAGATTTAGCCATTTCGCGACTTGGGAAACGAGATGGGCTTTTATGGGGGTTTTACTTTATGTCTTTCCTGCTCTTGTTCTTGACATTGAGTCTTCTCCTGACTACCTAAATATCAGAAATGTATCAGGAAATAACCGTTCTTCAGGCATATGTTCATTTTCATTTCCTAGAACGGCTTGTACAAGCATCTGAATACAGAGCATTTTTGGCAATATTTCTGCCATTTCTTTTCTTTGTTGTCAACAAAGGGCAACAGAAGTATTTTTCATTTCAATCATTTATTTCAACATTTTATAGCATTATAGTAGTAATAGTAGTAGTAATGGTTTATTGTTGTTTCACAAACTTTACAGAATGGCAGAGCCATGGCACCAGACCATGGCTCTGAATTGATCTGTAATTAACAGAATCGTTCCATAAATGGACAGCATTCAACGCCTAAAACAAGATCACATATCAATCAAGTAATTAAAAGAAATACAATAAGTTAAAATACCATATAGTTTAAAACATTAATACTCTCGGCTAGGACAACATAGATTGAACATTGGGTATTAATAAAAGAATATTCATCATGAAAACATCTCGGGGAACAGTCACCAAGTTATGAGTTCAGTATGCGGGTCATGTATGGCACGGCGCTTGTGTAGTATCTAGCTGTTCTGCAGGGTGGTGTGTCCAATTTGTGTGACGTGCGAGTTACCCTGCTGCTTATGTTCCCTCGTGACGGTGGTAGTAGGTGGCGATACTGGGTTGATTGTACAAGCGACTTAGCGAAATCTTTGGTTAGTTTTTCGCGTCGAGACCACAGAGACGGTAATCCGAGCTGGTCACATGCTCTCTTGTATGATGTATAGTGGGTACCAAGAATGATAGCAAATATCATACAAGTATTTAGGTGTATCATGGCAAAAACAAACATCTATAAAGTATTAAAAAGCTTTTCATTTCATAATACTATTATAAATTACATCTCAAATCAAATCTACTGGAATGTTTTTTCTATCGTTATATTCTTTGTGTGGTAATATCTAGAATGCACAGATACTTATAGCTTTGTGTATAACTTACATACAGTGTTTCTACATTTACAAGAAAGATTACAATTTCATAAAAGACAAAAAAATTGTGCCAGATACGCCAATATGTACAGCCATTAAAATTCTATGTGCGCAATAATATAAAATATGAACAGTTTCACTTCATAACACAATAAATACTTCGTTATATTAAGCTTATATAATATAGATTGAAGTTAGCTTTGTGATAACAAAATGCTTGTCTTAAATATATGTTTGTAATTTTCTTTCCAAACTTCCGTTTCAAAAGTTGGTCCCTGTCACAATAAAAATACACAAAAGAAAAGCATTTGGCCTCTGTAACATTGTTTCATATATAATATTGATCCTGGTACTAAAATTGTGACTCGATTGTGACTCCAGTGTACAAAATACTTTTTTGAACCAGGTTGCCCAGTGGGCAACCTACGGCAAAAATTAGGTTGCCCATCAGAATTTTAGGCTGCCCCACCTATAAGTTACTACTTTCCTCAAAATTATGTAATGTTAAAAACATAAGCCTTTGACAATATTTCTAACAGCTTTTAGTAAACTGATACCTAGTAATAGCCATTAATACCTAGAATTAAAAAGCATCTGCCAAATACAGTGGTGCAAGCCAAGTGGGCATGATTTAGGAGGGGGGGCATCCTTAAAATTCAGGTAGCACACTGGGCTACCTAGGTTCAAAATAGGTCGCCCCAAGAAAAATTTGGTTGCCCGGGGCAACTGGGCAACCAGGTATTTTGCACGCTGGACTCCCACCTACCCTGTCAATCTATCGACTAAAGATTATATCCTTTAGCTGACAATCAGTATTCACAATATGTATTGATAATTCTAAACTTTTCATTTGATATCATAAAAATTGAATATGATTGCCTTTCATTTTCATTCTAAACTTCCATGTGTTTCAAATTGCATGTAATTCCAAAACCAAAGTATTTCAGCCACAATATAATAAACTTGGCCTTTTTGAATAAGTCTTGTAAGAATTTGGTCATAAGTATCATGTTTTGTATCATGTATTCAAGTATTTAACAACATATGAAAAAGCACTTTGTCTTAACATGTATACCAACTACTCAGGTCTTTTTGCTACGTAGTATGTCTCTCCATTGTGTAAAGAAGCCAACTGAGGTGGTTAGGACATGTACATTGTACATATTCAGATGCCGGAAGATAAAGACGTGAAAAGAATCTGAAACTGGAAACCCCAAAATAAAAGACCAGCCGGCAGGCCAAGAAAAAGATGCTTGGACCAGATTATTCAAGTCACAAGACAAGAGGAGCCAGACTTCCGAGTAGTCAAGGAAATAGCTGAAGACAGAACAGAGTGGGAAAGACTCAGCCTAAGAGGCTGACAACTTACACGCTAGTTCCTCAAGTCAGAGTACCAAAACCAAAATCCAACTCTCAGAAAAGGCGCTTTCTGTACAGAATGTCTCAATTGTGGAATAACACAGGCGGCAACTAGCAAAGTACTGGACTGTAAATAGTGTATTAAGGAATTGTGTTAAGTTTGCCGCATACTGTTCACTTTGTAATGTTTTTATAAAGACATCAGGATAAGAAGGAGGAGGTGAGAAGAAGTATGTCCGAGACCCCTCCAGAATTCAGCATTTCAAAACCCCCTAATAGTCTGGAGATTGAGACTAACAATAAGATATCATCATCATGGCAGCTCGTGTGCTGGCGGCGGTGGCGGCCAGCTTTCCCTCAGTCCCTGTAGGAAATCCAGGCTGCTCTCATACTCATTCCCACCAGGGGGCGTTCCAGAACTGTCCTCGCTGCTCGGCGACTCGTAGAACGTGGTCGGGGACGGCGTGGGAATCTCGTACACGTTTTCCGAGGACTGCACGAAGGGCCGGGTGCGCGTACGTGCTTCTAAACCCAGGACGGTATTCTTGTTCTCGAACACGACATCCGGCATCTCGACTACCTGTTGTCTGTTGTTCTGTTGTTTCCTGTTTGTAAACAAAAACAACAACAATTAAGACAGAAGAGACTTCAAATCTAGGGCAGTAAATATATTTTGTCATACACTATGCTTAAATATGTTTAACACATTCCTGATGACCATCTGAGGT
Source organism: Branchiostoma belcheri (assembly GCF_001625305.1). Lineage (NCBI taxonomy): Eukaryota > Metazoa > Chordata > Leptocardii > Amphioxiformes > Branchiostomatidae > Branchiostoma > Branchiostoma belcheri. The sequence goes on from NW_017804120.1 coordinate 359,716, forward strand.
CAAAACCCTGTCAATCAAGTGAAAGAAACGGTGAAACCCAACTGCCCACTCACTTTGAAACCCAAACATACAAACCTAGCATACGATATAGCCACCTAAAACAATACTTCTGTCCCAGAGGTAACAAGATCAAATATTGTATTAAGCTAAATTGGACACATCTTCAAGGTGACTGAGTCAAATTAAGTTGGAGTCAAATTTGAAAAATGTCATGTGACAAGCAAATCCAAATGTTTACAAATCTAGAAGACATTGTTAAAGTTCAAACAGTCAGCTTGGTAACTGTGTAAAATGCTCTACAATGAGGCCATGTTGATTTGATTATATGGATGACATCCTCCGGGAGCCCAAAAACTGATGCGCGCGTGCGAATAAAAAAAAGTTTTGCAAAAAAAAAAAGAAGTTCTTATATTGTAACTTATGGTATATTTTTGCTCATTTTGCAACTGTTTTGTACGATTTACAGTATGGTTGAAAACTTTTTTTTATAGGAAACGGCCGAAAATTCATGCGCGCGCGGATGTCATCCATATAATCAAATCAACATGGCCTGACATAAAAAACATAGACGCACCTTTTGGTTAGAACAATGGCCAGCAGCATTATACAGAGCACCAGCACTACTACACCTGCACCTACTGCTATCCCTATTATCAGCACCCAGTTGGTATCTGTAATAACAAGGATTTAATTTGACGAAGGACATTGTTGTAAATAGTTTCAACTGGTGGCAAGAATTAGAAAATTAGGAGAGGGAGAGAGAGAGAGAGAGAGAGAGCGAGGAACAGAGAGAGACCCAGAGAGACAGAGAGAGAGAGAGAGATCTGAGTCAAATGTATGTTACTAAAATTTTCTATGACTTGTTTGTTTGTTTTATATAAAATCAACAATATAGGTTCTGGAACTATTGTGCCACCACAAACTACCAGAATGTAAACAAACATGGCTGACTGTGTTTCTAGCTTTTATTCACACTTGTAAGGTGTCATATTTTGGCAACACCACTTCCCCAATTACACTAACCTTTGCAATGGAGTAGCATTGGTTCAACTTACTTTGCAAAAAAAAATGACCAGAAAATTTACTTTTTGTATTGTCCTCAGTGTTACATAATACATCTTTAAAGAAGAACGAGAAAGGTGACATTTGCAAAGCAATTTTGCATTATGTTCACCTTCACATATGGTCTGCTCTGTTAATTCTTACTCAAACACATCGTATTTCATTATATGGCGACAGAAGTCTAAATTCCTCCTGCTATAAAATTACAACATGATGTAACACAACACTAGTTACCATGGTGATAAAGCTGTCTGATTCAGGTCATTGACCTTTTGTGCTTGGAGAAGAGGAAACAGCAAAAAGAATGTTTTCCTTCGGTAAACATGATAAAGATTGATACAATAATGAGTCAGACCTACCAAAGTCTTGATGAGTGTGAGGTTCTATGAGTAGATCATCCTTAGGTGGCCAGCAGGCTTCTCTCCATTCAGCTGACTCATTATAAACAACTGTACGGTTAACAGCTGTGGGCAACAAGCATTAAAACAGCTTAATACATGTAACTCATAATTATAATAACACGTAGATCTCATAATCATGAGTCCGTAAGCATGTTGAGCATAATGTTATCAACGGTAAATGATGTTAAATTAAAATCATTCAAAACGTGGACATGCCTTAAAGTGACCTTGAACTGACCTTGATATGTCATGACGAAACCAGCTGCAGTCTTACTTGACGCAGACCGGAAGGAGATGTGTAACGTTTCCGCACAGCTGACAGCAATATCCGGTATGACGTCACCGACGAAGGTCGTCCTGAATCCCGCGGCGGGATCTTCCATCGCGATGACGTCACCGTCAGACAGTTGCAGCATGGTGAAGTCCAGGTCGATCACGTGATGTTCAGGGACCGTGACGGTCCACGTGCACGTCACGTGTTTGGTGTAGTTTCCGGGGAAACCAGGGGAGTAGATGACACCCTCTGTATCTGTCCAGTTCCCGCCACAGGCCCCTATAGTAGCTGTAAATACATTATGCAAATCATATGTAAATTAGGGCAAAGTATGCAAATCATGTCATGTCACATGTGTGATGTAGTTGCAGGGGAAACTAGGGGAGTAGATGAAGCCTTCCCTATCTGTCCAGTTCCCATTACGGCCCCCCATAGAAGCTGGAAATATATTATGCAAATTTCATGCAAATCAAAATACACTATGCAAATTATATGCAAATGTATGCAAACACATAGATGGTATTTTGGACTAAGGGAACTATAAACTAGTTATTCAAAAATTAAAGCCTATTCTTATTCCTATTCCAAGACGGTCTGAAAACCAGAACAGGGGCTATGTATAATGTTCAGAAGCTCCAACAGGACATGGGTTAGAGACATCAGATGCAGTTTCAGGGCAAAACTAAAATGTTCTGGATGAAAAATTCTGTATAATATTGACATGTAAGGCTATTTCTTAGCACATTTTTTTCAGAATTTCATACTCGACGCATTTAAAACAGCTCAAAACAAGCTACATGGCGCATCTCTTCGTTTTTTGGGTACCACTCACAAATAGAGCTAGAATCAGCCTACAATAGAAAACAAGCAACCGTTTTCAATCAGTGACATCGCATTTTTGCCTCACAGATATCAGTATGCTATGGGATAGGATAGATTCAACTTACTACATTAAAAGATTGACCAGAAAATTAACTTTGCATCCAGTTTTGCCACCTGAAATTGCTTTGAATGCCTTTAAGTATAAAATCCCCCCGTACCATCATATATGGTGAGCCTGTTGCTGTTTTCCAGGTAGCCGCTCCCGCACACTTGGTCTGGATCCCCGGCACACTGGTCCTGACACTCACGGTCCTTACGCCGGTTTCCCAGCCTTGCGAAATGCTCGTCCTGCCCGCAGAAACACTCCGTCCCTCGCTGGGCGCCGGCGTACTTGTACCCCAGTCCGTGGCAGTGTTGGGTACACATCTGTATGGTCATGGCGAAGGTTCGCAGGTACTCGTGATAGAACACTCGATCATCGGGCAGGAGGAAGTCTCGGTAGCAGCCAAGATATCCGGGGACTGGAATAACACAAAAATGTGTGTTACAACTTTGTTCTTATTGCTCAAAAGTGTAAGAAATACCCATCTGCAGTCTGCATTTTGCAGAGATATTTTCAATATTTCAGAAGAAACATACAATGTTGCAGACTGAAAAAAATCAGGCCAGGGGTTCAATGGTGCTGACTGTTGGCATGATATTGTTTAAGATCTTTTGTGTTTTCTGACAAAATGTATTGACACAATGTATTGTGTACAATGTATATGCCATGTGTATAGGTCTGCACTCATAATTATATGCGTGTATTTGCAGCAAGTATTTCAGAGTAGCAGAAGAAAATTTTGACATCTGCAATATTGCAGAAAAGTGACAAGACACAAAGCCACTGCAACTGGAATAAAGTATATGGTAAAATTGTAATACTGAATAGTTTAAAACAAAGGCAGGTTCAGTCAACAGTTTTTTTGCGTCCACAATATATGCTTGGGTCAACATCAAAATATTTCTGTTAGCTTCAAGTCTAGGCACACAAAAGTGAACCCCTAAGGAACAGGTTGATATTGGCTTCATAAAAGTTGTGCAAATCAATAATAGAACCTATTAGGTTCTGTAGATTGTCGATTAGAGTCTCTCTGTTCTATGTATAAATATGTAGTGTTGCAATTGTTAGGAAGGTATTGTTTTGAGTGTACAATGTATTTGCAAGCTGCTATGAAAACCAAACTTACACCACGTTATTCAGACATAAGAAGCTATCTGTTACTAGAATATGAAGACCATACCTTGTCCAGAACAATAGATATAAAACCTGAAAGTATTTCGGCACCAAGGACAGATGCCGGCAGCTCTCAAATCGCATATTTTGCATAAGCGGGACACTTTACATGCTCCCGTAACCGGGTCCGGTTACAATTTCTTTTTTCCAACCGTTGTTTAGGGTGCATTTGTAAGCAAACACATACCACGTTTTTCTGACACGACAAGCTATCTGCTAATGAAATATGAAGACCATACCTTGTCCAGAACAATAGATATAAAACCCGAAAGTATTTCAGCACAAAGGACAGATGCCAGCAGCTCTCAAATCGCATAATTTGCATAAGCGGGACACTTTACATGCTCCCGTAACCCGGTCCGGTTACAATTTCTTTTCTCCAACCGTTGTTTAGGGTGCATTTGTAAGCAAACACACACCACGTTTTTCTGACACGACAAGATATATGCTAATGAAATATGAAGACCATGGCTTGTCCAGAACAATAGATATAAAACCCGAAAGTATTTCAGCACCAAGGACAGATGCCGCAGCTCTCAAATCGCGTAATTTGCATAACCGGGACACTTTACATGCTCCCGTAACCGGACTTTGCATACAAAATCAAGTGTTTACAATTCCTTTTCTCCAACCGTAGTGCTTCGGAAGCCTACCCTGGATGCCAAACTAGTATCGGGCCGTTAGCCGTTTTCCTTCGGCAGCCAAGAGCCCTTCGCCCGCCTATCTAAATTACCGCTACGGGGAAGTTGATCCCGAGGGGTTTGTCCGGCCCTTTACTACGGCCAGCCAAACTTCCCCCAGGCTAGACTCCCCCGTAGCGGTAGTTTACACCAGCGGGCGAAGGGCTCTTGCGGCCGGGAAAACGAGTTCTGGATTCCAGGGTACGGAAGCCCAGCTTTTGAGACTTACCATGACAGATGACCCCAGCGTCCTGACTGTGATCGCAGAAGTTGGTCTCCCAGCCCCCGTGCGCACACTCCCCCAGGTTGTCCTCGGACCCGTCACACCGCAGCTCGCTCAGCCAGATCCGCCCGGACCCGTGACGGAACCGCCCGCCGCCGTGCGCCCACATCGCCCCCGGGAACCCCAGCTGCCGACACGCCACCTGACAGGGCAGAACATGGCTTCGTTATGGTAGCAGAACACAGTTTTCGCCCTATGGGGATTTCTATAGTTAAAGCCCCGGTCACACTGGGCGAACTTTGCTGGAGCGTTCCTTGAACGGTGAATAAAATTCATCACCGCTCGAAACCGCTCAAGGCCCGGTCACACTGGCCGAACTTTGCTGGAGCGTTCCTTTAACGGTAGGGACGGGGTCCGAATTTCGACAACCCTCGTCACCGCGCCCAAAATGTGGGGGAAAAATAAAAACACGGGCGTTGACTTAGCGGTGTACCGCTGAAGCCGACGTTGCTTTAGCGTTGGTTTAGCGGTAGCGAACGTTGGTATAGCGGTGACGCAAGCGTTGGTATAGCGGCGTTCTGCGCATGCGGTTTAGCGGCATACCGCTTGTGACTACGGAGTTGAACGGATCGTTTTGTAGTAGTACAAGTTCTATTCTTGACTACGTTATTTAATTAATAATGAAAATAAAACTTTGCAGATTGCAAACTTCCCCTGTGACCCCAATAAAGTGATTGTCCGTGTGACCCTTCTTTGAACATTCTACGTGTGGCCCCAAAATAATTGCACACTAGTGCACCAATCATAGCAAGTCTCTCAGCATCCAGGGTGATACAGTTTTACTGTAACTTTTACTGTAACTTCGAGCAAATTCGATATAGATGAGGCAGCTCGATTCCAAATGAGCACCTGGTCCATTTCTCACCGTACTTATAGCCAAATTCTGGTCCCGCTCCGACACCTCTATACCAACGCCAAACCAAAGTTCATTGCCGACATGGATCGCTGCTTCAACGCCTGACACCGTTCCAGCAACCCCGTGTCCGCTCGTAAAACGCTTGCAACCGCTCCAGCGAAGTTTGTGCAACGTTTGTGCAACGTTTAATCGCCGCCCGGGCAACGCTGGCGAAGCAGCGGTGGTCAAGCGTTCAAGATTTCTGCGTTGGTCTAGCGGACCCAAGCGTCCACGAACTTGCGTCTAGCGATGCCAAACTTTGACTGGGCGTTGGTGGAGCGGGGGTGAACTTTGCCGGAGCGGAAAATTTCCCTCTCCTCACCGCTCGCAATATTTTGTGCAGCTCAAAACTTTCGGAGCGGTAGGAGGGCCCCTCCAGAAACATCAGCGGTGGCCGGGCGTACACGGCGTTGCTTTAACGGGGGCCAACTTCTGTTTAGCGGTGGTGAGCGGTTTCGAGCGGTGATGAATTTTATTCACCGTTCAAGCAACGCTCCAGCAAAGTTCCGCCAGTGTGACCGGGCCTTCACCACCGCTAAATAGAAGTTGGACCCCGTTAAAGCAACGCCGTGTACGCCCGGCCACCGCTGATGTTTCTGGAGGGGCCCTCCTACCGCTCCGAAAGTTTTGAGCTGCACAAAATATTGCGAGCGGTGAGGAGGGGGCAATTTTCCGCCCCGGCAAAGTTCACCCCCGCTCCACCAACGCCCAGTCAAAGTTTGGCATCGCTAGACGCAAGTTCGCAAACGCTTGGGTCCGCTGGGCCAACGCAGAAATCTTGAACGCTGGACCACCGCAGCTTCGCCAGCGTTGCCCGGGCGGCGATTAAACGTTGCACAAACGTTGCACAAACTTCGCTGGAGCGGTTGCAAGCGTTTTACGAGCGGACACGAGGTTGCTGGAACGGTGTCAGGCGTTGAAGCAGCGATCCATGTCGGCAATGAACTTTGGTTTGGCGTTGGTATAGAGGTGTCGAAGCGGGACCAGAATTTGGCTATAAGTACGGTGAGAAATGGACCAGGTGCTCATTTGGAATCGAGCTGCCGTTGAGTTCAGGCCTCATCTATATCGAATTTGCTCGAAGTTACAATAAAACTGTATCACCCAGGATGCTGAGAGACTTGCTATGATTGGTGCACTATTGTGCAATTATTGTGGGGCCACACGTAAAATGTTCATAGAAGGGTCACACGGGCAATCACTTTATTGGGGTCACAGGGGAAATTTGCAATCTGCAAAGTTTTATTTTCATTATTGAGTAAATAACGTAGTCAAGAATAGATTAACAAAAATGATGTTTATTAAAGCTAAAAGTCCCCACACACACAGAACAGAACTTGCACTACTACAAAACGATCCGATCAACTCCGTAGTCGACACACATCACAACCGGTATGGTGCTAAACCGCATGCGCAGAACGCCGCTATACCAACGCTCGCCACCGCTAAACCAACGCTAAAGCAACGCCGGCTTCAGCGGTGCACCGCTAAGCCAACGCCCGTGTTTTCATTTTTCCCCCACATTTTGGGCGCGGTGACGAGCGTTGTCGAAATTCGGCCCCCGTCCCTACCGTTAAAGGAACGCTCCAGCAAAGTTCGGCCAGTGTGACCGGGCCTTAAGGACCCCAAGATGACTCACATCGACGCGGTAAAATTATAGTAGGGTGCACTTCACAAATACGAAAATCGAATATGTTTGAGAAGAAGGTACAAACTACAAAATATCTAGAAACCAAAAAATCCTGTCGGTGTATCTGCTCATAACGTACACTTTGAAATCGCCCTCTACGGACGTGACCTGAACTGCAGCCGACTCACCAGGAAAGCCAGTTGTGTAATACGGCGCATTTATACACGAACTGCAAAACCTTCACAATTCAAATCATGCAGTCTCAAACCCGATACATTTCTACACCACACAGCACAACTTACATCTGGCCGACGCTCTTATCAGGCTTTCTATCCAGCCTTCAAGAATACTCTCTGCACTACTTTCTATGCTCGCGTCACAGACCCCGGGGGTCGCCCATTAATAATAATGAAGTTTATTGCAAATTCATGCCCGGGGGGCTAATTGCTAATCAATACTGTGTGCTGCTACCTTATGGTGGAGGTGGACTGTCTTAAGCCTCGGTCACAACCCGCCGTACGTGCTTTTTGTCCGTACGTTTTTTGGGAGGCTAAGTCTGCTACGTTTTTTCTGAAAACGTGGGGAAGGAGTGGCATCGACGCACGTCACTCGCACGGTTGCGCAAAGTGTAAGAGTGTGGTCTGCACGCCACGTCTGGCCGTGAGCGGTTGCGAGCATCATACGTTGCGCAAGTGGTAAGTGCGTTGTACGTGCTTACAACGTACGATCTCTGTGCGATTGCAACTTTACCGTAAGGAGGTCATACTCACACGTGCTTCCTCCGTACGGTACGTACGGGGCACGCGCGTCGCTCGTACTCGCACGCACGGGTGGTGAATCCGCAGACCGCACGTAGAAAACGTTTTAAATGCACTTAATGTTCTACGGCGTGTCTGCGTGCTCCCAAATCCGTAGGATTCCGTACGGAGGTGGTACTCACCACGCACGGATGCCCTACGTTTGCCCACGTTTTTGCACGTAGACAGCACGCTGAAGCACGTACGGCGGGTTGTGACCGAGGCTTTAGATAAACATACGGCAGGCCTGTATGGCAGTCCTAACAAACTTAGGTGCACACGACTTTGATGAAGGGTTCGTCATGGTCAAACCATGGAGTTTTAAATAGATAACTCCTTGGTGCTATATAACCTCCTTGGTCAACCTGACACACTAAAGCTACGGTAGCCCTTTAGGGACTATCATACTATTAGATAAACCTACTGTAGGTCTACAAGGTTATGAGAGGAAAGGGTTCGTCATGGTCAAAGTATAGACTAAGCTACGGTAGTCCTGTAGAGCAGACACCACATTTGCGTTGCGCAGTAGAGGCCTCAAAATGGGAACGATTGTAGTGTCAAGTTAATACCTTTGAAAATCCTTTTTTCTCCTGAAAGTTTTGGTCCATATTGGAGATTTTTGGGCTGGAAGGCACAGGTAGGGTTTAAATTAAAGTTTCCTACATTGGTCAAGTTTTGTTTAAAATTTCACCAGTTTAGTGGGCGTAGTGAGAGATGTGAGTGGTTAGGTCTTGTCTTGCCAGGCGGATGGATACCATGGAAAATGTAGGTCAAAGTTGAGGTTTTGTTACTATCATCAGCTGTGGCGGGAATTTGAGGTGGTCGACCCCCTGTTTCCTTTCTATTTTTGGGAATCAGACCCTTGTTGCTACCTGGTGCAGAAAAAAATTTGAGATTGAAGTATGGGCAAGTACTTCTAATAGTGTATTTAAGCATGTGTTCCTATGGCCAAATCTATAGTAATAGTACTGTCTGCCCTGAAGGAGCAGTCTTAGATAAATATACGGCAGGCCTGTAGGGGCGATGTACACTGTACATAAGGTAGGTTTACAGGAATGCAATACAAAGTTGACATATGTTGCTAATATTTCTGAGTTTTTAACGTGTAGAACGGGTTTGTCATGGCCAAGGTACGGTAAATTTGGATGAGACATTTTTAAAAGCAAGTTTAACCCCTCTTCATTCACGTTTTATTCCTCTGAAATTAAGTTTTTCCTTAAAATCCTAGAGAACGTCCACAAGAGCTTGACCTTGAACTTTGACCTACCTCTGCGTCCTTGATCCCCCAGCGGTCGTCGCAGACCGTCCCCCACTGCCGCCCCATGATGTCCTTGTCTCTGACCTCCAAACGACCTTCAAATGGGTTCCGCCCATCTACCAGTCTCAGTTCCAACACTGGCAAGAAAAATGGTTCAAAAGAATAAGTCTTAGGTTTATTGATACATTTTAACTTGACTACAAGATTCCTGTCAAATTGGCGTACAAGTTTGATAGACTAGAACTGGCAACTGAGTACAATCAAATTAATGTTTCATGAAGTTTTTCATGAGATTGGTACCAAAGACAATTAGATTTAGGATAAGGCCACACAAAGTAAATTTTATGGATGACGTCCGCGCGCGCATTGATTTTGGCCTGTTCCTAGAAAAACAAACAAGAAATTCCGCTTCCTGTAACTATGACCAAAGAGTCACGACAGTGCCGCAAATCGTCAGATTGACGTGAAACCTGTAACGCGAAAACAGGACAGGACGACAACTGCTGTTCCACCTGATTTATTGCTGTTTTGATGATGAATAAAAGACTTCTTGCTTGTTACACTGTGTCACCTCATTCAATTTGTGTCCTAACATTTGTTGTCTCTTAGTATATTTCTAATCTAGCCATCTTGTTTTTTAGGTCCCTTCTTGTTTTTCTTTCGCCCTCTCGCATTAGATTTAGGGTCATCCATAAAATTTACTTGGTGTGGCCTAACTGAAAATTAACTATATGATTACTTGCCATTCTGGCAACACCATTCATGTGTTTTTCGAGGCTAAATTGGCACAAAATCAAATACAGCACAGCATTGTACGTATTGGACAAGGATTCTTTTTCGAAATTTCTTGAACATGAAATATATCTGACTCACTGAGTGTAACTACATGTACACGTACACGTACATGTGCCATGTACCGGGATATTGGAGTCTGCAGTTTAGTTATCTGCCTGTAGGTGGCGCTTTTTTCTTGCAAATCAGTCTTTTCTGACAAACAAAATTGCAGTACTAAAAATTCGCTACACCATCAGTCGATCCACCAATCAGCGACGAAAAGGAAGGAAGTGCCCTTTAATACAGACACAAGCCGTTGCCATGGCAACAAAGCCGGTAAATTGTGCGAATCGGACAATAACAACAAACAGTGGCAGGCCCTGTTTTGTCAACAAACGTTGTCATGATAGGGTTTACATGAAGACAGTCCGGGGCCACTTCGCTACGGTACTTGAGCGCACTAAGTTGCCCTTTCTCTGCGTTACTTCAACCGTGTCTAAGCTGGACTATCAGGCGAGTATACCCTTTGAAGAGAAGGGGGTTTCTTGGAATAGTAAGCTGCTTCCATGTAGCCTGGAACCAGACTATAAACTTAAAGGAGCCTGTATTTCAGTAGTCTTTTCTCTGTGTTACTTCAACCGTATCTAAGCTGGACTTTCAGGCGAGTAGTGGTAGACAATCCCTTTGAACAGAAGGGGGTTTCTTGGAATATTTCGCTGCTTCCATGGAGCCTGGAACCAGATTATAAACTGACACCAGTCTGTATTTTTACTTGTCCTTTCTCTGCGTTACTTCAACCATATCTAAGCTGGACTTTCAGGCGAGTAGTGGTAGACAATCCCTCTGAAGAGAATGGGGTTTCTTGGAATATTTAGCTGCTTCCATGTAGACTGGAACCAGACTATAAACTGAAAGGAGCCTGTATTTTAGTAGTCTTTTCTCTCCGTTACTTCAACCGTATCTAAGCTGGACTTGCAGGCAAGTAGTGGAAGAAAATTCCTTTGAAGAGAAGGGGGTTTCTTGGAATATTTGGCTGCTTCCATGTAGCCTGGAACCAGACTATAAATTTAAAGGAGCCTGTATTTTAGTTGTCTTTTCTCTGCGTTATTTCAACTTTATCTAAGCTGGACTTTCAGGCGAGTAGTGGTAGACAATCCCTTTGAAGAGAAGGGGGTTTCTTGGAATATTTGGCCGCTTCCATGGCGCCTGCAACCAGACTATTAACTTGCTTACACTAAGTTACAGCAGTCTGTATTTTAAAGTCTGACCGCAGACTTCATTTAGGCCTATTCTTGCGACAAAGTCACAACAATATTGCGACTTTTGTAAGCTTTTGTAGAAAATCGACAAAAAGGATACATAAGACGGTTAAAACGAAGTTGTGGGAAAGTATTATACCAAACAGTAGAGGGATATGGGGTAAAAATGCAGAACTTAGGAGCTATTGTAAAACTAAGAACGTTTAAACGTTAGAAATGTGAAATGAAAATACGGGTATCTTTGATACAACTGCAAAACATTAACGTATTCAATGAGCTTAAAGTGTGCCGTACTTTACCCTTGAATAATCCCTAAAGTTGACTGTTTGAATCACATGCAAGACAAGTGATTAGCCCATTCACAGTCGTCTTTTTGTCCGACCTGACACGGTTTGATCTATTAGACTATGTGTTACTCTTTGAGATCGTGTCAAGTAACGGAACAACATGTGCTCGGGTCACCGAGATAAGCCCTGGTAACAACCCGCCGTACGTGCTTTTTCTCCGTACGTTTTTTGGGAGGCTACGTCCGCTACGTTTTTTTCTGAAAACGTGGGGAAGGAGTGGCGTCGACGTACGTTACTCGCACGTCACTCGCACGGTTTTGCTAGTTGTAAGAGTGTGGTCTGCACGCCACGTCTGACCGTGAGCGGTTGTGTGCATGGTTCGTTTCGTAAGTGGTAAGTGAGTTGTACGTTCTTACAACGTACGATCTCTGTGCGATTGCAACTTTACCGTAAGGAGGCCGTACTCACACGTGCTTCTTACTTACGGTTCGTACGGATGCCCTACATTTACCCACGTTTTTGCACGTAGACAGCACGCAGAAGCACGTACGGCGGGTTGTGACCGAGGCTACAGTTACGTGTATTATGATACATAACTTCAGACTGTCTGCTATGCCAGCATGACCTAGTCTCCACCAGACTCCTTTTGCAGGCTGAATAAATAGTAGAAATCGGCCTAAAAAGGGGGATATAATTGGCCAGAGGAGTTGGACTAGCCTCTACCAGGCTTGGGTAGGCGGCTGGAAAGAGTTGAAATCGGCCAAATAGAGAGATAAGCATGCCAAGGGAGTTTGTCCGTTGAGAGAACATTTTTGGGGTGCGGCGAAATGTTCTCTCAACGGACAATTAACTCCCTTGGCATGCTTATCTCTCTATTTGGCCGGTTTCTACTCTTTCCAGCCGCCTACCCAAGCCTGGTAGAGGCTAGAGTCGGACGCCCGGAGAAGATTTTTTCTACTATTTATTCAGCCTGCAAAAGGAGTCTGGTGGATCGAGACTAAGTACGACCATCCGACCAACTCAAGTCAGTCGTCCTAAGCGGGTCTTGGACCTCCGTCCACTAATTATAAAACGTATAGAATCTCATGCAAACTTACGGTCATACCTTACCTCTGTACATGAAGTCTGGCAATGGTAGCAAGGAGTTAACACAGACAATTTGTTAGTATAGTTAGTATAGCATTATCAGGCATAGGAGGAGGTTAGTTCATTCATTCACAAAAACTCATTCATAAATGCACTCTTCCACTCACTCACTCATTATGCAATTCCGTTAGTCATTTATTCTGTTATTCATCGACCATTACATGTATGTTGTTTTAAAGGTTTTCTGTCTTTCTTTCTTTCTTTCTTTCTCTCTCTCTCTCCCTCTCTCTCTCATAGCGTTCAACAATACGTATTTCATAGACCAGAAGTATTGAGCCCTTGCTCGCTTTCTCTCTGCCTCTCTGTCTGTCTCTCTCTCTTTCTCTCTCTCTGTTTCTCTGTCTCTCTGTCTCTTTCTTTCTGTCTCTGTCTCTTTCTCTCTCTGTCGGTCTCTCTCATCTCCCTCCCCCTCTCTCTGTCTCTCTGTCTCTTTCTCTCTCTCTCTCTCTGTGTCGGTCTCTCTCATCTCCCTCCCTCTCTCTCTCTATCTCTATCTCTGTCTCTCTTTCTCTCTATCGGTCTCTCTCCTCTCCCTCCCTCTCCCCCCCTCTCTTTCTCTCCCTCTCTTTCAACCCTCCCAGTGTCCAACCCAACAGTAGTATTTGATAGACCAGATGTTCGCAGAGTCCTGACAGCAAGTGACAAAAGCCCGAAGTGGGAGGGCGACCCGAAGTGACCCGTAGCCCGGCTGAAATGCCGGCTTCTTGTGGCGCTGTCAGCGGCAATAATGGGCGCGTCGTTAGTGATTTATACCGTCAGGAGAACGGCCATATGCGGAGGGTAACGACAAGGTGACAATGGTATAGGAAGTGGACACTTTGTATTGTTTACAGTGGTGTATGTAAGGATAGATCTATTTTAGGAAACAAAATTGCAGGCTGCCTCAAATGAAAGATAGCCTCCACCAGGCCTTTCTACGGGAATACGGATCGTAGAATTCGGCAAAAAAGAGAGTAAAATTGGCCAGGGGAGTCCTGGCACGGGAAGGTTTGTTTCTTTCCCTCCTGCGCTGCCAGTCAAACCTACAAGGCGGCCAAACTCCCCTGGCAAATATTATCCTATATATAGCCAGCGTAGTTAGTCTGATAGAGACTAAATGAAGGAATAAATATAGTTAAAATGGACAACTTTGAAAAAAGATGTCTATGCTACAAAGATGTGTAAAATACAGTTCACAGTTCATTCTATTTGTATTGTTTACAGTGGTGTATGAAAGGATAGATCTATTTTAGGGAACAAAATTGCAGGCTGCCTCAAATGAAAGATAGCCTCCACCAGGCCTTTCTACGGGAATACGGATCGTAGAATTCGGCAAAAAAAGAGAGTAAAATTGACCAAGGGAGTCCGGCCGCGGGGAGGTAGTTTCTTTCCCTGCGCGGCCAGTCAAACCTACAAGGCGGCCAAACTCCACTGGCAAATATTCTCCTATATATTGCCAGCGTAGTTAGTCTGGCAGAGACTAAATGAAAGAATAAACATAGTTAAAATGGACAACTTTGAAAAAATCTAAGTCTAAGCTATAAAAAGGTTTTTTACATGTGTAAAATACAGTTTTTTACATGTGTAAAATACAGTTCACAGTTTATTCTATTTAATTGTGCAAAGCCGTCGTTAGTGATTTATACCGTCAGTAGAAGGGCCATATGCGGAGGGGAAAGTCAAGGTGACAATGGTATAGGAAGTGAACACTTTGTATTGTTTACAGTAGTGCGTGTATCCATCTATTTTAGGAAACAAAACGTATTCCGCTGCTTACAGAAAAGAATGCACCCTGAAGCTATTTTAGACGTTTTAACTTAAGCTAAACGCGTTTTGCAGCACAGACCTACTATTAGTTTTATTTGTGTTGTCTATTTTACCTTTCCTTCTCATTTTTATCTGCAGCTAGCCCTCTGTGTAAGACCTTGCTACAATTTTACCATTTTAAAAGCTCGAACCTGTCTCGTTAACAGACCCTATGACCCGTGGTTGTACCCTCAATGTTTCGGGATGTTTTCCTGTGGCTACTCTGGTCTTAAGAGACTTCGTCAAGCTGCATCAACAGTCGGTAAATCTTTTATTTTCCCTCGGCGTTTTTCTGACACGGATTGATGACTTCCAAAAGTGTGGTGAGTTGGGGACAGTTCTTTAATTCTCAATCGCAGTGTTATGTATAAAGAAACTGCCGATTTTAAAATTGATTTTTTTTTTTTTTTTGTTTACTCATAAAATATTCAAATCGGCCAGCTGTCCGCTTTTAACTGAGGTCATGAGGGAAGAGTTAGGGATACAAAATATTATATAATAATATATAATAACAACTTGAAAATACAGATTACATGGTTTAAGTCCTAACAAATCCAACATACATTGAAATCGCTCGGTCAATGAGTCAAGCTATTAATCAATTTATCGATCAACTAACTAACTATTCAATCGATTAGCCAATCAGATCTAGCTATTAATCAATTGGTCGATCAACTAACTAACTAATCAATCCATTAGCCAATCAGATCTATCTTTCAACTCGTGGTGAGGTGCATCAATATTGAAATTCAAGTAGTAACTCAACGTTTGGGACTGATGAAAAAGCTACATAAAAAATAGTACAAACCAAAACCTTACATCTGCTTGGAGTTGAAATTGCTTATACAGATCTCACTTTGTACGACGGTCAAAATCTGTCTCAATGAATTTACAATTTTTTTTAATTCCAACGTGTAATCACCAGACGTGGTGACGGCACACTCAAGTTTTTTCAACTTATATTAATGCCGCCACCAATACAGGGGACAAATACATGACAGGACAGTACTCATTTTCACCTGAGCGAAGTGAGGAAAGTCGTGTAAAGTCAAAGTGCCTTTCCTAAGGGCACAAGATCGGTGGCATGTCAGGACTCGAACCGGGGACTCTTAGTTCCGAGTCGCGCACTCTGCCGCTACGTTTTTCAATTGATAGTTGTTTTTTTTTTTTCATGAAAACAATCATGACAAACAAATCCGATCACGGTATTCTGAAATGAAATTTCTGGGCCACTCTCTCGATCGCTATGAATGGAGAGACCCTGACCGTTGTTCCTTTGAGTTACTCTTTTGAATTGATGTTTGTTTTTCTTCATGAAAATAATAATGACAAACAAATCCGATCACGGTATTCTGAAATGAAATTTCTGGGCCACTCTCTAGATCGATATGAATGGAGAGACCCTGACCGTTGTTCCTTTGAGTTATCCTTTTGAATTGATTGTTGTTTTTCTTCATGAAAATAATAATGAATGAATGAAGACCTTTATTGTACATTGGTGTTCTACAGAACTAAGTACAGGTCGCATGGGTACAGAACATGAACATAAACATATACATTACATACATATGAACATGTAGGAGTGTAAATAAATGTCTAATTTCTATTCTTTTCGGCTTCATCTCGCTTAGTAATGCGGCTGTGAGATTACTTAGAGTAGGTTTATCAAAATTTAAAATGAATACAAATTTCTCTTTACTAGTCAAATATCTGAAGTGGGGAAATATACTTAATACATGGCTAAAAAATATGAGTCTATCTCTACTATACAATTAAGGGGCAATCTATGGTGAAATGTATTTCATCTTCTATTTGGCCTAAACTACAGAATGACAAACAAATCTGATCATGGTACTAGCATTCTAAAATGAAATTTCTGGGCCACTCTCTCGATCGCTATGAATGGAGAGACCATGACCGTTGTTCCTTTGAGTTACCCTTTTGAATTGATGGTTGTTGTTGTTGTTTTTTTTTTCATGAAAATAACAATGACAAACAAATCTGATCATGGTACTAGCATTCTAAAATGAAATTTCTGGGCCACTCTCTAGATCGATATCTGTATCTGTACAGCCGGTATAACCGCCTTTCGGCGTAACACACCAGGCACGCGGCGCGGCGGCAGCTGGCTACATTACACCGATCGACTTGTTACACCTAACCCTTGAATTTCTAGCTCTCTAGACTTTGTTTAAAGCTATCTATTGACAATGCCCCTACTGTACTTGGTGACAGTGAGTTCCACTCTGTATGTGATAGTTCTAGGAAAGAGTGAATTCTTGAACACCTCAATCCTTGGTTGATAACTCTGGTACTTGAAGGCATGGCTATTTCTTGTTCTCTTCTGGGCTGGTATTAGGTACTTAGTAGTTGGGACATCCACCAGCTTATTAGTCATTTTGTACACCATGCATAGTCTTGACATCTTTCTTCTGTCTTCCAGTGAGACCCACTGTAGGTTTCTTTTCATATCCGTGACACTAGCACCTATTTCATAGTTGTTTATACAGAATATTGCAGCTTGATTCTGTACCCTTTCCAGTTTGTCTTTGTCTTTCTTTGTATATGGATCCCATACTGTCGCGGTATATTCTAGGTTCGTTCTTACAAGTGACGTGTATGCAAGTATGAATGGAGAGACCCTGACCGTTGTTCCTGTGGGCACGTGTGTGTTACTGGCGGGAGTCCAAAGGCAAGGCCGGGCCAGGAAGGTGCAATTATTCGTACCGCGACCCAAATCTGGAGAAGGTCGGCTGTTGGCAAACAACACTGTGTCCATGGGGGGATGTTAGCACGGCCTTGGGCGGGATGTAGGTATGGGAGGGAAACGTTTAAGGTAGGAGAAGTCATGAACAAGAACGGAATGAGGAAGAGAGGGAGAGAGAGAGAGAGAGAGAGACAGACAGAGAGAGAGAGAGAGAGATGTGATGGGTGGGATGTAGGTACGGGAGAGAAACGTAATCTCCAAGCAGATCTTTTGGTGGGGGTAAGACAGTATCAAATTGGCCAGTCTGTAACCATTTCCCCACCCAAGTGGTGGTGGTAGCGACAAAAAAGCAAACGATCTTCGACCATCAACCTCTGCTTGGAGAGTAGAGAAACGTTTAACGAAATGAGAGAGGGAGAGAAGGATTTAACCGTCTTCCTGCTGCCTAACCCCATAGATGATAATACTGCCGGGAGAAAGAATGAAAAGAGAAAAAAGGAAAGTACGAAAGAAATCGCAACTGAAGCCGATATGGGACGTCGACCTACATATGTTGTTGCGAAGACCACATATGTGCGCTCTAGAGACAAAGGACCATGTAATATTCATGATAATCTTGTAGAAAATAAGTCATGCATTAATGTGTGACGGAAATATAAACTCTCCTGGTCCCGCCCGTGTCCGGTGTACGGATGGGATAGTCTCAAACACCCAGACGAGTCGGGACATTCTTAGACAGATACACTACTGTCTGGGCAGATTTAGCCCGAGATTAAGAGGAGATCAACTCGACTAATCCGTTTTTAATAAGCCACCTGCTTCCATTGGAATTAGTCTTTGTGTCTCGTTGTGTCTTAACGTTTTAATTCCTGACGATTTAAGTAGTTGAGAATCATACAAAAATATCAGACAACTCATGAAACCTTTTCTATAACCGATATTATAAAGCTATATCTATATTGGATGGATTGCTATAGAATCTATGCAGTTCGATTGACTGGTTTGTGTAATTATGTTTACCGAAGGAAAACATATTGTTTTTGATCTGTTTCCTCTTCTTCTTCTCCTCCAAACCAATAAGGTCAATGACCTGAACCAGATATCATGTTGCAATTTCATAGCAGGAGGGATTTAGACTCCTTTCTGACCATATATATGAATGTGTTTGAGTAAGAATTAACAGAGCAGACCATATGCGAAGGTAAACATTATGCATTTGCTTTGCAAATGTTACCTTTCTAGGTAGTATTAGCCTTGATTTGTGGCCACCAAAAATGATAATTATATAATTTTCCTTGAAAATATCGATCAGGATGACTCAAGTCTGACTCATCTGTGTCAGGAGTCCCTAATTATCATTTACGACCAAGTATAGACTACTTTATCGCCAAGCAGATGTATGGTGTTGTTTTAAATCAATATTTATCGTGTTTCGAGTATGGAGCAAATAGAATGGTACCCAGGCTAATATTTTTTATGTTTACCAAAGGAAAACATATTGTTTTTACTCAATTTCCTCTTCTCTAAACACTAACCTCTGACCTGGCCAATGACATGATTTGTTGACGTCTGTCACCATGGTGACTGGTGTTGGGTTACATAATGTTGCAAACTTCATGGTCTGCTCTGCTCCTATCACCATATACCAGTAGTACATGTATGTGAATGTGTTTGAGTAAGAATTAACAGGGCAGACCATGTCCGAAGGTAAACATTATGCATTTGCTTTGCAAACGTTACTTCTCTAGTTTACCTCTTTCTTTTTTTTTCTTTCAAAAATATACCGTTTGAATTAAAGCTGGTAGAAATTTGAAAGGAGAAAACACACGAAAAAGGACATGACTGATTCGAAGTCTGATAGAATTATGTTTAATTTTGGAGAGAAGTAAGTTCATTTGGGTATTTTGAAATATAACGCGTCACGTATTTGCTGGGTACGGGGCTATTTTGGTGATTTGTTTGAATCTTTTAATAAGTTTTAGGAAAATACTATATTTTTGGTGTTACCTATCTGGAATAGTTTACAAAGCAATAAACTCTGTGTTTTATTCAATAGTGTTAAATACATTATTTAAAGTTCAAAATGTCAAGAAAAGTTCACATCTGTTTATAGCAATCAAAATTCTTACGATTTTTATTATCCAAACAAATTTGACGACTTGGACGGAAACATTCTGATTTAATTAGTGCCTGTGACAGACAGATTTTACGACCTTGTGTGTGTCGCCGTAAAACGTCACAGGATATGACGTCACGACCAGAATCCCCAGGGAGAAGGTGACGTTTCAATGTCACCCCAAAGTCAAAACGTCTGTTGAAACTGAAGTATTTGGGTCAAAACAAGGACACTTCACACATTTTGGAATTTTAGGAATAAGAAAAGAACTGGCATCTGCAATTTTGCAGTCTTACTTAAAAAAAATTCAATCCTAATACGTACAAATATGACCACCGTCTAATATGATATTACTGTATTTTTGATATACACTGTGACCAGTAATCTCTTTGGTATAACCGTGACAAATGATTTTCAATCGATGAAAGACATTTGGTCTTTTTACGAAGATGATTCCTCCAACATTTTACTGTTTTTGTAACCTGTGACAGCTGCCATTCCAACAACGAAGCAGAAAAAAAGATGCATTGCAATGTCTCCTCCCAACATCTGCTTGTAGATAGCCTGGTGTCCAGTCCATCGTGGTTTTGGCGGGTTTTCTTCGGGGCTGCAGGAGCTCTTCCCCGCCCGGCTCAGATAGGTTCCCCGGTAAGTTTTTCACGACGGGAGACTTGTGGTGGGGCTAATCAATCTATCTCCCGTCGTGAAAAACCTACCGGGGGAACCTAGCTGAGTCAGGCGGGGAAGAGCTCCTGCAGGCCCGAAGAAAACCCGACCCAACCACGATGGACTGGACACCAGGCTAGCTTGGAGACAACTCCTGTCTCTAAATGAGAATGAACAGACAAGTCAGGGGGGAGGGGGGTGAATGTTTTTTGTCAGGTTTAATTGGGTTAACCACCCGACCATGACCGATGCGCTCTTCGCGATGCATCTAAATGAGAAACAAATGGTGTTTTCCGTTTTAGTCAGAGTTCAGCCTTGAGGGTTGAAAAGATGTGCCAAAAACAAGTCCCAAGTGTCCTTTTACCCATATTCATTTAGTGCCTCTCTGTCTCTCTCTGTGTTTCTCTGTGTTTCTCTCTCTGTCTCTCTCCCTGTTTCTCTCTCTCTTTCTGTCTCTCTGTCTCTCTCTCTGTCTCTCTCTTTCTCTCTCTCTCTCTTAGGCTCTTACAGACACGTACACATGCGATTTTTTGTCATACGATATTTTTTGTCATGATTTTTTTTTGTCGTGCGATATTTTGTCGTACGATCTTTTGGTGTTCCTTTTTTGGCGTACGATTTTATTGGTGTCCCTTTTTTGTCGTACTATTTTTTTTGTCGTACGATCTGTCGTACGATTGTTTCCCAGGCGACTGACAAGGAACCACGAACCTTTTCGGTTAAAACTGACTACGAATATTGTACGACACGTCCACGAATGTCTCAAGAATGTTCCCGACTTCAATGTCTTAAACCTGCCGTACGACGTACATGTATTAGTATCCCTTTACAGTTTTAGCGATATTACAAAAAAACACATTTAGGTATATCTCACCAGTCTAGTTTATGTCTAACCTTACACTGCGCCAAACATAAGTGAGAATATCTGATTTCAAACTATGAAATTAAATTTCTCCGTGTATTTATTTCATGGTAACGAGAACGATTCTTCGATAGACTGGAATGAAATTTAAGACTTCATTTTCTGAATTAAGACCCGCAAGTCTCGTAATAGAAAAAGACCACTAAGAACAAATCAGGATTTAAAGGCACCCAAAGCCTTACTTAAGTTGAATCCGTACAGCATACTGATATCTGTGAGGAAAAAATGCGATGTTTCTGACGGAAAAGTTTGCTTATCGTATCCTATTTTATGGGTGGTACCCAAAAATAAAGAGAGCTTGTTTGGGCTATTTCAAACCCTAAATGATGACGAAAATGTGCCAAGAAATGGCAGTAAATGTCAATGTATATCAGACAGATTTTCTCATCCAGAATATTTTTGCTTTGCTGCCCTGAAATTACATTGAATGCCTTTAAGAATGACGAGAAACAACATTTTGACTCTCTCTGGCCAGACTAATACTATAATGACAAATAGCTACCTGTCGCCTGGGCCGTCGCTAGTTCGTCGTTTGGCGCCCTCACGAGTCTTAAAAATCAGTTACAACAATTTCTATCAAGTTCAAATCAAATTAAAACCAACAGACGATATTTCAGGTCGATTCTTTACAATCCATGGCGCTGTTTTTGGCGGGACCTTTTTTTACTCTTTGATTCGAGGATTATAGAAACATATTTGGTTGGGATGAGGTTGAGTTGGGGCAACTCTGAGGGATTTCAAACGATAGATGAGGGATCTATGGTAACCATGGCAACGGTTGCCCTTGGTAACCATTCTAATTAATCAGACGGTTAAACCACGGAGTTAGAAGGAAATGGCTAAACTGATCACATGCAACAAGACAATTTATATTGTAAAGCAACATTTAAAACGAAATCACTTCTGTACAACGGCTTTGTTTCCGATAAAATCCTATCTTTATATAGTCTCATTAGTAGGCTATAGGGCTGCATTTTAAGGCTTATAATGTACAAGAATCTGAGTAAAAAAAAAACTAAAGATAAAGCAAAAAAGTGCACTGCAAGCC